>NC_083449.1:4593461-4936927 GCF_020745735.1 Hemiscyllium ocellatum | reverse complement strand
GATGCTCTTCTGTGAGATGCCCATTCTTTTATACCCAAACATCATTCCCTCCCATCGGTCCCATTCTGTCAATACAATAAAAACAAACTCAATTGGATTTTAGCATCGAAGAAATAACAGAAATTAATCGGTTAAAATTGAATTGTTGTCAAAACAGCAACCAAAACTTAGGTATCCATTTAACAGCCAATTTTCATATGCATCCAATTTGAACAGCCCATTTCTTAGCTATTCTGCATTCTGGCAGATCTGGCTGAACATTAAATTCAGAAAAATGCCTTACTATATGAAAGTGGTCATAAACAGTTATGGGCTGCATGCTGGCTCAGTGGTTAGCACTGCTGCCTCACATTGCCAAGTACCCGGTTTCGATTTCACCTTTGGGTGACTGTCTGTGTGGCATGCACCCATTCTCCCCATGTCTGCATGAGTTTTCTTTGGATGCTCCGGTTTGGTCCCACAATGTGAAGATATGCAGGTCAGATGAATTGGACATGATAAACTGCCCACAGTGTTAGTTGCATTTGTCAGGTGTAACTATCATGTTGAAAAATAGCTCTGCATGGGTTACTCTTCGGAGAGTCAGTGTGGACTTGTTCGGCCTACTGGCCTGTTTCCACACTGTACAGAATCTAATCTAATCTACTCTCTTCTGACTTCATAATACGTCCTTCGTTAAGAGAAAAAGTGGGCCATCATCATGAAAATATGGCTTCATTTTTCAGTTTCTTTTCTCTAAATTTCAATTCCATTATAATGGCATACATAAATTATTAATTTAAGTTGTACGTCTCACATTAATGTTACATTTATATATAAGACTGAAATAGATATGATCCAATCATAACTGCCCTTTCTCTCTTAAGTCTGCAATAACACGTGCAATAGCATTTTTACGACCTGCCACATATGTAATTTGGAAAGTAAAATTCTGTAACGTAAGACTCCAACGACATAGTTTTACACTTTTATCTTTAAATCTTTCTAGAAACGTGATAATGTTGTCGTCTACACAACCATCTCCAACACGTTGTTCGACACATAACCTAGTGAAATATCGGAAAGCCATTACCAAATAAAATAACTCTGTTTCAATGTGACGTATTTTCTCTGGTGGATATTGGGTTTCTTAGGGAAGTAGCTAATTGTCCATTCAATTCCATCATCATTTTCCTGGATCAATAGAGCTCCAACATCTATATCCATAATATCGATTGCAACTTCAAAGGGCTTTGAAAGGAAAAAGTGGAGTGGCTAGAACTGTTACGGTGGTGAAGACTGTGGTTACATTGTCAAATGCCTTTCGGCATTATATGGTCCACTGAAATTTCGTGTTTCTCTTTTAGCAAATCTGGCAGTGGTGTCGCAACGCTGCTGAAATTTGATACAAACTTCCTGAAGAATCCGCACAATCCCAAAGATCAAAGCACCTCTTTCTTTGAGGATGGTCGTAGAAATTCCTCGATGGTCTTCATCTTCACATTCCTTAGGAGCAACTTCCATGTCCGAAGTTATGTCCCAAAAATATTACCTCTGGCTTCACGAATTCAGATTTCCTGAAGTTTGTTACAAGTTTTACTTTTCATAATCATTCAAAAGCTTCACCAACTGCACGATTTGATCTTTCCATGAATGGTTAAAGATCACTGCATCAATGAGATGAACAGAAAAAAATAATTAATTAGACCACAACTTTGTTCACGATGCTTTGGAAAGTGTCTGGTTCTTCATTCCAAAGGGCATCATTTTGAATTGCCATAGCCCATTTGGGATTACAAATGCTAAATGTTTTCGCTTTCTTACACCAAATTTATAAGAAAGCGAAAAGGAGACTTATTTTCTTTTCTGAAAGTTTATTGTAAGTTCTTGCAAAACTGTTACTCAGAGAGAATTGGAGGAAGAGACGTTGAATATTTTTCAGGCACAGACTGATAGATTCTAAATCTCAATGCCATTGTAATGGCATACATAAATTATTAATCTACGTTGTACGTCTCACATTAATGAATAGCAACAAAGTAAAGGATTATCAGGAGAGGCAGGAATGCGCATTGTCAGAAATATGCAGTTTCCAGTCAAACATGAAACTGTGGATGACCAGAATATCAAGAAGTGCAATGCCAAAAGAAAGGTAATTCATAGAAAATGTTATAATGCTCACAGCTATAGAGCAAAGCAATTATAGTCCCAGAGGACCATGGGGCTGTTCTCTCATTCTAGATCAACCACTCGTAGTGTTTTACCCTGACGGTCCCCACAACTTGAGTGAGGGTAGAGTTTGTGGAAGCGGGCTATTAATGGCAATCTCCTCCAGTATGGAGAATTAAATTTGTGCTTTTGACTTCCCTCTACTTCACAACACAAACCTCCCACCAAGTGAGGGGGAGTCCATGAAACTGCTATACACAGAAATAGTCAACGACAAAGGAAAATAGAAACTTGGATGGCAATGGAAAAACGATAAGCCAGATAACGTTCAAGATAATGGCGGAGGAAAGCAAAAATATTTCCTGCCAGAAATTGCATTTTACAATTAGACCAGTGTTTAGATGTTGTCTGTGGATGAATACAATGATGTGAAAAAAGCGAAATAACAACAATTAGTAAATGTCATTGGATATTGTTAACAATGAATTAAGGGTATATTTCTGATCAGACTGGGGAAACTTCTCTTACGTTTACATAAAAGTGTAAAACTAATGCAATATGTTATTTGAACTGACCGTCCTCGTGACAGATAAATGGCTGCCGAACACATGCTTGAAGAAAACCCGTGGAAAAGGTTCCTGAGAGTTACCTGTTTTGTGTCAGAGAAATAAGAGGTTGAGTGACTGAATGTTCTGGCAAAATGAAGATCAGGACACCATCAGATCAACCCCGATCTTATCGAATGCTGCAGCAGGTTTGACATTCTCCAGAACATTCTATAACTGACACATGGAAGCCCCTTATGCTGGTCTGCTGCAATGGGCCCTTTGAGAGAGATTGTGTTGTTTGTATTTTAGCTTGCTTTTTTTTATCTGAACCTATCATTACACTATTTATTGTTTAAATGTAAGATATTTTTCTTCATATATTCTGTATCTACTGATTGTATGCATGTGTTCTGTATCTAAGATTGCACTGTGTGTTGGTGACAACATTACACTGTAACTAATTTTGCCAGTGAAGATGTGCCTAGGTAACTTTGTACCAATGAAATCGCTGTAAGTGGCGACTTATACACGTTATATTTATTGTACACTCTATATTTGAGTAGATGTCACAAAATAGATAATTAATCATTGATTCATTCATTCTTTGGAAAAGAAAATTATAAATTCTATTTTCTGGAACAGTCTACAATGCACATTCTTGGGAACATTCTGCGCTCTTTTTTAACTTTGCATGAACACAGGAAATATATATCTCCTGGCTAGCTATACACAAACACACATAAATCTTTCCCAGCACCCATGTCACGTACGTGCAGTTGCGGACACGGTGAAGAAACATCAAGGGCAGAAACTCTATTCATAATTCGTAAGTAGGAATAAGCAAACAAACACCACAGTGGCCAGTTATAAGCAGTGCCCGTTCTTTAAGGGTAATGCCAACATGATTGAAAAAGTGTGGGGGAGGATAGGACGAAATGCAAATAGAACGGGAGATGTTAATGAAGCACTCCACGCCCTGCGGTTCCCACTTGTCCCTAAAGACCTCGAGAGAGTTGGTGGAGACCATGTGCCCCTTCTCTGGCTACGCCCAGGCCAGAACCTAACCAACTGTGAAAGGAGGCAGACAATTGTCGGGAACACTCCATACCCGGCATATTTTGTGAACCCCTAAATGTCAGTTAACTGAACAATAGCTAAGCGTACCAGGGAATAAATGCAGTTCCAAGGAGTAGGATACAATGTTTTGAATTTTATTGAGGTAGTTAAAGGGGTCAATAAGTTTTCCCTCTGTTTACATTCATCATTACAGAGGACTGACCACAATTTGGACAAAAAGGATAGGCATTCCAAAACTCCAATTGTCTTCATGGAACTGAGAGAGAATCCTTCGCGATTGCAACGTCTTTACTCACTGTATTAGCAATTGTAAGGATGTGATCCCTGTCTGCCCGCAAGTAATCCAGTGTGTGGGAATGTTCCAGAAATCACCTTTTCTTATTGACGTGTTTCACTGGGTTTAAGGAGGGAGTATATCTTGTGAATTGCTTCACATTTGGGTAAATAATTCACATATCAACATTTATCATTTCAGCTCTAATTCTTCCAAAAAAGTCTTTTGATAAAGTCACACATTCGAAAATTTGACTGGACCCTTAATCAAATGGGTAACTTTGTTTCTAGATTGTTTATACTTTGTTTGCATATTTTCCTCACAGTTAACATAGTGACGATCTTCATCCTGCTTTATAAAGATTGTGGGCTGTCTCCATGTGTCAGTCGTTACCTGGTGGCCATGGCAGTGGTGGATCTACTGGTCATTATCCTCGACCTGATATTGAGACAGATTCCAATTGTTTATTGGCAGCAATTTTATTTCCTGAAAAACATGCGTGTTTGTAATATCCACGCCATCCTGGTTTATGCATCCGCTGACTGTTCTGTCTGGTTCACCGTTACTTTCACTTTTGATAGGTTTGTGGCCATTTGTTGCCAGGAGCTGAAAAGTAAATTTTGCAGTGAGAAAATGTCGGCTATATTTCTGGGAACAGTGACTGTGCTGAGCTGTTTAAAGAATATTTTCTGGTATTTCATGCTCACAGCTCGATATCGTCTGGCGAACATTCCCTGGTTTTGTTTTGTAACAAAGAGTGTTTATTCCTCTCATGTCTGGGCCACAATCGAGTTCCTCCACCACATTCTAAATCCGACTCTACCATTTCTCCTGATTCTGCTGCTCAATGTTTTGACTGTCAGACACATTTTATTGACCAGCAGAGCCCGAAGGAAACTCCGGACTCACGTCAAGGGGAACGCTCAGCGTGACACAGAAATGCAAAATCGAAAGAAGTCCATCATTTTGCTGTTTGTGATCTCGGCCAATTTCATCCTGTTATGGTCAACGCTCATGGTGTATTGTATATGGATCCGGATGTATTTGATTGGGCATTACTCAGTTCATCTTCCAAACTATGTGCGGGAATTGGGCTTCATGTTGCAGCTCCTCAGCTGTTGCACAAACACCGTGATTTATGCCGTGACCCAAACTAAGTTCAGACAACACCTGAAAAATGTACTGAAAACTCCCATTACCCAAATTCAACAATCAATCAAATTCATTCATTAATCAATAAAGCCGGATTTTCTCATTTCAGATTAATTTCTCGGCAATCAAGCAGCCTGTCACTACAATAACACACTAAGGGTAGTGCTGACTTGTCCCACAGTGGGTTACAGAAATGCATTTCAATGATTCCATCAACACAGAGGCCAGTGAGAAAAGGCATCATTCTACTTGCTGTATCTGTAATCTCAGTATTAAGTAATAAATCTTTTTCATTTATAAGTGCCCAGCAGCAGAGTGAGCTGTATTGTTGGTTGCTTTTATGTTCAAGAAGCTGAGCTGGACAGAGGCAGCCCCAATGCTAATTCCTGATCTCACGGAAGGGGATGACAGGGGAGCCAAGCTCAGGAGCTGGGTGGAAGTCATTCAGTCTTTACTTCCATCTCGGTCTAGATATCTCCCTCTCTTTGACTTTCTTATCACTCTCCATATCTGTCTTCCTTGAATCCATCTTAGTTTCTGTTGCTAGGGGATAGTGCAGCGTATGACAACACACCATTGCTCAGAAACTGTAACTGGGGCCACTGTCATTTGTTCGTGTGATAGAATGGGTTTTGAATTTTAAAAAAATCCACAGAGTCCATTAATCCCTGATGCTTGACAAAAATACCATCTTCCTCAGTAATGCCTTTCACAGAGGAATCCTACCATTCTCAAATGATATCGTCACATGCAGAGAAATGTTAAGGTTTTGTTCCTTCATGTTACACTTCAGTGTTTCAGAGTCGTTTTAACATTTTTAACGCAGTCAGAGAGTCAGAGTTCTGCAGCATTGAAACAAACTCTTTGGCTCAAACTTTTCTATGCCAACGAAAATATCCATCAAAACTATCCCTATTTCCCTGCACTTGGCATATCCTTCGAAATATTTCCCATCCATGCATTTGTCCAAATACCTATTAAGTTTGTCAACCACCTCCACTGGCATTTAGTCCCATATGCATACCACCATATCTGTAAAAGATAGCCCCTCAAGTTTCCTTTTACTATTTACTTTCTAACTTTAAACTGATGCTCTCTAGTCCGCGATTCCCCAACTCCCCTAACCTCACCCCTTTTTCTAGGCTTCCCCTCTCGACAATCGCTGTTCCAGATGTTGATCATGCTGCAGACCCGGATTCACTGCGAATTGAGGTCCCATGTTTCATCCAGGATCAACTCAACCAAACCTCCTGCTCTCTTTGAATGCAGCATTGCACAACAGGACTTAGAGAAAAATAACCAGGTACTTACTGACAATCAGTTGGTTTCCATAACGTAGGAAATAGGAGCAAGAGCAGACCACCTGCCTCCTCAGACCTGTGCCGTCATTAAGTAAAAGTATAGCTGATTTGAATGTGGACTCAGCTGCACTTAGCCACCCACTCACCATAATCCTTAATTCCTTCACTATTGAAAAATATGTCTACCATTACATGAAAAACATTCAAGAGATGTCCTTCCTGCTTCACTTCACAGGGAATCCCACCAGTTGACAACTCTTTAGATGAAGACAATACTTCTAAACTCAGTCCTAAATCTGACCACTCTAATTTTAAGCGTATCCTGCTTAGATCTCGTTGCCCATGTCAGTGGAAACAATCTCCATCTATCTTATCTGTGTCATTTATAATGATATATACTTCTATAAGAGACGCCCCAAAACGTTCTTCGAAATTACAATGAGCATAAAGCAAGGAACATAGAACAGCGCAGAACCTTGATGTTGTGCTGATCTGTTATACTACTCTGAGATCAAACTACCCTTCATTTTACAATCATCCATGTGTCTGTCGAAGATTGCTTACATGGCCCGAACGTATCAGACTCTACTACCACTGCTGACAGTGCACTCCACGTACCCACCACTCCCTGCAAAGAATCGACTTCTGACAATTGCCGAAACCTTCCTCCAAAAACAGTGACTGTGCTGAGCTGTTTGAAGAAAATGTTCTGGTATTTCAAGCTCATAGCTCGGTATCGCCAGGTGAACATTCCCTGGTTTTGTTTTGTAACAGAGAATGTTTATTCCTCTCATGTCTGGGCAACAATCGAGTTCCTCCCCCACATCCTAAATTCACTCTACCATTTCTCCTGATTACGCTGCTCAATGGTTTCACTGTCGGATACATATTAGTGACCAGACGCTCCTCTAAAAACCTAAAATTATGCCACCTTATGATAGCCATTTCTACTTTGGGAAAACGTCTCTGACTATTCATTCTATCTATGATTCTCAGCACCTTGTACAACTCTATCAATTCGCCTGTCACCCTGAGTCCCTCTAGTCCCGGCAGCATCCTGATAAATCTCCTCTATAAAATGTCCACATCCTTTCTATCGTCCAAGTGTAATTAATATTTCCTCAGGACACAATCTGCTTAACTCTAGTATCAACCTAGTGAACCTTCTCTTCAACCCCTCCATTGTCAGCACATCATTATAAGGAGAACAAAGTTGCATAGGTGTGGCTTCACAAATACCCTGTATGGTAACAACATAATCTCTCTGTATTTAAACTCAAACAATGAAACATAACTTTCAATTGCCTTTTTAATTACCTGCTGCACATGCAAACCAATCTTCTTTGCGTTTTTTTACACAAGGACAACAAGGTCCCTCTGAACTGTAACGTGCTGCAATTTTTCACCGTAAATAAAAAGTGTATTTTACTGTTGCACCTCTCAAAATGAACGACTTCACGTTTACCAACATTGCACTTTATTTTCCAGACCTTTGTCCACTTCCACAACCTACATTTATCATTCTGCACACTGCTCTATCACTCATCTTAATATCATCTACGAAGTTTAAAACATCCCACTAACCACTGCTAGCCATGAACGGATAACCAGGAAAAAACACGCACTTTTCGTCAGTATTTCAATTGTTAATGAACCGATCTTCTTATTTGTCATAATCATTACGTGTAATACCTTGCAACTGTATCTTATGCACCATCCTTTTGTGTTGCATCATGCCAAATGCTTTCCAGCAATCCAGATTCAACAGATCCATTCATACTCCATTGTCCACTGTACTTAACAAGTTTCAGTAAATCCATTAAAAATGACATTTGTTTATGAACCCATATTGCGATGGCTTGATGGGATAGGTTTTTTTTTAATCCAGATGTCCCACTACTTATTTCTTGAATAGAGTCAAGCATTTCCACGACTACAGTTTACGGGCATTTAATTTCCTGCTTTTTACTACCTCCTTCTTCTAGAGAAAGTTGTCACATTTTCTGTTTTCAATTTGCTAGAACTGCCCCAGAGTGCAGTCAATTTTAGTATATTACTCTAAGCGCATTTGCTATTTCTCCAGCCGTCTTTTTCAGTATTCTGTGATGAATTCAAGGGGGGCAGGAAACGCGACTACCTTTAATACCATTAGCTTGCCTAACTCTTCCAACAAAATTATTGTTTTGCGCTAGTTACCTGCCATTGCTACCTTGTCATCAGTGATTGGTATGTCATTGTGTTTTCTAATTTGAAGACCGACACACAATACCTGTCCAAAGCCCCTGTCTATTTCATCATTTCCCATTCATAAAGCGCCGTTCTCATCTTCTAAAGCACTAATGCTTACCTCGGCCATTCCTTTTCGTTGTATATGTGTGTAGAAAAACTTGCTATCTGTTTTATGTTCTGAACTAGTGAACACTCATAATCCATCTTACCCTTCTTTTCATGATTGTTCGTGGCTTTCAGTTGACCTTTATCGATTTCTGAATTTGCAAGTTTCCAACTTGTTTTTGCTAACTTGTTTGCATTCTCTTCAGAGTTGATACCTCCCTTTTTAACTCAGTTGCACATGACTGATTACAACATTTTCTACTGTCCGTCCTTTTCACTGGTATATACCTTTTCTGAGCACTGTGTAAAATTCACTTTGGACGTCCCCCACTGTCCCTCAATTGCCCCATCATATAGCCTTTGCACCAAGTCTACCTTACCTATCAACTTGTGGCTTCCTTTGCCTAAGGTCAAGAGACTGGTTTTGGAATTTAACTTCTCTCCCTTCGTCTATATTTTAAAGTCAACGATACTGCAATCACTCCTTCTGAGAGGATCCCTACGTATGGTATCGTTAATCATTCATGACAAAGGAGCATATCTAGGGCCGTTGGCTTCTTCGTGCGGTCAATTACGGAGTCTTCAAGGAAAATAACATCATTACGTGGGGAGGTGATAGCACAGTGGTATTATTGTTGGATGATTGACCCGCAGATGCAGACAGTATTATATGGACCCGGGCTTGAATCTTGCCATTGTAAATGGCCAAATTTTAATTGAAGAATAATCTGGTATTGAACAGTTTAACGATATACATGAAACGATTGGAAAATACATCTGCTTCACTCATGTCCTTCAGGGAAGAAAACTGCCATCATTGCCTGTTCTGACATAGTTGTGACACAAGACCCAGTTAATGTGGTTGATTCCCAACTGCTGCCTGGGCAACAAGCGGTGAATAATAAATACTTCCTGGCCAGCAACATCTTCACCCCATGCATAACTAAAGGGAAAAAAATCATGAGCTTATCCTAAAGGCATTTTTGAATAATTTGGTTTGATCAATCAATATATATAGCAATGTATTTTTACATTAGATATTGCTTTGTTTATTGCCCGCCCCACTGTGATGTAATTTGGTGGCCTATATTAATGTTGATAAGTGAAATTACTCCCTTAGATTTATTTCTGATTTCTACCTGTTTTGATTCATTGTTTTTCTGGATAAAACCTATTTTGTTTCTAACTCCCGCCCTAATGTTGTCCTTAAATAACAGAGCTAGACCACCTCTGTTTCCTTAGTGCCTCTTCTTCCTTTACCTCTGGATATTTAATTCCCAATTGTGATACCGCTGCAACCCATATAATGGCCAATAAATGATATCCATTCACGATAATTTGTAAAATCAGCTTAGTCACTTTGCTGTAAGTTCTGTCAGCATTCAGTTGAAGTGCCCTTAAGCTCATTTTACACCTTCTTTTTAAATCCTAGCACCTCCACCAGAAGAAATCTTTTAAAAAGTTCTTGCTTCTCCTGAAACCACCTGTTCCACTCATCTTGAAGCTTCAATGCTGCTTCTTCATTGTTATTTATTGCCATGATTCTCTTGTTTCTCATGCTCTCATCCAATCTAGCTTAATTAGAGCTTTCTAATTATTGGTAGTGACAGAGTTTGGGTGAAGACTGCATATATTGAACATGTTCCACAGCCCCCAGAAATAGGCCCGATTATTTAGAAATCTAAAGCCCTCGCTCTTTCCCCAGCCCCCCAGGCACATTTGAAATTACCTAATCTGGCATTTCCTATCTTCACCAGCAGATGGCGCAGGTAATAATCTGGAGATGACTAACTTTGAGGTCCTTCCTTTTCATATGGCTCTTTAATCGTTAAATTCAGCTTTCAGTAATTCATCCCTCTTCCTATCTGTGTCATTGGTACCAACGTGTACCATTTTGATTGACTGCTCCCTTTGATCCACACCCCCCAAAATGCCACGCAGCCGCTCAGTGACTTGCAGGAGTCTTGCACCAGGAAGGAACCACAGCAGCAGAAGCTCCTCTCCATTCTACAAAGATTGTGTCTCCTATCACTGTAGTTCTAACCACATTTTCAGTCCACCTCGGTGCAACTGAGGAACCGGAGGTGCTGCCGGATTTGCTCTGGCTGCAGTTCTCTGCACACTCAGCACAGTGTATCGGTGGTCTTTGGGAATGACGTTAGAGGAATTTTGCACAACCTGCGTCGCCTTATGCTCGCCTGTGATGCTCACTAATTCCCTAACCTCTTGCACTCTTTAATCTGTGGGGTGACCACGGCCTTGCACTCATAATCCATGTAGCTGTCATTTCCCTGGATGCTCCCCAGTTCCTCCAGATCTTGCTGGACCTCCATAGCCTGGTGCTTGTGTTGGAGGTACTAACAATGCCTCCTCCACACCTGTTTGTCATCATTGAGCATCCATAAACACGTGAAACATTTCGCTGTATGAGCTAGCGAGCCATCCCCTGAATCAACACAAGAATTACACACTAAATAAAAACTCAGTTCTACTCTGAGCTCAAAAACTGCATGGGTTTATGTAAAACTCTGTTATCTCACTTTTTAGATAAGAATCAATCTAAACATCAGGTCATAGACAGAGAACACAGGGGACTAACACCTTCAACATATTGTCTAGCTATCACCATTGTTAACAGCTAACCCAAGAATGCAACTTTAAAAAGAAGGTTTTGTGATTTACGCATGAAAGAATTGAAACCATCATTGTATTCTAACAAATGAAACCTTAACAGACAATCAATTTTTCAATATATAATTTCAGTTACATCACACTGCAAATTTTTGCTATAAATCCTGTGTCACGATCGAGCCCTCCACTGTCACCTGATGAAGGAGCCGCTCCGAAAGCTAGTGTACTTCCAATTCAACCTGTTGGAGTATAACCTAGTGTTGTGTCATTTTTAACTTTGTACACACCAGTCCAACACCAGCATCTCCAAATCATAAGAATAAGGATGATGCTTCGATGTCTCAACTTCACTTCCATGCAAAGATCTTGCATCTCTAAATTCGCCAGGAATTCAAAAATCCATTCGCCTACCCATAAATACTTTTCGTGATCAAACCATCACAAGTCTGTGAATTCCAGTTACTCACCATCTTCTGAGAGACGAAGTCTCTCAGCATGTCAGTATTAACTCAACATGCATTTTTTCTGTATCCATGTAACCAATTTCCAAACTTCGTCCAGAAGTGGAAACACCTTCTCAACATTTACCTTGTTATGCTCCCTCTGTCTATTTTAATTTTCAGAGGTCTCATCCGTCATTCATTTCAACTACAATGATTAAACGCCTAAACATTTTATATGCTCTTGATAAGTTAACATTTCTATCATAGGAATTTGCTTAGTGAATTAACTTAGTTACTTGCTTCACCAGCATCCTAACTTTGTCTTTCATATACAGGGACACCCCAATCACTTTGTAGTGAGCCTTTCTTTGGATTTCTCTTCAATAAATGATAGGCTAGAGTTTGGTTCTCAGTGTCGAAGTGCATAACTTCATTCTTTTTTAAAAAATGAATTCCATTTCCAACCATTTGCCTACTTACTGACCTGATCTATATCAACATTCGAATTCCTTAGATCTTTATTGCAACTTATCCTTCCGTGATTGATCGCATCATCCACAAATTATGATATATTTTGCTCTGAGCTCCGACTTTAAGCCATCAATATAGATTGCAAATAACAGATGCTGTAGAACTGATATTTATAATACTCGAATAGATTCACCTTTTTAAGCTGACAAAAGATGCATTAATCCTGACGGTCTTCTGTTTGTTAGCCAATCCTCCTCCCATGCTAATAAATTATCAGTCGTAATAGTAACTCTTGTCTTGTGGTTTTTGTGGTACCTTACAGTAATCATCGGGAAAGCCAAATGCACTGTCCGTCCGTGCTCCATATTAAGTCTGGTTTTTTTATATTCTCAAATAACTCCAGCAAAATTTTGCATTATTTTAAAGATTCTCCCTTTCACAAAACGATGTTGACTGTCATTGCATTTTGCATTTCTAAATTTACCACAATTCCTTCCTGAATGACAGACTATAGCAGATGTTCAGCAATATTTTTTAGGCTAAATGATATATACGTTCCTGCTTCTGTCTCGCTCCTTTCTTGAAGTCAGGAACTACATTGGATGTTTTCCCGCTTCACTGGAATATTCCTGTAATCCAGAGAGTTCTGGAACATTTCAAACAATGCCAGCAATCAGTCTGCAACCACTCTTTTCAACAGCGTGCATCTGTTGCTGCTGACGTGTCTATCTGTCTTCCTATTTGTTTGCCAAAAAAATCTTTATTTTCCTTTTATACGACACAGTTCAGCAGTTTTATTCATATTAACCATCTTACTTGTTCTGTATTATTGAAATCCTGACAGTTCCTCTGTGAGAAACACTTCAAACTAACATCTTAAGTTATCTGCCTGTTCCCTGCACCCAATTGCCGAATCACCTCCTGCAAAAAATCCATATATACCTTCGGGACTTTCTTTCTTTCAAAGGTCGCACACTCTTGTTTCTTTTTTATATGCATGAAAATCACGTCCTGCTTCATTTCTTTTATATTTATTGCCAATTTAGTTTCATAATATATTTTGCTTTTTTTCACTTTAGATAATGTGCTTCTGCACCCTGAAAGTAACACGTCCCAATTCAAGCCTACACTTTTTTGTCATCAAACTGAATTATTTCATTTGTGTTTGAATAATATCTTTGACAGTCATAGAGATGTACAGCACGGAAACAGACCCTTTGGTCGAACTCGTCCATGCCGACCAGATATCCGAATCCAATCTAGTGCGACCTGCCAGTTTCCAGCCCATAACCCTCCAAACTATTGGTATTCATATATGCATTCAGACGCCATTTAAACATTGCAATTATACCAGCCTCCACCACTTCCTCTGGCAGCTCATTCCTTACACGTACCAAACTCTGAGTCAAAAGTTGCCCCTTAGGTGTCTTTTATATATTTCCTGTCTCATCCGAAACCGATGCCCTCTCGTTCTGGATTCTCCCACCTCAGGGAAAAGGCTTCCCTATCCATGCACCGCATGCTTTACATACCTCTATAAGGTCACACCTCAGCCTCCGCTGCTCCAGGCAAAACAGCCCTCGACCACTCAACCTGTCCCTGTTGCTCATTTTCTCCAACCCTGGCAATATCCCTGTAAATCTGTTCTGAACCCTTTCAAGTTTCACATCTTCCGACAGGAAGGAGACCAGAATTGCATATAATATTCCAACAGTGGCCTAACTAATATACTGTACAGCTGCAACACGACCTCCCAAATCTGAGGTTCATCGTCATCTTATTTTGTCCATCTTTTGGAACAGAACGATCATTGCTAAGCATTATGAAATATTTGCCTAAATTCCTGCAACCGTACTTCCACTAAC
Organism: Hemiscyllium ocellatum; assembly: GCF_020745735.1. Taxonomy (NCBI): domain Eukaryota; kingdom Metazoa; phylum Chordata; class Chondrichthyes; order Orectolobiformes; family Hemiscylliidae; genus Hemiscyllium; species Hemiscyllium ocellatum. The sequence goes on along the minus strand of NC_083449.1, from coordinate 4,922,683 downwards.
CTTCCTTGGGAATATTTTCACATCCCACTTTAGACGAGATGTCAGACAAAAATCTCCAATTTAGATTTTTAACTCTGTTCACTCCTTCAGGCAAAACTTCCACATATGGCTGAAAATGATTCGTCTCTCCATTCTACCAGTTTCTTCATCTATGTTATTTCTTTTTGAAGATTTCATATTCCATTGAGAAGCTTCCTTTTCCCTCAAATGAGAAATCCCACTACTTCTGATGGACAGGGTCTTCAGCTGGGACTGGCACTGTTCTGATCGTTCTGTTGTCACCTTTTCCCCTTTTTTCAAGCAGAATTTTAGAGATACTCTTTGTATTCACTTCCCATTTCACAGGATCCACTTATGAAAAATTAACTTCTGCAACTTCCACCACTTCAGGAGGACAACATCATCAAATACATCTTCCCCTCTCATCCACTCTCAGCACGTCACAGGCATCATTCCCTGTATAGTATCCTGAGCACTTGTCGATTCCTTTATGGCTTCATCGCATGCAAATGCAGAAGCTGTCACATTTGCCCAATTACCTCTTGCCTCCTGTATGTCCTAGGTCCCAAACAGACCAGATTCTGGATTAGTGGTGCTGTAAGAGCACAGCAGTTCAGGCAACATCCAAAGTGCAGCGAAATCGACATTTTGGGCAAGAGCCCTTCATCAGGAGCCCTTTCAAGTGGGGTAGTCCTTTGCCCCTTGCTTGTGGTGGAGGATGACTGTTATCAGGAGGTTTACCCCAAGTGTCATAGGAGTTCTCAGGGTAATTCTCATGAAAACGTCCTTGGTTCCCCTGTGTAGCCCTTCTAGGGCAATTAGAGATCCAATGAAGGGTGCTACCGCAAGTAAGGCACTTTCTAGTTGGGCATTCACGAGCCCAGTGATATAGGCTGTTACAATTAAAACATGCCTAGGCGATTCCTTCTGCCATACCCACGTCCGTGGCCTCTAATTGGTGCAGGGCCACTACTACGACAAACGTGGATGTTGAGGTACCTCATCCCGGATTACAAATCCTGATTTTACACGCATTATTGGACTGTCTTCACTCTCTTGATTCCACAAGGCCCTAATATAACGATGGAGTTGATTAGGAGCGGCTTCAACCCAATCTAGATTGTTTGTTTTGACTGCTGCGACTACAGAAGTGGGCAGGCAGTTTAAAATCATAGAATTATACTGAGCATTAATAGCATTTAAATTACAAGACCGATCAATGGAATGCGACTCATAACATTCTCTAAAACGTTCAAGGAAGTCTTTAGCACACTCCTTATTTTAGGGCGAAGGTCAAGAATGCGAGCAAGGTCAATAGGTTTTGCTAATATAGCAGATGCAAAAGCGCGAATATTATCTTGTCGCTGATGTTCCTGGACTACAGAATTAGCGAAAGCAGTAAAATTACTGTGACTAATACATTCAGTAAAACGGGCATATTCAGAGCAGGTAAGCACTGGCTGAAGTAGGGCCCAAAGGTCATTGGCATTACTCTCATAAGTTTTAATTGTGGTGTTTAAAAAGTCAACGAACTGCTGATGAGTCTTGTGGTGGTCCGGTGCATTACTGAGGATGGACATGCTTTTGTAGGGCTTCCGTGGGCAATAAAAACTGATAGTGGCGTTAGAGGCAGAAGCTTGTGTGTTCGGTAGTTCGGACAGGAACAGTCTGAATGTGGGTGCTTCGCCTTCCACATTTTAAGAACAAGAATTTAAAGTGGTTTCTAATTGCTGCATGAGTTGTTTATGAGAAAATCTGTGTTGTTTCAATCTTTGCTGACTGCGAATGTTGAAAGCAACAGCGTCAGTGAACTGGGATGGAAATGGGGGAACAGAAGTTTGATTCGTGACTTCTCATTTTGTATTTTTGGCGAGATTTTGTTCGATCATATTGATGTTTTAGGACCTCAACAGAGTTCATGGCTCAGTCAGCAGTTAGTTAAATTCCCAAGTTAGTGGCATTATCCTGCTATGAACACAAAACTGACTCCTTATGAGTTTCCTCACAATATTGTCTCCACAGTCAAATTAGTTCCTTTGTCTTGGAATTATTGTTCCTTTGCCAAATCATTTACTGGGCTGACTTGATCAATTGAATACTTTTAGGTCCACTACGTGGCCACTGCGCATCACCAATGCTTTATTTAGGGTGGCAGAAAATTTTCGAAAGGCTTTCGATTTTTCCAGGAACTTCCCACATATTTTTACTAACGGTGAAAACGAGTCTGTCATCTCATCTATGTGATTACTCATCTTTAAACAAACTTCCTTATCTCAAAAACCAACTTCAGTGCCAATTTAAATAATGCCAATCCAACTGAATCAGAGTTTCTCAACTCTGGGAGGTTCACGACTCTCTCTCTCTCTCTTTGTTTTCAGATCCGTTTCTCAAGTCTGCACTTAGCTGTCACTCTCTACCTTTTCTAATGTTGGGTTCTCTTAACCCTTCCCTTGACAAGACCGATCCTTTCGGGATGGACGAGAAAATAGACAGTGAGGGGTCAGGTGAGACACAAATTGAATGAGGAGGAAAACAAAACCTATATAAAATACTCACATCTGGCCGTCCATATTCGTCAACCCTCAACAGTGTAGGACTCAAGGCTCTTACACCGCTGTCTACAATCTGTCCATGCTGAACCAAGAGTCCCGGTAGCAAATGAAAATCTAGACCCACTTGCAGGGCCTCTCGGTTCACAATCAGTCAAAAGAATCACTAGGAGTATGGTCTGTTTAAAGTAAGGTTTCCAGTTTAATAAAATAAGGCAACCTGGCGCAGATTTTTTACAGCTACATGGAGATTAAAAGCCTCTGCGTTTCGTGGAAAAATGGCGCAATTACTTTCCAAAATTACACATTATTTATACGTTTTATTTAAGAGATAGTACAGCCTTAATTACAAGAAAAGACCAGTCACATATAATAAGGTGACATGATTTGCAGCAGGTTAATCCAATGATATTTCCTTGGAAAGAGTTCTTAATTACAAGAAAAGTCCAATCAATTGCAATATGGTGGCATGATTGACAACAGGCTAATCCAATGATATGCCCTGGGAAAGGGCTTTTACCTTACGTAGATCACCATGGCATGCCGGCAGTTTAAGGTTAGTTGGAATACCAAATCACTGTCTTATGATTCATAATATGATAGATCCATTGTTCTCCCTTTTCTCTAAATACAACCAACTTAGCAAAGCTTCAGTTCAAGTTCACAGAGTCAAATCGTTACTTGCAGCCATTTTGTTGCGTTATTTTCAATTGAAAAGCCATTTGTGGCTAATAAAACTCTACATTTACTTATTGATTCTGACAACAGCCTAAATTCAAATTTTATATCCTCAAGTGCATTCACCGTATCGATGCCTCTCATGATCTTATACTTTTCGATAGCATCCTTCCTCAATCTTCTAAGCTCGCAAGGAAAATAGGCCTCATTTGTCCAACCTCTCCCTCTAACTCAGTTCATTGAGTCATGGCAGGATTCTTGTAAATTTATTCTGCACTCTTTCAAGTTTAACAACATCCTTCCTATAGCAAGGTGATCAGAACTAAGCACAGTACTCCAAGAGCAGCCTCACCAACGTCCTGTACAACTGCAATACGACTTTGCAGCTTATTCTCAATGCCCTGATCGAGGAAGGCCAGGGATTCAAAAGCGTTCTTTACTGCCCTATCTACCAGTCTCTCCAATTTCATTGAACTGTGCACCTGAACTCCAAGTTGCCTCTGAACCACTAAACTTCCTCTGGCTCCACAGTTCACCTTGGAACTCTGAACTTAATTTGGTTATCCAAAATGCAAGATCTTAAACTTATCTATATTAAACTTCATTTGCCATTTCTCAGACCACTACCCCAAGGTGGGAACAAAGTCCTACTGCAATTTCTGATAAGCTTCCCCACTGTCCATGACACCTCCTATTTTAGTGTCACCTTCAAAATTACTAATTATGCCGTGTGCATTCTCATCCAATGATATGGATAACAAACAGAGATCCAGAAATACTAAGAAGTCTTTCTCGCTCATCTATCCCAGTGGTTAGCATTCGTATCACAAGCCTCCATTTTCTGTACTTCTGGAATACAACCCTGGGTCTGTGTTACACCACTCCCTCACCATTGATTCCTTGCTGTCCAGCTACCATTCTGGTATATCTGCGCAACACTCAAATCAACACGGACTCCACAAGTCTCTATTCTTTCTTGTCTTTCTGTGTTTAAATAGTGAATGTCACTGCTTTGCTAACATGAAATGGCTGCCGTGAACAGACGTAAAATGGCTAAATACTGAGACTTTCGGAATAATTCATCCTAGCTTTGCAAATTAAAATTCAATTTACACTTTGTGCATTATCACTTCTCAGCCTTCTACAGATGAAACATGGTGTGATGTGAACCGATTCTGTTTGGTTGTCAGACTGAGGGGTGACAATATAAACTAAATGTTACACCATTAAACAGCGTCCCGAAACAGCGAACGCATCAGTCTGGTGCAAGAAGAGGAGCAAGTGTAACCAAAGTGTTTTTTGGCATCCCTGCGTTGTAGGAATATCAGCGGAAGCAGAATACTGAAAACTCTGTCAGAAAAGATGAACACTTGTCAATTCATTAAGATGCAAATTCCACAACCTGTTTGAAGCAAACGCCCTGAGATAATTAAATGTGACTGACTCACTTTGGAAACTACAAGAAGGCAGTGCGATCGGAATAAACAAAAGCAACTTCTCAGTTCAGCTACTGAATTCTAGCAATGAGGCCTTATGCAGACAAATGTATTAGAGTTCTTAGTGGGAATCAGGTTCGTTCACTCATGCAAAAAGAATTCACCACACACCACACAGACATACAGTGGCTTCTAACAGTCCGCTGTTTAATATAAAATAAAACATTGGCTCTGCAAATAAACAAAGTTCTTGGACCAATAGGTCTATGTGAGGAATTGAGTGCGACAGTGGGTCAGAGTGAGGGATTGAGTGGGAGGAAGTGAGTGCAACAATGAGGGATAGAGTGTTACAATGAGACAGTGAGAGTGGCAGTGGGGAATGAACCTGACAGCGGAGATGGAGCACGTCAGAGGAGGAAAGAATGTGACAGTGGGGGAGTGAGGACACCAGTGAGGGAGTAAGTGTGACAGTAAGGGTGTGAGAATGACTGAGAAGGAGTGACAGTGAGTGATAGAGAGTGAGGCTGAGAAGCTGAGAGTGAGAGTGAGAGAGATGGATGTCTAGTTGGAGTGAGGAACTGACAGTGACTGAACGAGTGAGAGTGAGAGTCAGGGAGTGAGTGTACCTGTGAGAGATTGAGAACATGGTATAAGACTGAGAGTGAAAAAATGTGTGAGGGATTAAGCGTGAGGGCATGCGAGTGAGAAAGTGGAAGAAAGTGTGACTGTGAGGGCTGTGAGTATGACTGTGATGAGGGTGTGCTACCATAATAGAATATGTGCGAGAATGAATGAGTAAGATGTCTGTGACGGAATGAGAGAAAGTGTGATGCAATGAGACAGAGTGTGATGGAGTAAAAGAGAGTGTGATGGAGGAGGGAGAACGATGGTCAGGGAGTGAGATTGACAGTGAGGGAGTTGCAGAGACAGTAAATGAGTGACAGAGTCAGTGCCGGACTGAAAGTGACAGTGAAGAAGTGTGAGGGAATCAGATTGTGTGGGAGCGAGAGTGAGATGTTAAGAGTGACAGAGTGAGTACAACTTTGAGGAACTGAGTGCGACTCTGACGGAGTGAATGTGACTGTGAGAGACTGAAAGAGTTTTACAGAGTGAGAGTGAGTGTGATGTAATGAGAATGACGGTCAGGAAGTGAGAGTGGTAGTAAGAGAGTAAGATTGGAAATGAAGGAAAGTGAGGTAGTGAGCGTCAGGAGGTGAGGGTGACTGTGAAGGTGTGAGAGTGACATTGAGGCAGAGAGAGTGTGAGAGGGAAAGGGAGGGATTGACAGTGAGGCTGTGATAGTGAGAATGAGGGTATGAGAATGAGAGAGTGACTGTGACATTGTAGAAATTACAGTGAGTGTGATAAGAAAATTTGGATGCAGAGTAAATGGAGACACTTGAATTTTGAAATATTAAACAAATTCCATCAAACGCTATTACATTATTTTCTTATAAAACGGGATTGAATGAAATTTGAACTATTGTGTTATAGCAGAACCGTCAGTGTGCATAAATGAGACTTTTTTCATGTTAGCAGGATATGCCAAATGGGTTTGAACAGACCTCAAGCTGTGCCCTCAAATTATTGCAACTGAACTGGGACTGTCATAGTGTTAAAGGTTTAGATGGAGAGGAAATTCGTAAGTGTATACAAGACTATTTTTTGATTCAGTATGTGGATGCACCTACTAGAGAAGTGCAAAACTTGACCTACTCTTGGGAGTAAGGCAGGGCAGGTGACTGAGGTGTAAGTGGGGGAGCACTTTGGGGCCATCGACTATAAAATTCTATCTGTTTTAAAACAGTGAAGGAAAAGGATAGACCAGATCTAAAAGTTGAAGTTCCAAATTGGAGAAAGGCCAATTTTGACGGTATGAGACAAGAACTTTTGAAAGTTGATTGGAGGCAGATGTAAGCAGGTAAAGGGACGGCTGGAAAATGGGAAGCCTTCAGAAATGAGATAACAATAACTCAGAGAAAGTATATTCCTGTCAGGGTGAAAGGGAAAGCAGGTAGGTAGAGGGAATGCTGGATGGCTAAAGAAATGGAGGATTTGATTCAGAAAAAGAAGGAAGCATATGTCAGGTATAGACAGGATAGATTGAGTGAATCCTTAGAGTCTAAAGAAAGTATGAGTACACTTAAGAGGGAAATCAGGTGGGCAAAACGGGGACTTGAGATAGCTTTGGAAAATAGAATTAAGGAGAATCCAAAGGGTTTTTACAAATATATTTAGGACAAAAGGGTAACTAGGGAGAGAATAGGGCTCTTCAAAGATCAGCATCTTTGTGTGGAGCCACACAAAATGGGGGAGATACTAAGTGAATATTTTGTATCATTCTTTGCTGTGGAAAAGGATATGGAAGATATAGACTGTAGGAAAATAGATGGTGACATCTTGCGAAGTGTCCAGGTTACAAAGGAGGAAGTGCTGGATGTCTGGAAACGGTAAAAAGTGCATAGATCCCCAGGACCTGATCAGATGCACTGGAGAACACCGTGGGAAGCTAGAGAAGTGATTGCTGGGCCTCTTGCTGAGATATTTGTATCATCGACAGTCACAGGTGAGGCGCTGGAAGACTGGAGGTTTGCAAACGTGGTGCCACTGTTTAAGAAGAGTGGTAAAGACAAGCCAGGGAAATATAGAGCAGTGAGCCTGACATTGGTGGTGGGCAAGTTGTTAGAGGAATTCCTGAGGGACAGTATGTACATGTACATCCTAAGGAGAGTTCATACTCTAAACAAACAGTATTTCAACTCCATCTCAAACATCAAAAACAGTAAGTACAACAAACCTTTATCTACCCACCTCCATAACCAGCGCTCCTCAAACATTCCAATAGATTCCCAAGGCCTCTGGAAATGATCGTGCAGCCACCATCACCACACTGATTGATAATGTCACTTCTTCCCCCATCTTGTCGCTTCAGCAGCCGCTTCCACCCCTCACAATTCCTCTTGCACCACCCGTGACATTACGTCCGCCCCTCACATCATCGCTGATATCACACGCTCAGTGACTTCCGCCCTCCCACTGCCATGTTTGCCACCACTTCTGCCCCCACCAACACCACTCACTTGCATTCTGCAGACACGTGCACACAGATCCCACTGTCACAATCCCCGCTACCCAAAACCCTGAGGGGAACACAACCCCTGCTCATAACTCCACCCCAAATCCCCCACCACCACACCCTCTCCAGTTATCGGCTCCGCCCCCACTCCCTGCTCCACACCCACACCAGATCACAGCTCCCAGCCCTGCTGAGTTTTCACCATTCCCCCTGACCTCCCCATCACTGAGGACAAACGATCAGTCCTCAGCAAAGGATTCACCTTCATCCCCCTCCACTCACGCATCATGAATTTAATACACGCCGTGACGTCGATCACTTCTTCTGCCACCTCCGCCTCCGATCTTACTTTCACAGTTAGGACTCCCAGCCACCTTCGAAGGACTCCTTCGCCCTCCTCCAAAACACTGCATCCACCTGGACACCCCGTGCTAGTCTATTACACGCCCTTGACCTCTTCATTTCCAACTGCCGCCAGGACATTGACCACCTCAACCTGTCTACCCCTCTCCCCTAATCCAACCTCTCACCCTCACAACGTGCAGCCCTCCAATCCCTCTGCACAAATCCCCACCTCACCATCAAGCCAGTAGATAAAGGGGGTGCAGTGGTAGCCTGGCGCAGTGTCCTCTACACCAATGAAGACAAACGCCAACATGAGGGCCCTTCTTCCTGCCACCCCGTCGATCATGATCCCACCCCCATCACTAAACCATCATCTCCCAGACCATACAGAACCTCATCACCTCAGGAGATGTCTCACCCACAACTTCAAACCTCATGGTCCAGGAACCCCGGTTCCACCTCCTTCCCACGATCCACAAGCCTGACCACCCTGGCCGACCCATTGTCTCAACATGCTCCTGCCATATAGAACTCATTTCTACCTACCTCGACACTGTCCTATCCCCCCTAGTCCAGGAACTCCCAACATACGTTCGAGACACCACCCACGCCCTACACTTCCTCCAAGACTTCCATTTCCTCTGCCCCCAACTCCTCATCTTCGCCATGGATATCCAATCCCTCTAAACCTCCATCCTCCATGGTCAGGGCCTCCAAGTCCTCCGTTTCTTCCTCTCTCGATGTTCTTCGCCGTACCCTTCCACCCATACTCTCATTCGTCTGGCCGAACAGGTCCCCACCATCAACAATTTCTCCTTTGAAACCACCCACTTCCTCCAGACCAAAGGGGTAGCCATGGGCACCCATATGGGCCCCAGCTCTGCCTGTTTCTTTGTTGGCTACGTAGACCAGTCCATCTTCCATAATTACACCAGCATTACTCCCCACCTCTTCCTCCACGACGTTGATAACTGCATTGGTGCAACCACGTGCAATTCATCAATTTCATCAACACATTCCACCCTGACCTTAAATTTACCTGGACCATCTCTGACACCTCCCTCTCCATCTCCATTAATGACGACCGACTTCACACCGACAATATTTGCACACCCACCGACTCCCATAACTACCTGGGTTACACCTGTCCCCATCCTAGCTCCTGCAAAAATGTGATCCGGTGTTCCCAATCTTCCGCCTCCGTATCTGCTCCCAAAAGGACCGGTTCCACCACACAACACACCAGATGGCCACCTTCTTTAGAGACCGCAATTTCCCTTCCCACGTGGTTAAAGGTGCCCTCCAACACATGTCATCCACATCCCGCATCTCCGCCCTCAAACCCCACCCCTCCAAGCGTAACAAGGACAGAACGCCCCTGGTGCTCAACTTCCTCCCTACCAACCTTTGCAGAAACCAAATCATACACCAACATTTCTGCCACAGCCCATCGGACCCCAACACCAGAGATATATTTCCCTTCCCACCCATTTCCGCCTTCCACAAGCACTGTTCCCTTCTTGACTACCTGCTCAGGTCCATGCTCCTCTACAACCCACCCTCCCATTACGGCACCTTCCCCTGCCACCGCAGCAATTGCAAAACCTACGCCCTTGCCTCCTCCCTCACCTCCATCCAAGGCCCTAAAGGAGCCTTCCACAACCATGCACATCCACCAATATAATTTATTGTATGTTGTGGTTCTGCTCGCCGAGCTGGAAGTTTTTGCTGCAAACGTTTCGTTCCCTGGCTAGGGAACATCATCAGTGCTGTTGGAGCCTCGTGTGAAGTGCTGCTTTAATGTTTCTTCCGGTATTTATAGTGGTTTGTTCTTGCCGCTTCCGGGTGTCAGTTTCAGCTGCAGTGATTTGTATGTGGGGTCCAGGTCGATGTGCTTGTTGATGGATGTTCTTGCCGTTTCCGGGTGTCAGTTTCAGCTGTAGTGGTTTGTATATGGTGTCCAGGTCATGTGTCTGTTGATGGAGTTTGGGGATGAATGCCATGCTTCTAGGAATTCTCTGGCAGTTCTCTGTCTGGCTTATCCTATGATAGTGGTGTTTTCACAGTCAAATTCATGTTGCTGGTTGTCTGAGTGTATGGCTACTAGAGATAGCTGGTCGTGTCGTTTTGTGGCTAACTGATGTTCATGGATGCGGATTGTTAGCTGTCTTCCTGTTTGTCCTATATAGTGTTTTGTGCAGTCCTTGCATGGTATTTTGTAAACTACGTTAATTTGGCTCATGCTAGGTATTGGGTCCTTTGTTCTAGTGAGTTGTTGTCTGAGCGTGGATATTGGCTTGTGTGCTGTTATGAGTCCTAAGGGTCTCAGTAGTCTGGCTGTCAGTTCTGAGACGCTCCTGACGTATGGTAGAGTGGCTAGTCCTTTTGGTTGTGGCATGTCCTCGTTCCTCGGTCTATCTCTTAGGCATCTGGTGATAAAGTTGCGTGGGTATCCGTTTTTGGCGAATACCTTGTAGAGATGTTCCTCTTCCTCTCGCAGGCACCAACACCTACCAAATGAAGGATTCCGACCCCACACGACAACTCACCAATAGAATAAACAACACACTAAGGAATCTACAAAAAAAAACGGACAGATAACCAAAGCGGACCAGCAAAGAATGAAACCTGAAAGCAACAACACCCCCAGATTCTATGGACTACCCAAAGTACACAAACCAGACATCCCACTCAGACCCATAGTATCACTACCAGGGACACCAGCATACAAACTGGCCAAAGAACTACAACAAAAACTGAAACACCTAGTCATCGGATCCAAACACTCCATACAATCAACACAGGAATTCTTGGACGTCATCAGAAATACACACATAGACAAAGAAGAAACCATGGTATCATTCGACGTGACGGCACTGTTCACTTCAATTGACAAAACCCTAGCCTAGAAACAATAGCCAACCTACTGGACATACATAACAGAACACAGGAGGCCGAACCTATCAACAAGGACGGCATACTTAAACTACTGGACCTGTGCCTCACCACACACTTTACATTCAACAATCAGATATATGAACAAATCAACGGAACACCCATGGGATCACCAATCTCGGGACTCATAGCAGAGGCAGTTATGCAAAGGTTAGAACATACAGCCATACCACAAATCCAACCCAAACTCTGGATCAGATATGTTGATGACACCTTTGTAGTCATCAAAAACACGGAAATAGAAAAAACACACCGGATCATCAACGCCACACTCACAGGAATCCGATTCACACGAGAAGAGGAAAAGGATAGACAACTCCCATTCCTAGACGTGTTAGTAGAGAGAAGATCCAACGGAGAATTCACCACAAGGGTACACAGGAAACCAACACACACAGACCAAGTCTTAAACTATGTAAGTAACCACCCCAACACACACAAACGAAGCTGCATCAGGACACTACTCAAAAGGGCCACAACACACTGCAGTACACCAGAACTGCGAAAAGAGGAAGAGGAACATCTATACAAGGTATTCGCCAAAAACGGATACCCACGCAACTTTATCACCAGATGCCTAAGAGATAGACCGAGGAACGAGGACGTGCCACAACCAAAAGGACTAGCCACTCTACCATACGTCAGGAGAGTCTCAGAACTGACAGCCAGACTACTGAGACCCTTAGGACTCATAACAGCACACAAGCCAACATCCACGCTCAGACAACAACTCACTAGAACAAAGGACCCAATACCTAGCATGCGCCAAACTAACGTAGTTTACAAAATACCATGCAAGGACTGCACAAAACACTATATAGGACAAACAGGAAGACAGCTAACAATCCGCATCCATGAACATCAGCTAGCCACAAAACGACACGACCAGCTATCTCTAGTAGCCATACACTCAGACAACCAGCAACATGAATTTGACTGTGAAAACACCACTATCATAGGACAAGCCAGACAGAGAACTGCCAGAGAATTCCTAGAAGCATGGCATTCATCCCCAAACTCCATCAACAGACACATTGACCTGGACCCCACATACAAATCACTGCAGCTGAAACTGACACCCGGAAGCGGCAAGAACAAACCACTATAAATACCGGAAGAAACATCAAAGCAGCGCTTCACACGAGGCTCCAACAGCACTGATGATGTTCCCTAGCCAGGGAACGAAACGTTTGCAGCAAAAACTTCCAGCTCGGCGAGCAGAACCACAACAACCCGGATACCCGAGCTACAAATCTTCAATCAGATTTTAAATTTATTGTATCCGTTGCTCCCGAAGCGGTCTTCCCTACATTGGGGAGACTGGACGCCTCCTAGCAGAGTCCTTTAGGGAATATCTCTGGGACACCTACACCAATAAACCAAACACAACATTTGAACTCCCCCTCCCACTCTGCCTAGGACATGGAGGTCCTGGGCCTCCTTCACCACCGCTCCCTCACCAACAGATGCCTGCAGGAAGAACGCCTCATCTTCTGTCTTGGAACACTTCAACCCCATGGCAACAATGTGGACTTCAACAGTTTCCTCATTTCCCCTTCCGCCACCTCATCCCAGTTCCAAACTTCCAGCTCAGCACTGTCCCCATTACTTGTCTTACCTGCCTATCTTCTTTACCACCTATCTACTCCCCCTCCCCCTCCCCCCAACCTATCAACTTCATCCACTCCCCCACTCATCTATTGTACTCTATGCTACTTTCTCCCCACCCCCACCCTTCTCTCACTTATCAGTCCACCCTTCAGGCTCTCTGCCTGTTCTCCTGATGAATGGCTTTTGCCCGAAACGTCGATTTTACTGATCCTTGGATGCTGCCGAAACTGCTGTGCTTTTCCAGCACCATTCTAATTTGGACTCTGGTTTCCAGCATCTGCAGTCATTGTTTTTACCCATGTATTTGGAAAGGCAAGGACTGATCGGGATAGTCAACATGGCTTTGAGCGTGGGAAATGATGTCTCACAAACCTGATTGAGTTTTTTGATGAAGTAACAAAGAGGATTGATGAGAACAGAGTGGTAGATGGGATCTATTTGGACTTCAGTAAGGCGTTCGACAAGGTTCCCCATGGGAGACTGATTAGCAAGGTTAGATCTCATGGAATACAGGGAGAACTAGCCATTTGGATACAGAACTGGCTCAAAGGTGGAAGACAGAGAGTGGTGGTGGAGGGTTAACTTGTTGGGGATATTTTAATTACTTGTTCTTTCCATCTGCCTGTTACAGACTGTTCAGGCTCCAGTTAAGTTGTCTCGTTCTCATCATATTCTGAGTGAAATAAAATGTACCGATTCATGGGGAGGCGATGGCTTGGTGGTATGATTGCTCCATGGTTGATCTGGAAACCCAGCATACAGTTCTGGGGATTTGGGTTCGCGTCCTGCATAGCAGTTGCTGGAATTCATATCCATACACTTTTAAAAAAAAACAGAAATTAAGAGTCGATTAATGACCATGAAAACATTGTCTAAAAACGCAACTGGATCATCAATGTACTTTAGGGAAGGAAATCTGCCATTCCTACCTGGTCTGGCCGACATGTGACTCCAGAGCCACAGCAGTGTGGTTGACTCTCAACCGCTCTCTGAAATGGCTTAGCAGGCCACTCAGTTGTGTGATTCACTAGAATGTCACAACAAAGAAATGGAAGCAGCCGGACCATCTGGCATCCGCCTTGGAACCGATAAAGACCGTGCAAAGTTATCCTGACTAACATCTGGAGACGAGTATCGAAAGTGGGAGAGCTGTCTCACAGACGAGTCAAGCAAAAGCCTGAAATAGTCATTCTTACCGAATCGTACTTTACAGATAACATCCCAGACACCACCATTATCATCTATGGATATGTCCTATCCAACCAGCAGGACAGACCTAGCAGAGTTGCATACCATTGGGAGGGTGTTGCCCTGAGCGTCTTTGACACCGACTCTGGACCCATGAAGCCTCATGATTTGAAGCAAAACATGAGCAACGAATCATCTTACTGGTTATGACATACCATCCTTCTTCGAATGATGAATCAGCACTCCTCCATGTTGAACAACACTTGGAGCAAGCACTGAGGTTGTCAAGGGCGCAAAATGTACTCTGGGTGGTGTATTTCAATGTCCACCACATAGAATGGCTCGGCAGCAGCATTACTGATCGAGCTAGTCGAGTCCAAATGGATAGAACTGCGAGACTGGGTCTGCAGGAGGTGGTTAAGGAAGCAACAAGAGGGAAAGAGAAAACAAACTTGACCTCACCCATAATTATCTGCCAGCTGCAGAAGCATCTGTCCATGACACTATAGGTAAAAGGTACCACTACCCGTCTTGTGGAGACATAGTCCCCTCTTCACTTTGAGAATAACCTACATCGATTTGCGTGGTACTATCACAATACTAAATGGGACAGACTTCGAACTGGTCTAGCAACTCAAGACTGGGCATCCATGAGGTAATGTGAGCCATCAATAGCAGCTGAACAGTACTCCAGCACAGTCTGCAAAGTCAAGGCCTGGCATATCCCCCACTCACCTTTTACCATCAAGCCAGGCGTTAAACGCTGGTTCATGAAGAGTATATGAAGGTATGACAGGAGCAGCATCAGGCATATCTAAAAATGAGGCGTCAACATGGTGAAGCTCACAAACAGGACCTCTAGTGTGCCAAACGGCATGAATAGCAAGTGATTCACAGAGCTAAATGGTCCAACAAACAACGGATGGGATCTGAGCTCTGCAGTCCTTCCTCATCCAGTCATGAATGGTGGTGGACTATTAAAGAACTCACTGGAAGTCGAAGGACCACAGATAACCCCAACCACAATGATGAAGGAGCCGAGACTTGCATTGCAAAAGATAGGACTGATACATTCGCGACAATCTTCAGCCTGAAATGTGGACCCAATTATCTAGCTCAGGCTTCTTCAGTTGACCCCAGCATCGCAGATACTATTCTACATCCAATTCGGTTCACTTCATGTGAGAGACTCCAATCGGTCAAGTTGAGGAGTAATTGGTCTACTCTCTAACATTAATAAAGTGATGGACGGTGTCATCAACAGTGCTATCAAGCAGCACTGCTCAGCAACATACTCCTCAGTGACGTCCGTTTTGGTTTCGCTAGCGTCATTCAGCTCCTGATCTCATTACATCTTGGTTTCAAACATGGACAAAACAGCTGAATCCCAGGGGTGCGATGATAATGACAGCACTCGACATCAAGATCGCAGTTGACTGAGTATGGCATCAAGGAGCCCTGGCAAAAACTGGATTCAATGCGTATTGGGGGCAAGCACTCCATTGGTTAGAGGAAGGTGGCTGTGGTTGTGGAGGGTCAGTGATCTCAGATCCAGAGCATCTCTACAGAAGTCTCTCAGGCTAATATCATAGGCCCAAGAATCTTCAGCGACCTTCGCTACATCATAAAGTCGGACGTGAGTGTGTTTGCTGATGATTACACAGTGTTCAGCACCATTCGCAACTCCTCAGACTCAAAAGTGCTCCGTGCTCAATTTCAACAAGATCTGGACACTATCCAGACTTGGTCAGACAAGTTCCTGGATCAGCGGTGCTGGAAAAGCACAGCAGTTCAGGCAGCATCCAACGAGCAGCGAAATCGATGTTTCAGGCAAAAGCCCTTTGCCGAAACGTCGATTTCGCTCCTCGTTTTATCCTGGTCAGACAAGTGGCAAGTAACATTCGCGACACACAACTGCCACACAATGACCTTCATCAGAAAGAGGCACTTTAACCACCACACCTTGACATTCTACGGTATTGCCATCACCAATACCTCCACTGTCAACTTCCTTGCGGTAACTATTGACCAGAAACTCAACTGGACTCAACAATAAGCACAGTGACTGCATGAACTGATCAGAATCTAGGGATATTGCAGCAAGTAACTGCCCTCCTGACACCCCAAAATCTATCAACAATCTATACGGCACAAGCCAGCAGTGTGATGGAGTACTCTCCACTTGCCTGGATTGATGCAGTCCAACAACACTCAAGAAGCTTAACACCGTCCAGGATAAATCAACCCGCTTGCTTGGCCTCATATTCACAAACATTCGATCCCTTGACCCCCAGCGCTCAGTAGCAGCTGTGTGCGTTATCTACAAGAAGCACTGAGAAATTCGACAAAAATCCTTAGCGCTTTCCAATCCCATGACAACTTCCATCTAGAAGGACAAGGACAGCAGGTCTTTGGGATCACCAACAACTGCAAGTTCCATTCCAATTCATTCACCAGCCTGACTTGGAAATGTAACTCCATTCCTTCATAGTCGTTGTGTCAGACTCCTGTAATTTCCTCCCTATCAGCATTGTGGGTCACCCACAGCAAGTGGACTTCAGCGAATTAAGAGGGCAGCTCACTAACGCCTTCTCAAGGGCAAATAGGGATGGGCTATCAATGCTCATAGACAGCGAGCCCAAGACTCAATAATGAATTAGAAATATAACAATGGCATTCAACACAGTTTACAGAATTAATAATTGGACAGAGATAGACGTACCAGGGATATCATCAATAGCGAGGAGGGGACAGTAACCTACCTGAATTATCAGCAGTACAGTTTCTATCTGTAATATTAACCATAAACTGTCATGAGAAAGCCAGGAAAAACCCAAAAATAATTTCCTTTCTATTGTACCATTCCAGTTTACTGTTCTTAAATTCTGATTCATTGTTGGATCACTCCAACTATTTTCACTTTCTTATATCTTCTCTCCTATTTTTTGGGGAACTGCCTATTCCAATGGTATGGACAATGATGTATTTGATACAATTGGATAAGACATTTGAGGAAACCCTTTATTAAGAGAAGAGGAAAACGCTCCAGTGACACTATTGGGATCTTTGGAGATTGAAAACAATTGCAGATATTGAACAAACTTCTACCTTTCCATACAAACATATTTAGTATGACAACAATTCCTGGTCTTTGGGGGATCTTGACATCACTAGCTATTGGCCCCATCCTCCACCTCCAAAAACTCTACTAAAGTTAGAGATGTTATTGAAAGGTGATGCTTTCTCTTTCTCTGGAGACTTTGCTCTGTTGTTCACATACAATGTTGAAAGTAACTACCTTTTCAAGAACTGATCAAAAGCTTGTTGCGATATTAAGGCCTCATCCTCCACAACAACTATCGATGTAAAGACTGTTTCTGGGTACAAGTGCCCCGAAGAGAAGGGGCGGAGTGGGTGCTAGGGAGAATGAGGAGGCTGGGAGAGATAGATAGAGAGCACAGGATTTGTATAGTTTAGAATAGTGCAGAATGCTATGAAGTGGGCATCGCCATAGGAAATGTAATCAATGTGAGATTTCAGGGCCAAATAAATGTGTTGCGTCTCTCCTTGGCATTTACCCTAACCTTTGTACGCTTCTGACTTCATGGCAATTTCTCTCTCTTTCTTTCCCTGTCTCCGCTTTCATTTCTCTCCTGACTTATCACTATCAATCTTCGCTCCTACTTAGTTGATGAGAGACAGTGTTTGTGCAATAGCGTTAAAGACATGTTTCCAATAAGTATTGAGGGTTGGTGTACAACGTGGAGAGGGCAGGTTCCCGTCGCATCACTGGATCATTCTACTTGCATCGCAGCATCATTCTCGTTCTGTCTACAACACTGCCACACTGCTAAAATCTCTTTATCTCTCCTTCCATGGCTGCCATATTCTTATCGCCTTGTGTTCCCTCTCTCTCTCCTCTCTCTTTCTCTCTCTCTCTCTCTCCAACCCCCATCCCCCGCGCCCCCACCCCCTCCCCCCCCCACTCTCTCTGTTTTGATTCTGTCCCAGGGGATTGAACTGTCCTGTTGATCTTTGCTGGCACTCACTGTGACTTTCACGTTAGAGTGTGGAACTTACAGAGGGAAGGCATTGTATTGAATGAAGATACAGATTGCTTTTCATTTATGGTGATTGGGTAATGAGGAACAATGCAGGAGAGGCAGTTCGGGAGGATGGGGAGGGGGATGAAGTTTTAATGTGGAGGGCAAATACACAGAGGAAATTTTCCTTTCTGAGGACAAGATGAGACAGTGTTTGACTGAGAGTTGGCAGTGACAGAATGAGAGAGATTGACAAGGACGTTGCAGGAGAAGCTGACATTGAAGGTATGACAGAGATTAGAGAGATTGACAGGAAGGATATGAGGGAGGCTGAGAGAGATTTTCGGGGAGGGTATGAGACAGGCTAAGCGAGAATGACAGGGAAGGAATGAGAGATGCTCTGAGAGATTGAGAGGGATAATACGAGACGCTCAGAAGACAGGGAGACAGCACAAGGATGGCAAGTGTGGGGTCGGGGAGGGTATCATGGATTGTGCAGCCCCAATAAGACTGTTCAGGGACATCTGACAGGCCGAAAATCTCTTTCACTGCTTGACATTTGTACCTCTACCTTTTTCCCCTATAAATGGCAGACTGGAAAAATTCATCCCTCCCATGATTGTACACAAACGGGATTGTAGACGGATGGAGATAGAGAGGGCATTTAAATGCAGTAGGTAGGTAATGGGGAATCTGTTAGTGGAGGCAGTCCGATGAAATGAAGCAGAATATGTGAGGACAATCGGACAGTGAGTCATATTCAAGAGGAAGCAAGGTCTGATACAGATTTGACCATGAAGGTATGAGAGTGGTATTGACAGAGAGAGGGAGAGTTTGACAGGAAGGAGACAGAGAAAAAGAGATTAAAATGACACAAGAACAAGGAGTGTATCACGGGGCAAGGTAACATGGAGTTAGCTTGCCAGGTAGGAAATGTATTAAGTGAGACTTTTCAGGGGCTGTTGCTCTGGGATTTCTCTTCCTACGTTTCTGTCCTTTCTCTGTAGCCTTTCGCTCACAAATTATCTCCCTTTCTCTCGCACCCTCCCTGTGGATCGTTGGTTTCTGGGGTTTCCTTCACTCTCTCCGACCACGTTTAGAACATTGAATATGGAACAGTACAGCAGAGGAGAGGCCCCTCAAAACTTGATGATTTGCCGACTTTTTATCCCACCCTTTCTGACTCTACTACCGCTGCTGTCAATGCGTTCCATGTAAACACCACTCTCTGTATAAAGAACTTATCTCTAACATCTCCCTTGAACCTTTCCCCAATCACCTTAAAATATGCCCCCTTGAGATAGCCATCTCTTTCCTTGGAAAAGTCTCAGACTATTCAATCTATCTATGCCCCTCATCAGCTTCTTCACTCCAAAGAGAAAGGTCTTAGCTCCCTTAATCTTTCTTCATAAGATATGCCCACCAGTTCAGGCAACATCCTGGTAAATCTTCTCTGTATCCTCTTTAAAGATTCCACATGCTACAAAATGAGGCAATCACAACTGAACATAATTTTCCAAGAGTGGTCTTACCAGGGCTCTATAGAATTGCAACATAACCTCACGGCTCTTAAGCTCAATCCTCGTTAATGAGAGCTAACACATCATTCACCTTCTTAACAACCCTATTAAGTTGAGTAGCAAGCTTGTGGGGTCTCTGCAGTGAAGAATCCTACCTTTAACCCTATATTCTACATGCAACCTTCAAAAATGAATTACTTCACACGTTTCCATTTTGAACTCCATCTGCCACTTATCAGTCAAGTTCTGCTCGTGCCGATGTCCCTTTGCACCCTACGACAGCCCTCCACTCTATCCACCAGTCCACCAACTTTTGTGTCACCGGCAAATCTACTAAAACCCGCTTCCGTTTGCTCATGCAAGCAATTTCTAAACACTTACAAGAACAGAGGTTCCAGAACAAATCCCTATGAAAAATCAATCATCACCAAACATCTACTACCACCCTCTGTTTTCTGTGGGCCAGCCAATTCTGTATCCAGACAGCCAGATGCCCCTGTATCGCATGCCTCATTACTTTCTGAATGAGCCTACAATGAGGAAACTTATCAAGCTCCTTACTTAAATTCAATTACACCACATGCTCTACCTTCATGGATGGATTTTGTTGCATCTCCAAATAATTCAATCAGGCCCCTCTCAAAGCCATGTTGACTATTTCATACGAACTATGTTTTCCCAAGTAATTTTACCTCCTGTCTCTCAGATTCCTCTCTAATAATTTGCCCACCAAAGACTGAATACTCTGTAATTCCCAGGATTGTTCATATTCACTTCCTTGGAAAAAGACTTACTAACATTTCCCATCCTCTAATCATCTGGCACCACTCCAGTGGAGAGTGAATATGTAAAAAAATATTGGTCAAAAGGAAAAAAATGCCTTCACTCTTTCAAACAAATACACCTGCCAGTATCCTCTGACCAAATCCAACTTATAAATGCAAGTTGTATGCCTCATCTGTTCGATACAGTCTTCCAAACGTGGGACAGGATGGGATTCATTGACTTTGCGATCGCCCACACAAAACTGTTGGCTACCATCTAACTTTGGTACCATTCCTATGGGTGAGCGCCAGTCACTGCAACTCACTTCTAATCTGTCATCTTGGAGCATGCTTTCAATCTTCTTTTGAACCTGTGCCAACTTTAGAAGGTTAGGCATACAAGGATGTTTCTCAATCAGAAAACCATTTCCTATGTATACATCATGTATAACTAGGTTAGCACTTCTTAGTTTATTTCCACATGTCTCCCCATGTTATAGCAATAACTCTTACAGGTCATTTCGATTTTCCTCTTGAAGGTAACTTTATAATGTATCTTAGTTTTTGACAAACTCACCATTATTCAATTAACTTGAGCAATGTCCAATTTCCATTCCTCTAAACTTCGTTCATCACTCTGTGTTGTAATTGACAAAACATTCTTCTTTTCTTTGTTCCCCGTCAAAATGCCTTTTGGACATATTCACGTGACACACGCAGTGAGATTTCTTCCTGCCTGCAACCGTTTTCAAGTAGTTCACCTCCATTAATCTCGTTTCGAGCTGATAGTGTGCACTACACATTATTTTAAAGGTTTATTTACTACAGGAAGTAACTTTAACACCTTAACTCCGAGAGCAAAATTGAAAGTTGTCGATTTCTTGCCTCCTTCCGATTGCATTGCTTGCCGTGGTACTTTTAAGTGTTGTCTCAACAACTCCCCCGCTCTATTTCACCATTCCCTAAAATTTGACATTGAATCCTAATATGCGGTCTCTGAATTTTGGTTTACCAATTTCTCTTTAATCAATTTTAGCAGTCCTCACACTTCATGCCGAAAAACTAATTCAACTGGACTGAATTTCGCCCATTCATATGGCCCACTTCTGATGGCAAAGAGGTCAAGTGGAATTCCTGCATCCCAATCATGTGGCTAGTTTAACGGTAAGCGCTCAACAAATTATTTTATGTCTGATTCAAACTTTCTCACGCTCTCTGCGATTCTGGAAAGTGCGCAATGGATTTGAATTGTTTCATTCCGAAGCTGTCCATACCTTCATTGAATTACGTTGACTGAATATTGATTCTTCATCTGGTGTATCTCTTTGAATAATCCATATCTGGTGAAACATTTGAGTAACTCCTCTATAAAGGTTTTAGTTTTGATATTACGTAATGAAATGACTCTGGAAATCATTCTTGTGAACAAATAATCTTTCCCACTTTTTTTGTTTTAGGTAAGTGTCCTACGCAATTAGTTCGATATCTTGTAAGAGGTTACTCAACTACAAGAATGGGTATTAAAGGTACGTGCTTTATTCCTGTCTGTGTTTTATTCCAATTATCTGACAGGTACGACATGTCTGGCAAATTTGAAGTACATCCTTGTACAGTTTAGGCCAATAAATATTTTTGTATTTTAGCTTCTGTATTTAGCTTTCTTACACTAACCTGCTATTGGTAGTTCACGACCTACCCGAACTACATGCTTTCTATAACATGACTTGATGAATTTCCATTCATTTCTCATCTGCTTGAATGTGTGGTGGTCTCCAAATCCTCATTCAGACTTAATTATTTGGAAATTAGCGCTCAGGGATTTATTCAGATTTTGTTCTGTATATGCCCTTTGTTATAATTGTTTTATTTCTCATCAGTCTTCTGTAACTCAGTAAATTTGTCTGAGTTAAAAGTGGTCTGCTTTGTCAGACATCTGCTCTTGCTTTGTCTGGACCATTTGACCAAATAGGATCTCTGATAATTCCAAATCAACTTTCTTATTTGTACTATTTGATCTCTCCTGTTCCAGCTGGTCAGTTTGTGACCTCGTTGCCATACATTCAGAAAAATCCCAGGATATGTTTCCAGTTGGCTGATGTTCAACTGCGTTTTCAAACACAGTAAGCAGCACTCCTACCGTTAGCAAGGACAAATTGTATTCCTGGAGCTAAGAGTTACCACGACGTCTCCACTCTTCAGAGAACACCCCAACTTCACTCTGAGCACTTGTCTCATCCTGAAATGCTCTCACTGGAACTTTTTTCTGGCAATAGTCCTTCAGAGGTGCATACATCAATATTTGAGAGGACGCTGTATCTCTTATAGTTGCAACCATTTCCTTTTTCGTCATTGCCTGTGCGACTAAACATTTCCTTTGTAAGAATACGGTTTAAGAAGATCTGACACTTCGTCCTTGACCAACTTCCGACTAGGTTGTACATTCTGGTGCAGACTGTTCGCCTCCAGTGTGCTTGCCATTACAACAATAACAAAATTCACTGGCTTTTCCATTTCTTTTCTTAGTGGTTTCCTGGTGCTTTTTGAAACCCATCAACACTGTCATTTCACGTGGCCTATTTTATTGCATTGAAATCACTGGCAATTTTAAACACCTCTTTCCAATGCAAGAGTTTCCTTTTTATACTCTTTATGATCATCAACTTGATCTATCTTTCCTTTAATTTGTGAGGATTTCCCTTTTTCAGAATTTCTATCCCTCAATTAATGAAGCTGATGTTTGAAACCAAAGCTTAATTAATGAACAAATTAACAATCATCAGCCATTGCAGGCACTGATCTGTCCATTTTAAATTTCTGGTCTTCAACATGAGTTCTGACGATCTCAGGAAGTGAATTTTTGAATCCCAAACTTCTTGCTTCTCCAAGAGCTTCATAGGTTAACTCTATTTTTAAAAACCATATCCAAATTACGTTGTTTGATCCTTTCAAACGCAATGTAGTTTTGACAAGCGTCCCACCTTAGTTTCCTGAAACGTTTTCTGTTGACTTCTGGCACAAGCACACGTGCACTTCATCTCCTCATGCGCACCAGATACCAAATCTGGTCATGACCCATTCTCACTAGCATTACCTTCAAGTTCTGTTTGGATCAACAAAACCAACATAGTCAGTGGCCACTGCATTCTTTTAGCCACCTATTGAAAAGGTATGAAAAAGGCTTCCACATTTTTTAATCAATTTTTTGCAATGCTTGAAAATGTTTAAAACGATCCCTACCAGAACGGTGGATTTTCTCATCTTCACTCTCTTCCTCACTAAACTTACCTTCAGCCTTCATCTTCACTCTTTTAAGCCGACTTTCCTGTCAAAGTGGCAATTTCTGAAGTTCAAATTCACTCTTTTTTTCCGTTCTCTCTCATTCATTCTCTTTCCTCTCTCTCTCTTTCACGCTGTATCCTTTTGTCCTGCTAAGGCCTTTTGTTCTTTTTCTCTCCTGCTTTTAATCGTAATTCAAGCAGTTTCATTTTCTTTATTTTATCTCAAGATCAAGCTGTTTCGATTTCAATTGAATTTCAACTATCTCCAGCAAGTTGAAATGTTGAGGTATTACTGCAATTATCTCTCCTTTTCTAATGGATGAAGGTTACTCCATCTCCATCTTGACTGCCAATTCCAGTAGCTTTTCCTTGTTCAACATTGATAAAGCCTTTAAAGTCACCACTTCCACCCCTAGAAAACTCTTCTGGACTGAATGAGTAATTACTTCAAGGGAGACATAGCTTTAATTTTATATTAAAAGAGTAAAGGCAGTTTTACTTACAGTTTGAAAGTTTAGATTTAGATTTACTTTCAGTGTGAAGGAAAAGAGAGTGATTTGAAGAATATCTAACGTTACGCTGAACGCAGCCTGTGTGTTTGAAGAGGGCTGTCGGAGGGAAAGTTTTATTCTGCATCTAACTCAAGCTATACCTGGCTTGGGAGTGTTTGATGGGGTCAGTATGGTTTAAGCATTGTTCTGTATCTAATTCTGTTACTGTCCTGGAATTATTCTACATTTATTCCATATCGCAATTCTGTTTCAATGTTTTTCTTAACTCACTAAGACTGTGATTTCATGTTGCCTACTTTATTGCAGTGAAAATACTGGAGCTATTCAACTTTTCTTTGTCTCTCAAGTGTTTCATTTTTACACTGTCGTAAGTTATCCTTATGACTTTCTCAGAGATCTACATATTCCTTTCCAAGTGAGAATTATTCTTTCCCCAAATTTCTATCCCTCACTTGTTGAAATTGATTTTCGAAGCCACATTTTGCTTTATGGACCAAATCATAATCATCAGCCATTTCCGCTGCTCTGATCTTCCATGTGATTTCTCAGTACTTCAGGGAGAGGAATTTTGAACTTTTAAAATAATTGTCTCTCTTAGAAAGTCATACATGTGATCTATTTTAATGCCCTTATCTACCTGTCGAAATTACTTTGTTTGATTCTTTCAATCTGAATGCATATTTAACGAAGGTCCCTCTTTAGCTTTCTGAAACGATATCTGTAGGATTCTGGCACAAGGTCATATGCACTTAAGATGGCTTTCTCCACTTGCTCATGCGTCGAAGCTACCTCCTCTAATAGTGATGCGAATATGTCACTGGCTCTTCCTAGAACATTTGTTTGGATTAACAAAACCCACTTGCTTACTGGCTATTGCATTTGATTAGCCACATTTTCACATCAGATGTAAAAGTCTGTCGCATCTTTCCCATTAAATTTAGGCAATATTTGAATATATTTAAACTGTTTATCATCAGGCCTTTGGCTACGATAGGTCTGGTCAATCTTATTCTCTTCCTCTGTAAGTTACTTTCAGCCTTCATTTCCACCTGTTTAAGATGACTTTCCTGTCTAAATGCTAATTTGTGAATTTCAAACACTTTCTTCCTTTCCTCTTTCTTCAGGTCTTTCTCTTCTCTTTCTCTCCGTTTCTCATTTCTCTCTCTCTTTCTTTTAGTTCGTCTAAAGCAATTCATTTCTTTTTTTCTTTCCCCTTTGCTTTTAACCATAATTTCTTGTATTTTGCCTCTAATCAAGCTGCTTCATTTTGAATTTAATTTGAGCCATTCCTGAAGATTCTGATGGCGTTTCCTGCAAATTTAAATGCCAAGCTATTCATGTAATTATCTCTGCTTTCCTCACTGAAGCAGACAGTTCCAATGCCAGCTTGTCTGCTAATTCCAGCAGCTTTAACTTAGTCACCGTTTTCAAAATCCTAAGATCACTTCCTCCACCCTCAGTAAACTCTTGGTAACGGAAAGAGCCGTTACTGTCACAAGCACTGTTTAAATTCAACACCTAGAACAAAAGACACTAACCCCTACTACTCATTGCCCTCGAGTCCAACAACCCTAATCCTAAAACATAACGATAGGACCAATTCCGTAAAGATCCGCCAATCTGTCATGGGTCATCTCATACCTTTTCAAAATATTTCAAGGACGTAGCCCATTCCCTGCCTTAGCTAAATAGTTTAAGAATGTGCAATGTGGAATTTCCACATTGAAATTGGAGTTGCAGCTCGCCAAACCCTTTATTTTAAACATAATTGAATTTACTTACAAGATTACCAAATGAAACACATACAATTTTCAAAATTTGCAAAAATCAGAAATGCTCCTTGGATTAAAAAAAAGAAAACAAACACAGGTCCTTACAGGAGAGATGTCAGAGAGAGAGAGAAGTATCAGCCTGGGCCTGCGTTTATGTGTCCAGCAGCTTTTTCAACCGCCTGACTGCCTTCAGTAAATAGCCAGACCAGCCTCACGAAAAGGTGAACTGGTAGAACTGGCCGCCCCCCTTTCATTATAATAATGGTTTCTTTTAGAACTTGAAAGCATTTGGCCGGAGGCAATATGCGTTAGCTATAATCAAATTCTCTCTAAAACCCATCTAAGTCTGGACTTTCTGGAGCCTGCCTTTTTATGAGCTCCTAAAAAAAACAACATAACAGTTTCAGAGGAGCATCATCATCACACTCTTAGCCAGCTTTATTGCCAAGTCCACCGCCTGGTGTCAATCGAACAATTCTGATAGATTTTGCAAATGTGCCATATGTGTGTGACCAAAAATCGCTATGTCATTGATGTATGCCACACAGTTGGGTAATCCAAAAATTACTTTATTGGTTATGTGTCTGGCACATTTTTTATACTAAATGACTTGTCTTTAAACTGGTTCAGTCCATTTGCTATCAGGTAAGATGAGATTGGCTTCAAGGTTTCAGATAAATCTGCCCGCCAGTATCCTCTGAGTACGTCCATGTCCGAAATATATGTTGCTTGTCCCACATCTTAATTCTAAAATGTAATTGTTTAATTGGAACAGCAGTTCCCATATCTATGTAGTGCATAATTAGGTTAGTATTTCCCAGCTTAATCCTACTTTTGATTGAAATGTCTCTTTAAGGTCCTTTTGATTTTCCTCTGGAAGGCAATTCAGTAGCATATTAATTTTTGATAACTTTCTCATTGTCGCTGTGGGTAGTCTGCAACGAGCAAAACAATTGAGTAATTCTTGCACGATCCTCTTAGAGTGATATTGTATAGTGGAAGGTCTTTCGAAATCTAGTGGCAACAACTTTTATGGTCAACAAGTACATTTTTTGTTTTAGATAGGGGTTCTACAAACTATATAAAACTCTTGTATAAAGATCCTCAAATACAAGAAAGGATATTAAAAGTGCTAGTTTGATTTCTGCCTGAGGTTTTTCAATTAATTGACATGTGTGACACATCTGGCAACATTCAATCATGTCCTCATACAGTCTAGACCAATAGATTTTGTCTGTTTTGACTTGAGTTTTCCTTATTCCTGAATTACCTATTATAGGTAATTCAAGTCCTACCTGCAACGTTTCCTTTCTATAAGCTACCAGCAATAATAATTGAAGAACTTCTGCCAGTTTCTCAGCCACCTGAGTATGTGATGGGCTCTAACTGTTCTTCAAGATGTAATTTTTAAGAGAGTAACATTGTGGGATACACTTAGATTCTTCTGCTGTGTGCACTTTTTAATACATCTATTTTGGTTTCTCAAATTTCTGATGTAATTTCTCTGAAATGTATCCTCCAAATGGTCTTGTTAATTCTTCTCAAGCATTTGATCAAGCCTGATCTGTGATAAATTAACGTCAACTTCCTTGTCTTTATACTTTGATTTCTCCCCGATTCAATCGGGGCATTGTGACCTTGTCATCACCAAGTCAGAAAATGCCCCAGGGTATAATTCCTGTAAACTTCAGTTGGGTGACTTTCGATGGGCTTTTGAACGATAGTAGACAGATCGCCTACCTCTGATCCAGCTATATCGTTACCAAGGACAAATTGCATTTCTGGAGCCAACAGTTTCTCCGGTACTCCTATTACCACTCCCCCTCTTTTGACTGCACACTGCAGCTTCACGTTACACAAAGGGGAACTTCTCATCTCACCACGATTTCCACGCACTTGCACTTGTTTGTCAACAGTTCTTCTGAACTGGTTATTTCCTCATGTCTCACCACCAGAGATTGACATGTTCTTTCATCTCTTAAAATTGTTATTTCTTTATGAGCTCCTTCTGACAAATGCGACTGACATCTTATCGACATATGTAAATGATTTCAGGATATCCGGTGCTTTCTTTTTAATTAACCTTGGACCAGGTTAAACATTGTGATGCAGCTTTGTAGCTTCCACTGCGCGTTCCATTACCATTTCAAGAAAACTCACTCGCTTATCATGTTTTTTTTCCACATCAATCTTCCCAGTGTTTTTTCTGAACCACCAGAACTGCAACATCATGTGGCCTATTACAGTGAAAGCACTTCAGCATTTTCTTTTTGCTTCTCTTTCCACACACGGGTTTCCTTTTTACCTTGTTACTTTTAATGAGATCTCCTTTTCACTTATTATCTGATGATTTCGCTCTTTCTCAATTTCTATCCTTCCTAGATTGAAATTGATGTCGGACGCCAAGCATTGATTTATGGACCAACTCAAAATCATGACGCAGTTCAGTTGCTAGTCTTGCTGTTTTAACTCTCTGCATTTGAGTTTGCATTACTTCAGGAAGTTTGTTGTTAAATTGTTAAATAATCATCTCTCTAAGAGTGGCATATATTTGACCTGTTTTAGATGTCCTTATCCACCTTTCAGAATTATTTTGTTTGATCCTTTCAAACTCTATGTGTGTTGATCAAGGCTCCTTCTAAAATTCCTAAAAATTTGTCCGCAGGCTTCCAGTACTAGCTCATATGAACTTAAGGTGGCGTTTTTCACTCCACAGATATCTCCTCCGGTAGGGATGCCATTATCTCACCAGCTCTACCTACCAATTTTGTTTCGAATAACAATCCCCACGTGGTCACTGGTTATTTCGTTTATTAAAGTACTTTTGCAAATGAAGTGAAAAATTCTTGTGCATCCTTCTTGTCGAATGTAGGCATTGCTTGGACATACTTAAACTGATCAGCACAAGGCTTATGGCTACAATGGACTTACTCATCATCATTATCTTCCTCAATAAGTCAATCTCCTACCTTCACCTATACTCTTTTAAGTCGACTTTTCTCTCTGATTGCCAGCATCTGAATCTTAAACTTTCAGACTCTCTGCTTTTCTTCTCTCTCTTTCTTCTGCCCTGCTCTTCTTTTCTTTTTCGACGGCTAGGTCTAGTATTTCCTTTACCTTTGTCAACATTAAGCAAAATGCAATTTATTTAAGCAACATACTTAAAGGACAACCAGGAAAGTGAAACTTAGGGAAGAACTTATTAGTATTGGAAAAGTTAGCCAATTAATAGATACACTAACTATTACTAATTACCTGTTCCAATATGTTAACATCTCATAAACGCACCATTTGGTTTAAAAAAAAAGTCAGCTTCATTAAAATAGATTTGTCTCAGAGGTAATCCAGCAGCAGAGAGAAGCCCCATGCCTTTAGCTGCAACCGACAGAGGGAAAGAATCGCCTGTACTTCTTCAAGTTCACAACAACAACTGCTTAAAGGTAAACCGAAAAGATTGTCCCATTGTTCCAATTTTAAAAAAGAGGGCCGAAGGCGTCACAAGCCTTATTCTTCTGGTTTTCCTTGAGAACTCCACACTCTGCCTTACAACCTCTCTTCAATAAAAAGAAACAGGACAAAAACTCTTAAAGCCACATCATTGTCACAATAGGAAACTCCACTATAAACATTTTCCAGTCCTCCAGCTCCCAAAATACCAAGTAAACATTTATTTCTTTCCTATAATTCAGTCAATTTGGCATCGGCATCACAGCTGCCCATTTTGTTCCACCTCTGACTTTACTCACAGGTCTGATGTGTGGTTTCTGTTATGCAAGCCCCTTTGCACAATGTCGACTACGTGGTTGGAGAGAGGATATTTGCTCACATGGGATAATCTAGAACAACAGGTTATCATTTGAGGATATGGGGCTGGGCAGACTGAAAACAGGGGGAATGAATTCTCTCAAATGGAGAGAGGGTTGTAAATCTGTGGGATCACTCCTCCCAACCCCCACCACTCAGGACACTGCATAAATTGGAGGAGGAGTCAGACAGATTTTTAATCAATGGTGGGTCAAAGGGTGTGTTTGCAGGAAAGTGGAGTTGACGCTGAGATAGGATTAGCTGCGATCGTATGGAATAGTGGAGCAGGTTTCTGATGGGTCAAATGGATTCAACCTGATCTTAGCCTGCACATTCTTGTGGAGTTATGTTATTAGTTAGTAGCAAAACTACTAGGAGGGAGGAACTTAAGTTTGATTTAACAAAATAGGTTTTAATTCGTGAACATTGGAAAATAAAGACAAAAGTGATTCAACACAAATTTGGTGAAGGATGTTGGTTGAAAGAAACAAAAAGACAATACAAAGTAGGGGGTAAAATTCTAAACAGAGCGCAAGAGCAGAGGAAGTTGATCAATGAAGGCGGCATAACGTGGGAGAACAGTGAATAAAACACACAGCATCCCCAGCTTTATTAATAGGGGCATAGAGTTCGAGAACAAGGAGGTGATGTTGAAGTTGTAAAAGACACTGGTGGACCTCAGCTGGAGTGTCAGGGAGGGAGAGAGAGATAATTGGTAGGTGGTGGTTCGACCTGAGGGTTACGATACCTCTCATAAGGGGAGGAGTGGAGGAGGACATTCCTTCATGGCAACCTCAGTGAGAGATTCAAACCCACGATGTCGATGTTACTCCACATTTAAAACCAGCCATCCAGCCAACTTAGCTAACCTAACACCCAACAAAAAGCAGAGGGCAGAAAAGACATTAATTCCAGTGACTGCACAAGTACTGAATGGAGAATATTAGATCATATTGGAGATAAGCCTTTGATCTATCGGGTATTTCTTTGTATGTGTGTAACACCTTACCTTCACAGGCAACAGAAGCTGAATTTAGAAATACATTTGACAAAGGGAGTTGGCACTCTATTACCCAGGCTGATTTTGTTCTGTTCTGGACACCTTACTTAAGGAAGGATGTTCAAACCCTGGAGACAGTGTGAAGGAGATTTACAAGAATGATCACAACGATGAGGGATTTTAGATTCCAGGAAAGATTCAAGAGATTGAGCTTATTCTCTTTCAAGCAGAGAAGATGAAATGTTGACCTTATTGAGATGTTGAAAGTTTGAACAATTCTGACGGGAAAGCAAGTTGTTGTTTTCCACTCATTGGTCTATTAGTAACTGGCTGGTCAGAATTTCAAGATTGTTAGTGAGAGAGTGAGATAAGGAGAAACTTATTTGAGTTGTTGGGTTTGGAATGTGCTGCTTGGGAGAGTGGTGGAGGTGGATAAAATAGGAGGTTTGAAAAGTGAACTGGATATAAATTTGAAAGGGATGATAGTAGACGGCTATGGAGTTAGGGCTGGAGGGTGGGACGAGCTGGGTAGCTCTTTCAGGAGCTGGTACAGACATGAGTGGCCTCCTTCTGTACAGTAAAATTTTATGATTCAATGAATGTACAAGTTCTGAGCCACGTTCTGGACAATTCCAGGAGGTCATTCCTTGGGACCTTGGCTCAGTGACCTCGTTGCTAGGGGTTTTTGTACACAAGCAGCAGTAAATTATTGTCATGAGCAAGATTGGAACTTAGTTGGGAATGATCTGGGAATATTTCATTCCAGGGGAGGCGATGGAAGATCAAGCTGAGGGCACAAGTGAGGACGGACCTGCAAGAAATTTCGAATACCCAGATTGGGTCAAGCCGATTTGAACGGTGAGTATGTTCCTGTGAGCTGCTGATCCTACATTGGTCAGTGTTCATGCTGGTATTTATCTGATTGGGAAGATCCGCAAAAAAAATCACTTCCTGGAAGTGTTGGAGGGAAGTTTGGGTTGTTTCCTTTACAACAGAGAAGGTTGATGGGGGAGGGGGACATGACAGAGGTTTGTACATTGGTAGTGCTGTCGAGCAGAGTGCCTGACGGGCTCAGGTCCATAATTCTTTGGAGTTTGGTAAACAGGGTGTTTGAGAAGGTGTTTAGAACACTTACTTTCTTTGGGCAGCCCATTGAGTGTTGGAGTTCGGAAACCCTGTTGTGTTGTACAGGACACTGGTGAAGCCTGTTCTGGTGTACTGTATCCAGGTAAAAACAGTGACTGGAGATGCTGGAAAACAGATTCTGGAGTCCAGTTCTGGTTGCCCTGTTAGAGGAAGGACATTATTAAGCTGGAGAGGGTTCAGAAAAGATATACCAGAATGTTGTTGGGAATGGAGAGTTTGAGTTATAAGGAAAGGCTGGATGGACGAGGACTATTTTCACTGAAGAGTAGAAGTTTGAGAGGTATAGAGGTTTATGAAATCATGATAGGCATAGAGGAGGTGAATGGCAGGTGTCTTTTCCCTCGGGTGGGGGACTTCAAGACCAGGGGACATATTTTTCAGTTGAGAAGAGAAACATTTTTGAAAATGACATGACGAGTAACATTATTTGACGGAGAGTGGTTCACGTGTGGATTGAACTTTCAAAGAAAGTGGCGGATACGGGGTCAGTTACAATGTTTAAAAGACATTTAGATTAGTACAAGAATAGGAAAGGTTGGAGAGATAAGGGCCAAGTGCAAACAAGTTGGACTAGTTTAGTTTGAGATTATGAATGGCATGGACTAGTTGGACCGAAGGGTCTGATTCCTTGCTGTGTGGCTCTATGACTCCATTATGAGGGACATGCTCAGGGAGGACAGGAAGCAGCTGTTTCCCTTAGTCGAAGGGTCAGTATCAAGGGGGATATCACTTTAAAGTGAAGGGTAAGAGGTTTTGAGAGCGAATTGAGGATTGTTTCACCCAGAGGATGGTGGGGATCTGGAAGGTGTGAAAATAAAATATTTGGACATTCAGTTTCTATTTGAAATCACGAATTGCTCCGGTGTGTGGAAATGCCACTTTGTAACTGCAGGTGGTTACATAATTTATTAATGTGGAATATTTGTATAAAGGAGCAGGAGGAGGCCCTTGAGCCTGTTCCACCATTCAATGGCTGATCGGTGACCTGACTCCATAGACCTATCTTTGGCCCTTATCCCCTTAAAACTTTTGCTGAACAAAAAACTTATCTCTCAGATTTAAAACTAACAATTGATCCAGCAATGCCTGCTGTTTGTGGAAGAGAGTTCCAAATCTCCCCCAGCCTGTGTGTGTAGTAATATTTCCTAACATGTCTCCTGAACAGTCTGGTCCTAATTGTCTGGCTATACCCTCCCTATTTCTAGGATCCCCAAACAGTGAAAACACTTTCAATTTATCCACCCTGTCTTTTCCTGTTAATATCTTCAATCAGTTCATCCCTGAACCGTGTAAATTCTGGACAGAACAGGCATAATTTGTGTAATCTCTCCACATAACTTAACCCCTGAATTCCAGGTATCATTCTTGTAAACTCACGCTGTACTTCCTCCCGGGCCAATCTATCCTTCCTCAAGTGTGGTGCCCAGATCTGCTCCAAGTGGGGTCTAACCAGGGTTTTATATAACTGCAGCATCCCTTCTGCATCCTTTTACTCTAGTCCTCTCGATATAAAGGCCAGCATTTCATTAGCTTCCTTCAGGCACTGAGTGTCAGAAATAAAAAGAAACACAGAAATTGTTGGAAAAACTCAGCAGGGACAGATTGTTTGCCACCTGGGGACTGACTGTTTACTGTTGAAGACAACTTTCCATCCAATGTATGTCTATCTACAGCACATGGACTGCAGCAGTTTAAGAAAACAGCTCATCTCTACCTTCTCAAGGGAATAACTAGGGATGAGTTGGGCAATAAATGCTGGGTTCAGTGGGTGATGCCTATGTGTCATGAGTGAGTAATAAAAAATAATGTAATTTACCTCAGGGCCTCCACCTTCTCTATGTGAGCTTGTTCTGGGAGGGGAGCTGCCGACTTTGTAGTTAATGTAGATGCAAAATACCCATTTGATGTTATTAAGTCACCTGGTTCATGAACTGCTTTGAAAAGGTCGATATATAGCTAAGAGCTTAGGTTTGTATTCCTGCTAGGTTGGGGCTGTGACCTTAATTATCACTCCGTATTTAATTTTGAGGCATTGTTTGCTGTTGGTTTAACATTCTGATCTCTAACCTTTCGGTTCACTTTGCTTATTGTTTCTTGATTGTAGATGACTCCGAAATAGACAGCAGTTTGGTGTACTCAGTTTTCATCATCTCCAAACCAAGAAATGCTGGTACAAGATACAATATGTATACTCTTATAACCTTTCTGGTTCAGTGAAAGTGGAGACTTTCTCTAGTTTATCTTAACCCTGAGAAACCCAGCCACTTTTAAACATCTCTTGCTCATGGCATTGAGTGAAAGTCCATGAATCTTTTTACATCATTTGAATTTATTAATAATCGATAGTGTCTGCAATCATCTAAGTCATAGTCATTTTCCATTTACGTCAACTAAATTACCGACAGGGCAATGTGAAATGGAAGAGGAAACGTTACACTGATGGCTAATTGCTTTATCTGACATCTTGTTTTGATGGGATGCCTAAATTTTAGGCCCTGGGACATCAATCTGTTGATTGCCCCTGTACGACAGCTTAATGTCTGAGAGTGGCCCCTTCTGGCCTTGGTCTTTGGGGCAAGAAGCCATTCACTTTAGGTCTAGCATCATTCACATGAGGAGCATTGCCATTTCATTGTCTTGAGTGTTTCTTTGATGACACAAAGATAGGTGGAAGGACAGGTAGTATAGAGGAAGCGGGGAGGATTTGGACAGTTTGGGTGAGTGGGCAATGAAATGGCTGATGAAATACAATGTGGCAAAGTGGGAAGTTATGCACTCTGGGAGGAAGAACAGAGACAGAGACTGTTTTCTAAATGGGGAAAGGTTTCGGAAATCTGAAGCCCAAAGGGACTTTGGAGTCCGAGTTCAAGATTCTCTTCAGGTTAACAGACAGGTTCAGTTGGCAGTTAGGAAGGCAAATGTAATGTTAGCATTCATTTTGGGAAGTGTAGAATACAAGAGTAGGGATGTACTGCTGAGGCTGTATAAGACTCTGGTCAGACCACATTTGGAACATTGTGAGCAGTTTTGGGCTCCCTATCTCAGGAAGGATGTGCTGAACTTGGAGGGACTCCAGTGGGGGTTTACAAGAAAACTCCCAGGGATGAAGAACTTATCATAAGAGGAGAGGTTGAAGCCTCTGAGTCTGCACTCGATGGAGTTTAGAAGGATGAGGGAGAACCTGGTTGAAATTTGGAGAATACTGAGAGGCTCGGATAGAGTGGACATGGAGAAGATGTTTCCACGGGCAGGAGAGACTAAGACCCAAATGCACAGCCTCAGAATGAAGGGAACTCCCTTTAGAACTGGAATGGGGAGGAATTTCTTCAGCCAGACAGTCAGGAATCTATCGAACTCATTACTGCAGACGGCTGTCATTATGTCTTTAAGACAGAGATAGATAGGTAGGAGGATCAATCTTTACAGAGAGAAGACAGGAGAATGGGGTTAATAAACATATCCGCCATGACAGAATGGTGGAGCAGACTTGATGGGCCGAATGGCTGCTCTATCTTATGGTCTTGGCTATTAAGTGACTAATGGCCTGTGATGCAACACACAATTTAGGCTCTCAGATTTAGAGCTTTCTGAGCATGTGCTTTGAGGCACCCATACTAAAAAGTGTGCAGGCAGCTGAATGCCCAATAAAACATATGGGCTAGGAGCCCTCGGGAGCCTGCTTCCCTCATTCCTTATGGCTCTGACTGATCTCATCCCAGCCTCAACTCCAATTTCCTGCCCTGCTTCCTTTAACCCCTCACTGATTGACAATCTGTCTATCCCTTCGTTCAATTTATTCAGTGTCTCAACACGCTCCCCACACACTGGGGGATAAATTCCCAGAGATTCCCACCCCCTCTGCCTTGGAGAGAAGCCATTTCTCAACATCTCTCTTTTCAATTTTCCCCACCCCATTCTCCTGAAACAATGATTCTCTCGTTCTAAATTGTCACAAGTGAGGAAACATTCTCTCTCTGTCTCCTTTGTCAGTCCCACCCCGTTTACCACCCTATAGCCCTCAGTTGGATCTCCCCATGTTCCTCTAAACTCCAGAGCATTTTGGCCTTAACTGCTGAATCTGTCTTTTGAAGATAAACCCCTCATCTCTGAACATGAAATGTACAAATCACGTAAGATGGTAACTTGGATGTAAAATACACATCTCAAAGTGAGTGAGTCATAGTTTCCGAGTGGTCTGCAGCCCAGAAAAAGGCCCATTGAGCCTGTGCTGGTCAGAAACAATCACCTCATATTCTCTAATCCCATTTCCCCAGAACTTGGCCCCATAGCCTTGGTGTCACGATGCACATCTAAATCCACCTGATGATGGTTTCTGCCTCTCCCACCCTTACAGGCAATGACTTCTAGATTCGCCACCACCCTCTGTGAAC
Organism: Hemiscyllium ocellatum; assembly: GCF_020745735.1. Lineage (NCBI taxonomy): Eukaryota > Metazoa > Chordata > Chondrichthyes > Orectolobiformes > Hemiscylliidae > Hemiscyllium > Hemiscyllium ocellatum. Next base: position 4,886,615 of record NC_083449.1, on the reverse strand, counting down.
AAGATTTTCCTCACATCCCCTCAATCTCCTGGCCCTTACCTTCAATCTATACCCCTCCCCCCACCTCCATCAAGGGGAGAAAGTTTCTTCCTGCCTCCCCTATCTTCTTCCCTCATCATTTTATACATCCCTCTCTTTCAATCTACTCTGCTGTAAGGACAGCAACCCCAGTCTGTCCAACCTCTCTCAATCATTGAAACTCTCCAGCCCCCAAGGCAATATGCTGGTAAATTTCCCTTTGCATCCTCTCACAATTCATTTAGATTCCACGAGATAGTGGGATGAGGAACAGTCAGCGAATGCAGCTTAACACGTGGCTGCGAGGCTGATGCAGGAGGGAGGGCTTCAGATACCTAGACCATTGGAACACCTTCTGGGGAAGGTGGGACCTGAACATGAAGGATGGGTTGCACCTGAACTGGAGGGGCGCAAATGTCCTGGGTGGGAGATTTGCTCATGTGATTCGGGAGTTTAAACTAGTTTGACAGGGGGGTGGGAATCAGAGCCACATGGAATAAGAGGGGGTCAGTCACAGACTGGACAGTGACAGGATATATTGAATTTATCAGGAAGGTTTCTCACGTGATGAAACATAGGGATCGGTTAAAGTGTGTTTGCTTTAATGCTAGGAGTGTCTGAAATAAGAGTGACGAACTTAGAGCATTGATCAGTACTTGGGGGCTACGATGTTGTGGCCATAACAGAGATGTAGATTTCACAGGGACAGGAATGGTTGCTTGATGTTTCAGCATTTAGAATGTTTAAAAAGAACAAGGAGGTTGGAAAAGAGGAGGGGGTGTATCATTGCTAATCAGAGAGTGCATCACAGCTACAGAAATGAAAATTGTTGAGGAAGGTTTGACTACTGAGTCAGTATGGGAGGAAATTAAGAACAGCAAGGGAACAGCCACCACATTGGGGGTTTTCTACAGACCATCTAATAGCAGTAGGGAGATTGAAGATTTCATAGGCAGGCAGATTCTGGAAAAATGCAAAAGTAGCAGGGTTGTTATTATGGGTGATTTTAACTTTCCCAATATTGACTGGAACCTCCTAAGTGCAGATGGTTTGGATGGAGCCATTTGTGTCAGGTGTGTTCAGGAGGGTTTCCTTACTCAGTGTGTGGACAGGACGACAAGGGAAGCAGCCATTTAAGGTTTGGTGCTCGGCAATGAGCCAGGACAGGTGTCAGATCTCACAGTGGGAGAGCACTTTGGTGAAAGTGATCACAACTGCCTCACATTTAGCATAGCCTTAGAAATTGAAAGGAGTAGTAACCGAGAGAAGATATTTAATTGGGGACAAGGAAATTATGGCGCTAACAGACAGGAGTTGGGAAGTACAGACTGGGAGCAATTGTTCCACAGAAGGGGCATAACAGACATGTGGAGATTATTTAAGGAGCAATTATTGCAAGTGATGCACAAATTTGTTCCTTTGAGACTGGTAAGAAGGGGTAACATTAAGGAACCTTGGATGACGAGAGCAGAGGAACTTCTTGTCAAAAGGAAGAAGATAACTTACGTAAGGTGGAGGAAGCAAGGGTCTAGCACAGCTTTAGAGGATTACAGGCTTGCTAGAAAGGAGCTCAGAAATGGACAGAGGAGAACCAGGAGGAGGCATGAAAAAGGCTTGGCAAGAAGGATTAGGGAGAACCCAAAGGCATTTTACTCCTACGTGATGAATAAGAGAATGATCAGGGAGAAGGTAGGGCTGATCAGGGATAGCGGAGGGAACTTGTGCGTGGCGTCTGAGCAGATAGGGGAAGCCCTAAATGAGTTTTTTGCTGCGGTTTTCACCAAGGAAAGGGAACTTGTTGTAAATGAAAACTTAGGAACTGGGACACAGTCTTGACACGATCAAGATTGATGACATTGATGTGCTGGAAATTTGGGAAAAAATTAAGATTAATAAGTCCCCAGGGCCAGACCAGATTTACCCTAGGCTGCTTCGGGAAGCGAGAAAGGAGGTTGCTAAGCCGCTGGCGAGGATATTTGCCTCCTCAGTCTCCGTGGGAGTTGTACCAGAGGGTTGGAAGGAAGCAAATGTTGTTTCTCTTTTCAAGAATGGTAATAGGGAAAGCGCTGGCTATCACAGACCAGTCAGTCTTATATTTGTGGTCAGCAAAGTTTTGGAAAGAATTCTGAGTGATAGGATTTATGACTAGTTGGCAAAGCATAGTGTGATCAAAAGCAGTCAGCATGGCTTTGCGAGGGGCAAGTCATGCCTTGCAAATCTTATTGAGTTCTTTGAGGATGTGTCAAGACAAGTCGATGACAGTCGAGCAGTGGGTGTGGTGTATATGGACTTCAGCAAGGCATTTGATATGGTTCCCCTTGGTAGGTTCATTCATAAAGTCAAGAAGTATGGTATACAGGGGGATTTAGCTATCTGGATTCAGAATTGGCTGGCTGACAGAAGGCAGAGAGTGGTTGTAGATGGAATGTATTCTGCCTGGAGGTTCGTGATGAGTGGGGCCCCTCAGGGCTCTGCTCTTTGTAGTTTTTATAAATGACATGGATGAGGAGGTTGAGGGGTGGGTTAGTAAATTTGCAGATGACACAAAAGGTTGGAGGTGTTGTTGATGGTAATAGAGGGCTACTGCAGGCTGCAGCGCGACACAGACAAGATGCAGAGCTGGGCTGAAAAATGGCAGATGGAGTTCAACCTGGATAAATGCAAATGCAAATTTTGATTGCTGAATATAGGATTAAAGACAGGATTCTTGGCAATGTGGAGGAATAGAGGGTTCTGGATGTGCTAGTGCTAAGATCCCTCAAAGTTGCCACCCAAGTGGATAGGGTTATTAAGAAAGCATATGGTGTTTTGGCTTTCATTAACAGGGGGATCGGGTTTAAGAACCGTGAGGTTTTGCTGTAGCTCTACAAATCCCTGGTGAGACCATACTTGGAATATTGTGTCCAGTTCTGGTCGCCTTACTATAGGAAAGATACAGAGGCTTTGGAGAGGGTGCAAAGAAGGTTCACCAGGATGCTGCCTGAACTGGAGGGCTTGCCTTATGAAGAAAAGTTGAAAAAGCTTGGACTTTTCTCTCTGGAGAGAAGGAGGAAGAGAGGAGAATTGATTGAGGTGTGCAAAATAATGAGAGGAATAGATAGAGTCAATAGCCAGAGATTTTTCCCCAGGGCAGATTGAGTGGTACGAGAAGTCATGGTTTGAAGATATTAGGAGGAAGGTATAAAGGAGACTTCCAAGGTAGATTCTTTATGCAGAGAGTTGTGAATGCATGGAATGCGTCGCCAGCTGTGGTGGTGGAAGAAGAGTCATTGGGGACATGTAAGCAACTGCTGAACATGCACATGCATAGCAGTGAGTTGTGGGGTGCGTAGGTTAAGTTACTATATTTTACATTAGGATTGAATCTCGGCACAACATCGTGGGCCAAAAGGCCTGTTCTGTGCTGTACTTTTCTATGTTCTATACGTACCGTTGGTAAAATGTCTTTTCTTTCATTTATAGGTCACTCTCATCGTGCAGCAGGAAGGAAACATGCAAGTTGTTTTGCAGTGAAAAAGAAAACAGTTAATTTTTAATCAGCAAAATTATGTTTTAAGCAAGTGGTTCACCATTGTCTCATTAGAGAGAGGGAGAGAGAGGTGTGGGGGAGAAAGAGAGAGAAAAAGCAACAACTGTTTTATGGTTTAACCTGAGGGTCACCACATCTAACGCACAGGGAATGATCATTCATAGCAATCTCAACCAGAGCAGAAATTGAACCGCATACTGTCAGCGTGAGTTGTAAGCCAACTATAGAATCAACTGAGCTAACCAACTCCTACATGGCCATTGGTAAAAACATTGGGTGGCACAGTGACTCAGTGGTTAGCATTGCTGCCTCACAGCGCAGTGAACCCAGGAACAATTCTAGCCTCGGGTGACTGTCTATTGGGAGTTTGCACGTTCTCCCTTCTCTCCGGTTTTTCTCCGGTTTCCTCCCACAGTCCAAAGATGTGCAGTTTAGGTGGATTGGCCATGCTACATTGCCCATAGTGTGAGAGGTCTGCACACTAGGAGGATTAGCCATGGTAAATGCAGGGTTACAGGGATTAGAGAGGGTGGTGGGTCGGAATGGGATGTTATTCAGAGGGTCAATAAATGGACCCGATTGGCTGAAATGCCAGCTTCCACGCTATAGGATTCTATGATGTACAGGTTAGGGGGATTGGCCATGGTTAATGCAGGGTTACAGGAGTAGGGTTGGGATCTGGGTGGGATCCTCTTCACTGGCTTGGGACAGATTGGATCGGCTGGATGCTCTATTTGCACACTATATGGATTCTGGGGACATCAATGTTTAACTCAATGCTGTGGGAAAATTTATTCTGATCTCAATTTTAAAGAGATTCACTTTCAGTTTCTGAAATAATGGGGAAGCAAAATCCTATGTTTTCAGCTCCCCAGGGAGTGCCCTGCAGATGTGAATTTGAATCTTGCTGTGGCAGATGGTGGATTTGGAATTTGATTTTAACCAAAAGCTGATCTGGAGTTAAGACTCTAATGATGACTGTTGTCAGGAACAAACAACCATCTGGTTCAAAATTGAAGAGTGAGGTGAGGAGGAATTTCTTCTCTCAGGGTTGAGTGTCTTTGGAATTCCTTGCATCAGAGGGCTGTGTGTGGGGACAGGGAGTAGGTTTAAGACTTGGGTAGGTAGTTTCCTGCTCAGTCGGGGAATTGAGGGTTACATGTTAAGTGCAGGAAAGTGAGCATGAGGAATCAGGCATCAGCCACGATGTGATTGAATAGCTGAGCAGGCTTGAGGGGCTGAATGGCCGCCTCCTGTTCATCCTGATCATCCTTAAGGGAATGAAATCTGCCGTCCTTACGTGGTCTTCTCTGCATTTGACTCCTAACCCTTTGTAAACTCTTCACTGTCTCTGGCTGAGCAAGTTGATTGGTTCAAGGACATTTCGGAATTGTATTCACTTCACACTTTGGCATAGATGGCCACGTCCTGTTCAGAGTAGAGAGAAATAACATTTGTCTGGGTCAGTTTTAGGCTTGTTTCAGTGATGTGCTTTGCCAAGACAAACTGGTCTGCATAATGACCCCAGATATTCACAGCTCCTCCTGTACACTGGTTGTATTTCAGGCAAAGTTTGTTCTTCTCATCTGTTTTCATAGAGTCATGCAGCACGGAAACAGGCCCTTCAGCCCAACTCGCCCATGCGGACAAGGTTTCCCAAACACAACTAGTCCCATTTATCTGCATTTGGCCCATATCTCTAAACCTTTCCAAATGTCTTTTAAGTGTAATTTTACTTGCCTCTACCACTTCCTCTGGCTGCTTATTCCATATACACACTGCCTTCTGTGGGATAAATTTGCCTCTCTGGTCCTGTTTTAATCTTTCCTCTCTTATCTTAAACATGTGCCCATTAGTTTTGGACACCCCTACCCTGGGTAAAAGACCATACGTATTTTCCTTTTCTGTGCCCTCATGATTTTATAACCTGCCTAAGGTCACCCCTCAGCCTGCAACGCTGCAGGGGAGAAAAGCTCCAAACTTATGAAGCTCCTCCTTATAACTCAAACCCTGCAATCTTGGTAACATCTTTGTAAATCTTTTCAGTAACCTTTCTAGCTTAACAACATCCTTTCTACAGCAGGTTGACCAGAACTGTACACAGTATTCTAAAAGTGGCCTCGCCAACATCCTGTACAGCTGCAACATGATGCCCCAACTTCTGTCGTCACTGCTCTAAGCATGCCAAACGCTTACTTCACCACAGTGTCAAGCTGCAATGCCACATTTAAGGAACTGTCTTCCTGCACCCCTAGGTCTGTTTGTTCAAAAACACTCCCCAGACTTGTACTATTAACAGTATAGGTCCTGCCCTTGTTTGCCTTACCAAAATGCAACATCTCGCATTTATCAAAATTAAACTTCATCTGCCATTCCCTGACCCACTGGCCCAGTTGATCAAATTACCATTGTCCTCTTAGAAAACCTTCTCCTCTGTCCAAAATGACACCAATTTTGGTCCTGCTCCTACGTTTCTTGTTGATCTGTTTTTCAGGCTGACCAAGCAGAACAGCAACCACCCTGCATCACATACGCCACCCTGAGGCACACCGATACAGGAGGGGATGAGGAATCAGGTCAAGACTAAGAGGGAAACATTTATGTCAACCGTCCACAGACATTGTGAGACAGCACAGAAGAAAGCCTGTGAATCTTCACAAATCAACCAACAGCAAATCTATCTTCCAGTAAATAAGGATGGCAAGGCATAGCAATGTCATTTTTGTGTAACTCGGCCAGACATCAGTTCCAAAGATGAACTTGTTTTGAGAAACCATCTGAATTATGGTCTCTCCTAGAATTCTCAGTGGGTCAATTTATATTGCTGTAGCACAATCTAATTGTTGACGGCAGAGATTTGAGATTTTATGGTGTCCTTTCCTAACTTGAGCATCCATTTGATTTCCTGGTGAATTGGTCGAGATAGACTAGACAATAAGTTGAATGGGCTCTGCGCATCTTTTATTTAAATTGTGGTGAGCTGGAAATAATTCAAGGCAGGATCATTCACCAACCCTATCTTCATTGCCTTCCAGCTTCATCACTTAAAATACACATCCAGCTTTATTTTCATACCTCATATGGAATCTACCTCCACCACAATCCCAGGCTACACAATCAAAATCCTAACAACTCTGAGTAAAGACATTTCCCTTCATCTCACACCTAGCTTTCTTACTGACAGTGTTGAAATTGTGATCCCTAGTTACTAACATACCAAGTAATAGTAACAAAATATTCTTCTTTCCCCTGTCAAAATTCTTCATAATTTTTAATACCTCTATAAGGTCCTCCTCTTAATCTCCTTTGCTCCAAGGAGAAGAAGCCTGACGTCACTGATCCTTCCTTGTATGTAAAATCCTTCATTCCTGCTATCATTCTAGTAAATCTCCAATGGACCCTCTCCAGAGCTTGAAGATCCTTCCTTAAATAGAACTGAACACAAATGTGGTCTGACCAATGATTTGTAGAGGTATAGCATCACTTCTTCAGTTTTATACTCAACGCCTTTACTTATAACCGCAAGGATCCTATAAACCTTCTTCACAGTGGTTTCAACTTGCCTGGCCACCTTCAGAGAATGATACATGTGAACTCAGAGGTTCCAGTGCTCCTCTCAAAGATGTACCATTCACCCTGCATTGCTGCCATGTGTTTCTGTTACCAAAATGCATTTCATTTCATTTGTCTGCATTGGAATTCATCTGCCAGATTTCTACCCATTTAGCCAACTTGTCAATCTCACTGTGAAGTCACTCAGCATCATCCTCACAATTAACTCCTTTCTCTGGGTTAGTGTCAACTGCAATTTAGAGATTATGTCCTCAACACCCTACTCAGAATCATTTATAGAACCAATGTGTACGTGTCAGTTTCTTCTATGTGCCTGTAAATATCAATTCTACCTGTCCATTTCCCCTATGTGAATATGTGAATGTATTTACCAGTCTGCTCCTGCTCTGTGAATTGAGACCGTCAATGTTGACCTGTATTTGTCTGTTTCCTATGTGAATGTATGAGTGTATTTATTGGTCTGCCCCTGCTGTGATTTGAGAATATCGATATTAATCTGTATTTGTCATTTTCTCCTCTGTCAATATGTGAATGCATATGTCAATATGTGAATGATATTTTTATACCAATATGCAACACAACAGCATGTTATCTCCTTTCTCACCAAAATCAGAATCACTGATATGGTACAGTACAGAAGCAGACCATTCAGCCCATTGTGCCTGTACTGAGACATTCTCTTATGCATCAGTTCTGCAGTAATTGTTGGGAATGTGAATTTCATCCACACATTGTCAGTATCTATATGGAAAGGACAATTTGACATCAGTTCTGTAGACATATGATTTTTAATAACTGTAGTCCTTGGTTGGTCAGATCACATTGGTGTTCAGTTCTGGGCAATTTATTTAAGGAAGGATCCTCAAGCTCTGGAGAGGGTCGTTGGGGATTTACTGGATCTCATTCACCTGTGTTCAGTTGCGGTTTTGTCTGAGTGTACCACAAACTCTATAAATAAACTCTTTTCAGTGGTGCTTAATTGTATTGCATTTCAGTGTTTATTTTTACATTGTGTGTGCATGCATGTATAGTAGACTTTATCAGGCGCTGCTGGGCACTGTATATCCTCAGCTATGATAAGTGATGTTGAGAATCAATTCAATCTAGAAATAATTGAGGCCAAATTTTATTATTTTCCTTTCAGCAGCCTGTGGCTGAGTGAGAGTGAGTTTGCTCTTGTGCTGCCATTCTCTATCTCAGTTCATGTCTCCTTTAGTGAATGGGAAATAACCAAAGTTCTTTAATTGTTAGTGCCTGTAGGAATCACATTCAAGTGAAAACGTAATACACTGCAACAGAAAGGATTCTGTGCTGTTCTTAAGAGTCAAGGTAGGAAACACAATGGACCTTTTGTATCTTGTATAGGGTAATGATATAAAATGTTGGTCTCCAGAAAGCCATAAGTTTTTGTTTTAATGCATAGTGATGTTCTTATATGATTACTGATGGAGTAACAATCAGTGTAAACTGAATCCATTTGCAACTAAGTGACAAACAATTCAACTGCATTGGAGCTGACTGACCTTGTACAGAAAAGACAATTGGCTAATTCACTTCTATTTTCTGATGTAAACAGAACATTTACCCTGCTGATGCACCATTAGCAGTGGTCATATGTCGCTCTCTAATAGGAAAGAAGAAAGGAAAAGGACTTGTATTTTTTTTGTCATGCAGTGCAGAATATGTAAACTGTCAGTTTCAACTTATGGAATAATCAACACCGTTCAACTCTGCTTGAAAATAAAATATGCAATTGAAAATTGTAGACAGATTTCATGCTTTTTTGGTGATACATCCCAGGGAGGGGGAAGGAGGAGTGCAGAGCTCTTTGTAGAAAATTGCAACAATTTTGAAAGAAGTACATAATTATCTAAAAACAAGTTTCTGGATGGACTGAAACAGACAAAACAAAGTCTTCTACTGTAATACGAAGAAATGCATTATAATGTTGTGATAAAGATAAGCTCCTCCTCTACCATAATCCATTTATACAAATGGATGCTGGCTGATCAGGATGAAAATTGTTAGCTGGTTGTTTCTGATCAGTGAAACTCTAAAGTTTCAAAGGGCCTGATTCTGTGCCCCTCTGACAAAGAATCTGTAGGTAGAAATAATTTTGAACGTAACATTTTGCGTTACTTGCAGTGTCAATGGAACTGCATAGCTGTTAGACATAGTCATAATCTCACACGCTCACTTGCGCAGAGAATGCTGTAATCCGCCCACACTGCGGTCTCTTACACCTTCGGGAAGAATGGTGGGGCGGCCATTACTGATTGGGAAATGAAACAACATTAGGAGGGGCTGAACAATGGGACCAATCAGATATTTGCCTCCTTCCCCAATCCGGAGAGTGCACGGGGAGGAGGGCGGAAAGTACCGGCGCCAAATCATCAACCGCTTTCTTTCAAACTTGTAAAGGCCGCCAATTTCCAAACATAGGAGTCGGTTTTACACTAAAAAAATGAAGTACAAAAAACTAAGTTTAAAAAACATTAATACTCATGTTAATTTACTTTTAGTTTATAAATGTGTACTTCACACGGTCTTACTCTCCCTCATTTGCCCACCTGTACTGTCCATTTATGATCTTGAGAGTACGTTGTTTTTTTTTAAACTTGAAAAGAGGCTGAAACAAAACGGGCCAAACACTGCCATCTGCAACCTGTTTTTTTCACTTCACATTTCAATCGCACCCCGTCATGCTGATAAAGCAGCACACAACATTCTTTCGGCTCAATATCAATGACGAACACTGTGTATTTTAAAGTTGTCGTCCCTTATCGGTCTCGATCAGATTCAGCAAAAATCACCACATTTCAGTCCGGCAGCTGTTTTGGTGTTCTGTCGGTTCACTTTGTAAGGTTCTCACCGACAGCAGAAAGTGCATTGCTGTTTGTATTCTGAAAAATTGGATTAAATCCGCGCAATGAAAAAAAAGTGAAAATACATCAATGCGTATGAGTGTAAACTGGGCACTTCTACCAGGGCTTTTAGCAACTTGAACTGTTTATGAAGTCGCTTCCCCCATTTACACCATTTGTCTGCCACTTGGAAATGTTCCTCCAATCTGTGCCGATCCATTTCTGGGAGGTAAAGCATTTTTGTTTACTCTATTTCACAGTCTTTACATGTCAGTACGTTACTTGACTATAACTCAAACCTTCTGAAGTGTAACCTGTTGTTTTCACTCTGTAGGTGTCAGTCATAAGAATGTGTCTCATTTAGTATCTACAATTTTGAGACTTTGGACAGTCTCAGGTAGGACTCCCTCCCCTCCACACCCATATCTTTTGAATATCAGCTTCTGCGCATTGACAGTAAGTTTGTATTCATAACTGCAGCATTTAGTAAGAGACAATATCTTGTACATTGCAGAAATAGGCAATAACAATGTTATCAGTGATGTTACACTGTTTATGTCAGTTTCTCACCATTGGATAGTTGCATTGTCTCCTAACAATTCATTGTTTTGCAACCGACTCTGTATTTCATTCTGTAACTGCCAGTCTGTTGTTTCTAATCTTGTTTTCACTCAGTTTCTGTCAATACACTGGCATGTGAGACAGCAAATATTTCAACATTTCTAACTTTCAGATGAAATGAATGTTTTTTTTTAACTCCATCCCTGTTATGTCACAGTGACTTGTAATTGAATCTGTCAGTATGTGAACTGTGAGGACACACAGTAAGTTAGCGATAAAGTGAAAGGTAAATTATGCCTCTCATTTCTGTCATGCAATTGCAGGGTATATACACTACAGTTATTAATTTCTTTCAGACTTGTGTCAGTTTAAATATCTCAAAGCAGAAGACAACCAGAAAAATGAGAAGTCAGCGGCATTTTTTATCTGCCTGTGTGTACTCAGCTTTGAGAATGTGTTATCAAAATGTACCTGTCAGTTTTTTTTTGATGAATATAAGAACTTTGTTTTCAATCTTATACCTGTCAGTTTCTCCAATGTGAATGCTTGAGTGCAGTTTTCAATCTGTACCTGATAGTTTCAACTAAATGAATAGATGAGTGCATTTGAAAGTATCTGTACCTTTCAGTGTGTACTCTGTGAATAAGTGAGTATACTTATAATATTTGGCTCTATTTAAGATGACACTTTCCAGAAACTGCAGGAGCTCTTTTTACTTCAAGTCTCTTTGCTCAACATGAATAAGATTTCATCTATTGCCATCCATGTCAGGGTAGTTTCAATTCCAGCCTTGGCTCATTGTGCAAACTTCACACAGACATGTCTGCATTGGTTTTGTTACGGCACAGGGTAAACCCCTTTGCTAATTGAAAACCAGCAATACAGAAAAAAGTTTATCCCACGCAATAATCTGTGAAAATGTGATAGGCCAAGAACTATTTAAAGTAAAGATTAACAGCTTTATTTATTAAAGTATAACAGAGTGATAACTAACAACTATTTGCAAGCTCTTCCTCTAACCTACCTTCTATAATACTAGTCCAATAGAACTCCTGATAAAGATTTACAAAACAAAACTTCTTATCTCAAAACCAGGCAGCTTTCGGTTATTTTCTGTATTCCGGTCGTCTTTTGTTCTTCTTGGGCATTGTGCTATGCTAGTTACTGATCGATTAAAGGTACTTTAAAGAGAGTTATTTTTCAGGCAGTCTTTTTACATGCTGGGGGCTTGGCAATTCTCCTCTCAACTGTTCAATTTTCCCAAGTCTTATACCTCCAGAGCATCGGATTGTGTCATTGGCTTTTAAGAATGTCAATACACTCAGTATGAACTGGTTTGGAATTTGGTATTTTCAGGATAATTTAAACTGATTGGCTGAATTCAAATTGGTTTTTATCTCCAGGCAAACAGCTACTTGAGTTTTTTGACCAAATGTTACCTTTTTTTTCAGAACACTTGGTGCTGTCCAGTAGTTCTGGCTGATAACTTTCTGAAAGGTACAGTACACTCACATCTTCATAACAGGTTTGGCTTGGTGCTCTAGTTTCCTTCCACAGTCCAAACATGTGCAGCTTAGCTGGATTAGCCACGGTAAATTGCCCTGGAAAAATTCATCAACGTGCAGCCTAGATGGGTTAACTACGGTAAAGGTGTGGTTATGGGGGTCAGGTAGGGCCTATATTTGCGTGGGATGTGCTTTGGCAAGTTGTTGCAGGTTGATTTTGGTTCTTTTCTGTGACCTCTATCTGCACTGGAGAAATTCTATGTACTGTAAATGAAAGCGAGACTTTTTATACTGTTGTCAATCTCTGACACTGTAAAACAGTTTGGATAATTTCCACAACTTTCATTCTATGGTACAGTTTATGATTGTATGTTATTTTCTGGATTAGTCAGTCTCTGGTCTGATTGTATACTTTGAATTTATTGTTCACATGTTTATAACAAGACCAGTATGAGAGTTTCTTCATTCTGTATCCAATAATCTCTGGGTATCTATTTAAATGTGTACCGTTTCATGTCAATGTTTAATTCTACCTTCCAATTTATCAGCCAGTTTGTGTTAACAGACATGGGCCACTCTATTCTGGCCAGGTACAGGCCACCCCTACAGCCTTTGGCAAAGCCCCATATAAAAGACTGGTCCAAACTCGGCTCTTGGAGTCTCAAGCAAACTAGAGCAAATGAGTTTGCAGATAGGATGCAAACTATAATGTTGGAGGGTTGTGTTTGTGACTGGAAGCCTGTGACCAGTGGTGTACCACAGGGATCAGTGCTGGGACCCTTGCTGTTTATTAAGTACATATTAACAATTGGATGAAGGGCTCTGGCCCGAAACGTTGAATTTCCTGTTCCTTGGATGCTGCCTAACCTGCTGTGCTTTAACCAGCAACACATTTTCAGCGCTGATCTCCAGCATCTGCAGACCTCACTTTTTACTCGAAGATTTTAACCTACTGCGAATCCTCTTGCAAAGATGCCTTCCTTGAAGAAGCTCTCTTCCATTCCTGATGAAGGGCTGTGGCCCGAAACGTCGAATTTCCTGTTCCTTGGATGCTGCCTAACCTGCTGTGCTTTAACCAGCAACACATTTTCAGCTCTGATCTCCAGCATCTGCAGACCTCACTTTTTACACTGTGAATGTAGAATGTATAATTAGTAAGCCTGTAGATGTTTTTTTTGTGTGGAAGTGTTAAATGTTTCAGTGCAGCCTTGGAGTGCAAAGGATCTGTTTCTGTGCTGTTTTGTTCTTTGTTTTGTAACACCGTGTTGTTGACAGTGAAAGGGTTACAGTATGACTACATTGGGCAGAGCAATGACAGATGGAATTTAATCCTGATAAATGTGCATTTTGGAAGGTCTAATAAGGGAAAGAATTACACAATGAAGGATTGGTCCCGAGGAGTACTGAGGAACAAAGGGACCTTGGTGTGCAAGTTTATAGATTGCAGAGAAGCTGCTGAAGAATGCATACAAAATACTTTCCTTCAGTACCAGAGCTGTTGAATATAAGAGCAAGGAAGTCTTATTACAACTTTATAAAACAGATCAAATACCATGTGCAGTTCTGACTGCCACACAAGTATAAGGATGAGATTGGCTGGAGAGGATATAGTGGGTTGAAAAGTCTCTGTCAACGGGGAGACCATATAAGCTGGGTTTGGTTTCCTTGGTGCAGAAGAGGTTGAGGGAGGATCTGACTGAGATACACCAAATCGTGAATGATGCAGACAGAATAGATTGCGTGAATCTTTCTCCCCTTGGCAGAATATCTAAGAACAGAGAATAAAAGTTCAAGGTGCGGGGAAAGCATTTTAGAGGACATTTGAGATAAATACTTTGACCTAGATGGTGGGTAAAGTTCGTAATATGCTGCCTGAGTGTGTGATGGAATACTCTCACAGCATTACAGCAGCATCTGGATATGCCCTTAAGAAGCCAGGGTATAGTCGGCTGTGGGCCAAGTGCAGGTAAATGGGATGAATTCAGTTTGGTGTTTGTTGGACATCATGGACATAGTGGGCTAAAGGGCCTGTGTCTCTGTTGTATGACTCTATAACATCCTTGTAAATCTTTTCTGCACCATCTCAAGTTTAACAACATCCTTCCTGTAGAAGGATGATGAGAATTGTACACAATCTCCTGAAAGTGGCCTCACTAGTGTCCTGCACAGCCACCAGATAACATCCCAACTCCTACACTCAATGTTCTGACCAATGAAGGCAAGCACGCCAAAGGCATTCTTCACCACCCTATCAATCTGAGACTCTACATTCAAGGAAATATGCACCTGCACTATGTGGTCTCTTTGTTCAGCAACACTCACCAAGGCCCCACCATTAAGAGTATAATTGTTGCCACGGTTTGTCTTACGAAAATTAAAATCCTCCCATGCATCTAAACGAAACTACATCCGTCACTTCTTGGCCCATTGATCCACCTGATCGAGGTCATAATTAGTATTTGTTTTCAATGCACAGTAATACAATTATTTGAAGACTGTTGAAGTAAAGGTAGTTATTAATTATCCTGCGCTGTATTGTAATGGTACTCACCAGCATTGGGACACTTGTATAGCTCTAAGGAGGGGAGGAGGGATGCAGAAGGACTTTGATTTTCATTCATGCAGTGGAGGCAAGTTGGTGTGTTGCCTCCCAGGTGCCAGGGTTCATGATGTCTCAGATCGTGTTTTCAGGACCCTTGGGGGGGGGGGGGGGCAGCAATGGGCCAATGGGCTGAGCAGTGGCAGAAGGAGTTTAATTCAGATAAATGTGAGGTGCTGCATTTTGGAAAGGCAAATCAAGGCAGGAGTTATATACTTAATGGCAAGGTCCTGGGGAGTATTCATAAACAAAGAGACCATGGAGTACAGGTGCATATTTCCTTGAAAGTGGAGCTGCTGGTTGATAGGATAATGAAGACGACATTTAGTATGCTGTTCTTTATTGGTCCGAGCATAGAGTATCGGAGTTCGGATGTCACGTTGCAGCTGTACAGGTAATTGGTTTGGCCGCTTTTAGATTATTTTTTGCAATTCTAGTCTCCTTTCTATTGGAAGGATGTTGTGAAACATGAAACGTTCAGAAAAGATTTACAAGATTGTTTCCAGGGTTGGAGTGTTTGAGCAAAAGGGACAGGCTGAACAGGCTGGGGCTGTTTTCTCTGGAGTGTTAGAGGTTGAGGGGTGACCTTATAGAATTTTATAACCGTTATAAAATTCTGACCTTTATAAAATCAGGAGGGTCATGGATAGGCTAAATAGACCAGATATTTTCCCTGGGGTGGGGGAGTCCAGAACTAGAGGGCATAAGTTTCAGGTGAGAGGGAAAAGTTTTAAAAGGGACCTAAGGTGCAATCTTTTCATGCAGAAGGTGGTGTGTGTGTGTGTGGAATGAGTTGCTTGAAGAAGTGGTGGAGGCTGGAACAATTCCAACATTTAAAAGGCATGTGGATGGAATATGAATAGGAACGATTTAGAGGGATATAGGCCACGTACTGGCAAACGGCACTAGTGTTGGCTAATGGGATGTGATTAGTTTTGAATATCTGGCTGGCATAGATGGATCAGACTGAATGGTCTGTTTCTGCGCTCTACATCTCTATAACTCTATGGCTGTGAATTATAACAATTATTGCAAATGGGTTGATGTACGTAAAGAGTGGAGAGAGAGAGAGAGAGAGAGAGAGAGAAATTGTAATTCCTCCGAGGTAGTTGATTCTTGATTTGAAAATTTCTTTCTGGAAATTGAGACAAAGTGTGTCTCATTCAATCTGTAACTATGGAAAGGATGTTCTTCAGTCTGACTGTGGTAACATACCTGCTGTTTGTTAGAAGGAACTGATCACACTTGGCTTTGTATCGAGGGCATATTACACTGTCTTGGTCCTTCAAGTAATTGTCTGGAGGAAGACAGAAGAGACTTCGTCTGTAAATCAACATTAAGTCAATGAAATAATTTAATAATCATTAGGCTTGTTTCCTTCAAGACAGCAATTCCAACAGGACCACAGAGCTGATTCTATTTTTGGCCTGAACTGCTCTTTGGTGACTCTATCAAAAAAATCTGTACCAATTCACTGAGAACCAGATACTAACCAACACCTCTACAAATGGGATAATCTAATGCAAGTGCGTGTCTGGATATAAACGTTTCCTTACCTGTCCATAACTGTCTGTTCCTGCTCAGGGAATGTGTGAGGACAATTATCAAGATGTACCTGTTAAATGCTGCTCTGTGAATATCTGAGTGCAATTATCAAACTCTAATTATCAATCAGCATAATCTGTACAAATATGCGAGTTAATGCAATTATCAATCTGTCCCTGTCACTCTCTGGTAAATATATTTACACCACAGAGACAAATAGGGACAGACTGATAACTACACTCATACATTCGCATAAGCCTAAGCCTAAGCATAAGCCTACAGGTGCAGATTGATAACTGAACTTGTATATCCACATAGAGGAAACTGTCAGGGACTGGTTGATAAATACATTTCATACATTTTAAATAAACAGGATCAGTCCCTATGTGTTTCTCTGATGTGGATATGTGAGTTTAGTTATCAATATATACCTGTCAGTTTCTGCCCTGCGAATGTGTTTGTTTGCTTACCAATCTGTGCCAAACAGTTTCTGCTGTGTGTCTGAGAGTGTAGTTATCAACCTGAACCGGTCAGTTTCAGCTGTGAGAATCTGAATTTCGATATTAGTCTCTACCTGTCAGTTTCTGCTGTATGAATATTAAATACAGTCATCAATTTGTATCCATCAGTTATTCTGTGAGAATGTAGATATTGATCTCTACCTGTAAGTTTAAGCTATATCAATATGGGAGAGCAATTATCAAACAGTATCTGTCAGGTTTTGCTATTTGACCCCAGCGTGTCATTGTCAATCTGTTTCTACTATGTCAATATGACAGTGTAGATGCCAATCTGTCCTTGTCAGTTTCTTCCCTGTCAATATGCGAATACAGTTATTGATCAGTACCCATCAGCTTCTGCTCTGTGAATGTGGGTGTATTAATCAAACTGTAGCTGTCAGTTTCAGTGATGTGAATGTGAGAGTACAGTTATCATTCTCTACCTGTCATTTTCTTCTTTGTCAAAGTGAGTGTAACTGTCAATCTGTATCTTTAAGATTCAGCTCTGTGAATACATAAATATAGTTGTCAATCTGTAGCTGTCAGTTTCTGCATGGTGAATATATTTGTGTAATTGTCAATTCTTCCAGTTTCTATGATGTGAATGTGTGAGCTGAGTTTTCAACTGTTGCTATCAGTTTCTGCTTTGCGAATGTGAAAGTTTAATTATCAATCTTTCCCTGTCAGGTTCTGTAACGACAGTGTTTGAGTGTATTTATTCATCTTTTCCTGTCAGTTTGTGTGACTGTAGTTATCTACAGTGACTGTAGTTATCTCAGATTCTGCTCTCTGAGTGTAGTTATCCATTTGATTTGATCTGATTTATTATTGTCACATGCACTGAGATACAATGGAAAGTATTGTTTTGTGTACTTTACAGGCAGATAATATCATACAAAATGCATCAGGGTAATAGAACAGAATCCGCAATACAATATTAAAACTTCAAAGAGAGAGAGATTAACGTTAAAATTTGAGCCTTCCATCTGCTTAGTGTGTGGGAAGAGATTCAGTCAGATGGGACATCTGCAGAGGCACTAGCGAGTTCACACGGGAGAAAAGCCGTTCACGTGCCCCGTCTGCAGGAGAGGGTTTACAGAGTCATCTACACTGCTGACTCACCAGCGGATCCACACACAAGAGAAGCCTTTCACCTGCTCAGAGTGCGGAAAGGGATTCAGTCGGTTAGGTAACCTGCAGTCGCACCAGCAGGTCCACACCGGGGAGCGACCATTCATTTATCCCGAATGCAGGAAGGCATTCATTCACAACAGCACTATTGGGTCCACACGGGAGAGAAGCCATTCACCTGCCCGAGTGCTGGAAGGGATTAATTGATTCCTTCGGCCTGCGGATGAACGAGCAGGACCACACTGGGGACAGCCTGCTCACCATCTGAGACGATGGGTGGGTAGTGTGTGCGCTTTGACCTGGAGCAGCTTTTAAAAAAAAGCTATACTTTGTACACCTTTTTGCTTGGAAGATCTGAAGCAGTAACAAAGCTGGATCGCAATAAAGATTACTTGAATTTGCCATCGTACTCGGACCTTGAAATCTATGCAATCTAACAGGCTTTAGTTTCAAGGCTGCTCATTTCTTTCAGCCTCCAGCACTAAGTTTCTGCTGTCATGTATCAGAAGAAACAATGAATGAGTAGTTAGTATCATCAGAAATTGTAATTTTTTTCAGGAGTGCAGGTAGTCCATTGCCAGTGAAGCAATGTAAAGTTTACTCGCAGCCCCAGGAGCTGTGTTCACTAGAAATTATGTGGAAGAGCCCGTGTTGGACTGGGCTGGGCAAAGTTAAAAATCACACAACACCAGGTTATATTCCAAAATGATGACTGGCAGAGGAGTGTTGCAAGGATAACAATAAGGTAGAGAGTGATGTTTGGATACGCAATGGGAGTAGTTTAAATGAGTTTCAGCTGGGCAGCTGCATTCATAACATCCAATGGTATTAGTACAGGTATCAAACATACAGTCACAATGGAGGTTTAGCTGGTCTGAGATATCACAGATGAGTTGGTTACATTTGGGCACATGTACTTAGGTTGGGCTTTCATCAGATGCCTGTATCAGGAGTAACACTAGAACTGTAAAGGGGTTGCAAGCTTGCAATGTCCTTTGTAGACTCATGTTGAGCATCCTTCTACCTTTACTGCAGTTTCAGTTGTCAGAAGAACTTGATAAGGACTTTTCCAGGGGGTCCCAATTTTCCACAGTTAAAGTCTTTAAATAGTATGTAGTCACCAGGGTTAATGTCTTTAAACATTGGAGCTCTTTCTTCCTTCCCTTGTTTCCAAAAGGCTTATTTGACCTGTTGATAATAAGACTGCAATGCCTTGATTAGCTTATTCAGGTACCTGTGCAACTATTCTGCCATGAAAGCACATCAACAATGTGTTGGGCAGTTAATGGTGCAGACCAGGGAGTCCTCAGGGGCTTTCCATATATTAGTTCAGCTGCCGAGAATCCTGCCTTTTTCTGTGTAAAGATCTCATAGTGGGCGGCACGGTGGCACAGTGGCACAGTGGTTAGCACTGCTGTCTCACAGCGCCTGAGATCCGGGTTCAATTCCCGACTCAGGCGAGTGACTGTGTGGAGTTTGCACGTTCTCCCCGTGTCTGCGTGGGTTTCCTCCGGGTGCTCCGGTTTCGTCCCACAGTCCAAAGATGTGCGGGCCAGGTGAATTGGCCATGCTAAATTGCCCGTAGTGTTATGGGTGGGTTGCGCTTCGGCGGGTCGGTGTGGACTTGTTGGGCTGAAGGGCCTGTTTCCACACTGTAAGTCTAATCTAAAAAAAAGGGTGATTGGGAGTACTTGCAGCCAATTAAGGCCTGCTTCTTCTACCAATTTGCTTAGCTGACCTTTTAGGGTGCCATTGGCTCTTTCTACAATTCCAGCTGGTTGGCACAATGGAATTTTTGATTCATTTTCAAGCTCTTTCATAGTTCCTTGTTTAGCTCTACAGAGAAATGGGGGCCATTATCAGATTTTAGTAGGGAAATTCCAGGTAACTACAGACCAGTGAGCCTGATGTCAGTGGTGGGAAAGTTGCTGAAGAACGTACTAAATGATAAAATCTATTTATATTTGGAAAAGAATGGGCTGAGCAGTGAAAAGCAACATGATTTTGTGCCGGGGAGATCGTGCCTTACCAACTTAATAAAGTTCTTTGAGGAAGTGACCAAATTGTGAGATGAAGGAAGGGCTGTCATACACATGGACTTTAGTAAGGCGTTTGATATGGTTCCCCATGGTAAAATAATGGGGAAAGTGAAGTCACGTGGTGTGCAGGGTGTTCTAGCCAGGTGGATAAAGAACTGGTTGAGCAACAGGAGACAGAGTAGTACTGGAAGGGAGTTTCTTGAAAAGGAGAAAGGTGATCAGTGGTATTCCACAGGGATCAGTGCCGGAGCCACTGTTGGTATGATCAGCAAGTTTGCAGATAACATACACATTGGTGGAGTAGCAGAAAGCATAGGGGACTGTCAAAGATAGACTGGAGAGTTGGGTGGAAAAGTGGCAGATGGAGTTCAATCCAGGCAAATGTGAGGTGGTGCACTTTGGTAAGTCTAATTTGAGAGCGAATTATACAGTAAATGGAAGAGCCTTGGGAAAAGTTGATGAGCAGAGAGATCTGGGAGTTCAGGTTCATTGTACCCTGAAGGTTGCTGCACAGGTGGGTAGAGTGGTCAAGAAGGCATATGGTACGCTTGCCTTCATCGGATGGAATATTAAGTGTAAGAGCTGGAAAGTCATGTTAAAATTCTACAAGACATTGGTTCGGCCGCATTTAGAATACTGTGTCCAGTTCTGGTCGCCACATTACCAAAAGGATGTGGACGCTTTGGATAGGGTGCAGAGAAAGTTTACGAGGATGTTGCCTGGTATGGAAGGTGCTAGCTATGAAGAGAAGCTGAGTCGGTTAGGATTGTTTTCATTAGAAAGTAGGAGATTGAGGCAGGACCTGATTGAGGTCTACAAAATCATGAAGGGTATAGACAGGGTAGATACAAATAAACATCTTCCCACGTTCAAGGAGAGAGGTGAAAAGTTTCAGGGGTATATACGGGACAATTACTCAACACAGAGGGTGGTAAGTGCCTAAAACGCATTGCCAGCAAAGGTAGTAGAGGCAGGCAGGTAGCTTCATTTAAGATGCCTCTGGACAGATGCATGAGTAGGTGGGGGGCAGAGGGATACAGATGCTTAGGAATTGGGCAACAAGTTTTGACAGTGGATTTGGATCCGCTCAGGCCTGGAGGTTCAAAGGGCCGGTTCCTGGTCTATAAATTTTCTTTGTTCTTTATTACATTTGCCTTCCTAACGGCCAACTGAACCTGCCTGTTAACCTGAAGAGAATCCTGAACTCGGACTCCCAAGTCCCTTCGTGCTTCAGATTTCCGGAACCTTTCCCCATTTAGGAAACAGTCTCTGTCTCTATTCTTCTAATCCCATTACATACCCTCCCACACTGTCATCCATCTGCCAACCGAACCTTAATAGGATCCTGAACTCGGACTCACCCCCGAGGACCTTGTTTGTGCTTCAGGCCTGGCAGCATCTGTCCAGAGACAGACAGAGAGAAAGCGGGGTCAACGTTTCGAGTCCGGGACAGCCGTCCTTCGGGAGAGTGGCCTTTGGTCTTGATGTGCCGCCGCACAATTTCTTGTTCACTCCCACCTCTCTGTCTGTGTGTGTATTTGTGATTATGATTGAGTTTGGCGAGTCCCGGAGCCGGCCCTGTTGTTTCTCTCTCCTGAAAGGGTTGTCCCTTTAAAGAGTCTTTCCCCTGAAGCAGCTGCTAACGGTCACTTGGGGCACGAGGCGGCCGTTAACCGCCATCTCGCGCGGGGCCTGAGGGGGCGGGGCCTGAAGCTAAAATGGCGCCGGGGCCACGCGGGAAGGAAAAGCGCCGAGGGAGAGCGGACTGTGTCAACATGTCCCGTCCCCGAGGGTCAGGATGGTGGTTATTGGGGCGTGGAGGGGGACAGGAGAGATTCTCCCTCCCAGTGAGGCACTTTGTACAAACCGTGAGGTCTCTCTCTCTCTCTGTAAGTGACTATCCGTGACTTGCTTTAACTCTCTATGTTGATGAATCTCGATGACTCTGTGATTTTGTGTTTCTCTCCGACTCTCTATCACTATGTTTCTTTTTAACTCTATGTCCCTCTGTACTTATTTCTTTCTGTTTCTCCCTGCCTCTCTATGACCCTCTGTCTCTCTCTGACTACAGTCGGAGTACTGTTTGCTGCTGAACACAACGACAGTTCCTGCCTTAGAAAAGTGCCTAACAGTTTGGTTTAATCACAGGCATCCCTGTGTCAGTCCTAGAGCTGAGTGCCCACACTGGAAATGAGGTAGTGGAGGGAGACAGCATCTCGTTAAACCACTCGGTTCGACCCCAATTCAATATATTTTCTACAAGGATGGTGACGAGATTTGCTGGGAATACTCCAACCATTGCAGAACCTTACACACAATCATCAACATCAGCAAATGTCAAGAGGGCAATTAGCACAGTGCTGTTTCTAACCAGCTGGCAGGGTCTCTCCTGAACAGCAAATTTATCGCCATTTCAGTGACTGGTGAGTTTTTAAGCATCTGTGTATAAATCGACATTATCAGAGGAATGTGATAGCACTGGGGGAGCATGCAGAGGGAAGTTTACCAAGATGTTTCCTTGGGGACTGGAGAGTTTCAGTGATGGAGAGAGAGATTGGACAGACTGTAGTTGTTTTCCTGAGAGCAGAGGAGATTGAGAGTGGTGGCATGATTGAGATGTATCAAATGAAGAGGGGTGTAGATAGATAGGGTAAAGAGAAATAAACTTTTCCCCCTTTGATGGAGGGATCAATGACTGGGGAGGGGCATACATTGAAAGTAAAGGGCAGGAGGTTTAGAGAAGGATGTGGCGGCAAACATTTTCACCCAGAGGGTGCTGGGGAATCTGGAACTCACTGCCTGGAAGGGTGAGAGAGGCAGAAATCCTCATCAAATTTAGATTAGATTAGATTACTTACAGTGTGGAAACAGGCCCTTCGGCCCAACAAGTCCACACTGACCCGCCGAAGCGCAACCCACCCAGACCCATTCCCCTACATTTACCCCTTTACCTAACACTACGGGCAATTTAGCATGGCCAATTCACCTAGCCTGCACATCTTTGGACTGTGGGAGGAAACCGGAGCACCCGGAGGAAACCCACGCAGACACGGGGAGAATGTGCAAACTCCACACAGTCAGTTGCCTGAGTCGGTAATTGAACCCGGGTCTCAGGCGCTGTGAGACAGCAGTGCTAACCACTGTGCCACCACGCCGCCCATCGAGGAAGGATTTAAATGTGCACTTGCGATGCCAATGCTAGAGTCAGATTAAGTGGTCCTTGCAGTTTCACTTGTATTTTCTTGCAGAAGTAGGGGCTTGAATGTGGTGAATAGCCAAGGTTTTTTTTCTGCAGGACAGGGGAGTCCAAAACTAGAGGGCATTTGTATAAGGTGAGAGGGGAAAGATTTAAAAGCGACCAGAGGGGGTACTTCTTCACACAGATGGTGGTGCATGTTTGGAATGAGTTGCCGGAGGAAGTGGTAGAAGTGGGTACAGTAATAACCTCTAAAAGAGATTTGGAAAGATACACAGACAGGAAAGGTTTAGACGGATATGGGCCATAGGCAAACAAATGGGACTAGTTTTGTCAGTGAGGCCTGGTCAGCATGGACCCGTTGGGCCAATGGGTCTATTTCCATGCTGTATGACCTGATGACTGGGAATGTTGTATTAGAAAATAGAGAGTTGGTTGCTTTTGACAGGTTTGGATTCAGTCGGCTGAAGATCTGTGCTGTAGACCTTTGAGTCTACAATTACTTGTTAAGCAATCCATCAGAGAAAGGTAGAAGCTTAGACAATATGAGCTGGGGGAGGCTGATGGTAACACCAAAGATGTTCATAGTAGTGTATGGTTGGGGACAGTGATGGTAACCCACAGGATGTTGATATTGAGATGGAGGTGGGGACAGTGACATTAAACCTTGGGATGTTGATAGTGGGGTTGGGGACTGTGACGGTAACCCGTAGGATGTTGATAGTGGGGATCAGGACAGTGATGGTAACCCTCAGGATGTTGATAGTGCAGCGGGGTGGGGACAGTGATGGTAACACCATTGAACATCGATAGGCAATGGTTGGATGATTTGGCCATCCATACTTAACACAAACCTTTTGTGAAAGCTCAGCCACGCTACCTGGCTTTCTGTGAACGCCTGTCCAAGAACAGAGAACCACCACTTAATTAATACACTTCAACAGTACTGTTTTTATTCAAGACTTTTAGTATATGAATATACTAACAAGGCTTGGGAGAGAAAAGCCACTCAGACCACACTGGTTACTAGAGAGTGGATTCTCTCACCATAGATAGGGAAAGTTGTTACATTTATACATAACTTCTCACGCAATACAGAGTCCCGTGTCATTAAGCTATCACAAAGTATATTAATCAAAGTATACTTAATTGTAAGCTTACACATCAAAACATGCTTTAAATCTAACACACAGACACCAGCACCCATCTGGTTAAGATCTTAACACTATCTTTAAAGTCTGACATTAACTCCCATTATTTTTCTAACCCTTCAAAGCAACAGTCAAATCTCAGAGATGCTCTTTAAATGTAAACATTCAAACCTCATTAGTGTGTTACAACTAGACCGTAAGGCTTCAGTACTCTTCTGATGGCTGCCCTTTGACCTAATGCTGGTACTATGTCATTCTCAGATCTGTGGGATTGGACATGTTTACCCAGCCTGTGCAAGTTGCTGTATTAGCAATTTGTTCGCTCAGGATGCTGGGCAATATAGCCAATGTGCTTCAGCCATTTTAGTTAACATTCTAAGCTCCATTTTCTATATGGTCACTATATCTATTTCCAACTTATCATTCCTCCCTTTTTATCATTTCATGATAACCTTCAGATATTAATACGTTGAAGTCGAGCAAACTCTTTTTCTGTTTCTACATCTAAATTGCCATCAGTCAAAAGTGTAAGTGTCAATCTGTTCTCCTGTGTCCATATAGGGCTTGTCTCCTTTTTACATCGGTGTCGTGCGGGACAAGTTTGACAACTTCTCTTAATAAGGGCCCAAGCGATTCGAATACTAATACAAATGCCAAGAATGATGGCCAGAATGGAGAGAATGTCCAGCCCAATAGACTTTAGCCATCCCAACAGCTGACACAGTAGGTTCCACCAGGCACAGGCCTCCTTTAAGTCTGTATGGTCCAGATCATATGCTTTAGTGGCAACATCGTTAATTAGTGAAGTGTCATTGTATACAGCCGAGCTCTCATCCTCAATATAGGTACAACACTCTGGGCCAATAACTGCACATGCTCCCCCTTGGCTTGCTAAGAGATAATCTAAAGCCATCCTATTCTGTAAGGTCATCATTCGCAGGGCAGTCTGCTCGTGTTCCAAATGATCCAGGGCATCAGCAGTGGCCTTAGCCATTTCCTCAAGCTCGTGACTGAGATCACGAATCTGGTCCAGAGCTTGCATGACCCCATAATTGGGCAGAAGGGCGCCAAAGAATCTGCTCCAAAATGTCTGTTGGTGGAACAGATCTCTCCTGCCTCGAGCATGAGGTTTGTAATTTGAATTAAGATCATGCCACTTCTTCCATTCGCTGTTAACCTCTGGGGTTGAATTCAATAACCGGAATGCTGGGAGGTGATATATCAGCGCACAGGTGCCCTTAAAGTTAATAGGTAGGTATTCATAGGCTGTGTGATTGCATAACCAAAATGTCCCGTTAAGTGCAGGCGTAATACAGTGTTTAGCGTGGAAGAGGACAGCACCCATGCGGCTTGTAGGGGCGTCGGGACGAGTCTTTTCATTAACACAAAGGTCCCAATCGTCCTCCGGGAGGCCCCCAAAGGGGTCTGACCTGGTTTGATCATGAGATATTATTACCTGGCATCTACTGTCTTCTAAGTCTCCCATGGCATGTTTTCCTGTATCACTATGAATGCACCATTTAAATTCTGGCACCACTGCTACTACAAAACCTTTTGGTACCACTTGCCAGGTGTCATAGCAACGCCTGAGGTAACCATACTGGATCGGGTATTGGTCAGAAATGTCTCTATAGGGAATAATTTTTTTGGGTTTGTTGGGTACGCCTGTAGGTAAGACTGCATAATTCATCCTGACCAGTAGGGACCGCCATCATGAGGAATCCAGACCCTACCGAGTGTGGGCCTGGGACACATACTACTTTGGTATTCTTTCCTTCATCAGTCTGATTGTCAAGATGAGTTTTTACTTTTTCAAGGAAGCCAGTAAAGGTGTTGCCGGTAAGACTCGTTGCTTCCGGTAAATTGCTTCTTTTCTTTCGGTGGGTCTTAAGAAAACGGTGCAGTGTGCAGACGAGATTTTTTAATTTTAAGTAACTGGGAAAGTTGAACAAATAGTCTCTAGGGTCCGCTGCAGTATTATTCACAAAGGCATGGCAGCACGTGCGTGTATCATTTAAGTACGTATAGGTATCCTCGGACTTGGTGCCATTTCCTCGTAGGCATACATACATTACTTCCTGGCAGATGCCAGTATTATGAATTGTTATATTACTGGGACATTCTGTCCTAGCATCCAGAGTTATAATATTATATCCAGGGCACCACTGTTGAAGTCCTGTTAGGTTTTGCAAATGCTGTACGCAATCCTGTGACCAGGCAATATTTTGGACAACTATGCTGCTATAATTAGAAGTGGCCTTAGAGTAATCAGGAAAACCAACCAAGGGACAAATTGTCTGGTTACACCCACTGTTACCTGGGCCATGACGATCACACGTGGCATTCACTCTGACCTGAACTATTCTCATGGGGCCTGGGTTATTCAGCGTTATGCTATTCTCCTGTCTCCATACCCACCAATCCCTGATGAGGTTGCAAGGGGTAGCTAGGGTCTGACTGGACTCACTTATATTATTAGACTGGGTACCTATCACTCTGGACAGTGATAAACTCATTGGGGGGGTGCTAATAGTCATATTGTCACTCATAGTACTCACGAGATCCCTCGGGACCATTACTGTACCATTGGGGCCATCAGAAGCAATACGTGGTGCCATACTCACAAAACCATTAGTCATTTTAGTAGTAACATCTGTAGAGTGTGAAGTCATCGCGGGGGTGCCTGTTTTTATCCACGTCTCCGCGGTGGCTGCACTAGAGTTGCTTGTAGGCCCTTGGAGAGTAGGGAGTGCACCGCTGGTGGTGTTACTGGTCTGCATTGATGTCCGTGTTCCTGTTAGGCAGAGGCCAAAGAGAAAGAGGATAGGTTTCATCGTTTCACTTTTCTTCAGTCTTCCTTCCTTAGTGGCACCTATGTCAAGGGAAGAGAAAATACATACAGCAGTAGCTGCCCCTTATTCTCATTCCTCCCCAATAAGCTTGCAATGGTGTAGGCTGATCTAGGCTTTACGACCCTCAACCTTAACAGCAGTAGGGGTGGTAAGGAGGACTTGAAAAGGGCCCTCCCACCGGGGTTCCAGGCCGTGCTTTCTGGCAAAGTTTTTGATCAATACAAAGGTGCCAGGTCGGATGTTTGGGGGCAACGGCAAATCCGACCGCAAAGGCCTGGCAGCTTTAACCATCGCATGGTTCATGCGTAAGGCATCAGTTAAAGATAAAACATAGGAGATCATCCCATCTGACATCTGATGTATGTCAACAGGAGAATCAGAGAAGTCAGAGCTAAAGGGAGTGCGGAGGGGCCGCCCATACAAAATCTCGGCCGGGGAGAGACGGTGGGCTCCTGCCGGGGACACCCGGAGTTGAAACAAGGCAATGGGCAAATTTTGGAGCCACGAGAGACCATTGTCAGCTGACAGTTTGGCCAATTTAGATTTCAAGGTCTGATTAGCACGTTCCACCACTCCCGCGCTCTGAGGGTGGTAAGCACAGTGGAACTGCTGCTTGATATTAAGAACTTTACAAAGTTCTTGACTAACAAGGGCCACAAAATGAGGGCCGTTATCGGAACTGAGTGTCCGCGGCACACCAAATCTAGGAATAATCTCCTTGAGTAAAGTCTTAACAACAGTGTCAGCCTTGTTATCGGCTGCAGGATAAGCCTCAATCCATTTACTAAAAACATCTACAATAACTAAAACATATTTACACTTGGCCATTCTGGGTAGCTCAATGAAATCCATTTGCAATGTATCGAAGGGGCCTTCAGGCAGCGGGGTTCTACCCTGGTCACAGGGGACCCCCTTGCCGGGATTATGCTGCATGCATGTCAAGCATTTTTTAGTTTGTGCTCTAGCCAATTGCAGAACACTGGGATGCCACCAAGATTCCCAGACTACGTCTGCAGTTTGTCTAGCCCCACAGTGTGTTAAATGATGGACAACATCAACCACCCAGACGGCTAAAACATCAGTCATACACACCTGGCCTGCTGGGGTTTTCCAAAGACCGTCAACGTCCTTGAAACATCCCAGATCAGTCCATTCATGAAGTACATTGTCAGGGGCGTCCCCCTGTAAAGCAACAATATCAGCGGTGGAGGGAGGCTGCTTGTCAGGAACTGAGGCCCTAATAGATTTCCTCTGAACCATCATTAAGGAGCCAGGGAGCTCCGTAGCCTGTTTAGCAACTTCGTCTGCCTGTTTATTTCCCATAGAAACCGGATCTGTTCCGGCAGAGTGCGCGGAACATTTAATAATAGCCAATTCGCGAGGACTTGAATGGCCTGTAACAAATTAATGACTTCCTCCCTTTGTACGATAGGAGTCCCCGACGAGGTGAGAAAACCTCAATTTTCCCATAGTGTCCCAAAATCATGGGCAACCCCGAAGGCATATCTAGAGTCAGTATATATATTAGCTGTAAGTCCGGAGGCTAGCTCACATGCCCTAGTTAATGCAATTAATTCAGCTTTCTGAGCCCTTTTGGTTTTGCCAGCCTGGGACATAAAAATCCGGTTCCAGCTGATAGCCTCTATTGTCAGACTGCAGCTGGGGACCGGGTAATCTCTACAGCCCTTGCTGCTGTGTCTGCTGGGGAGGGGTGGGAGGTTGCCACAAGGGGGCCATGGTAATTTGATCACTTTCCCGTACAACAAATTCAGATTTAATAGGTTTTTCGGCCTTAGGACCGTCACCCTCGCCCCATAATGCTTTAATTGCCCTAGCTATATCCCCCTGTGAGGAATTGATCCAATTTAAGTTGTTAGTTTTCCATCTATCTTGTGTAGGTTTAGGCAAAGTGTTCATCAAAAGACTATTATACTGTTGTGAGACAGCCCCCGCTCCCAAGGGGAAAAGAGGGTCCCCAGAATATGTGCCATAAGTTTCATTAAACCTCTGTAGGTATTCCTCAGCACCCTCCCCCTTTTTTGGTTTTAAATCAATAATTTTTGCTAAGTCAACTGGTTTTCTGAGGACCTGCCGCATTGCTTCTTTAATTTCCTGCTCCTGTTGTTGTTGATTCGGGTGTTGTGCTATAAAGGCAGCCCAACTGTTGGCACCAGGGGGCATATTTAATATTTCTAAAAATTTTGTCCACTTCAAGCCAATAAACACAACCCTCAAAAAATTCCAGATATCTTCTCCCACTGCCCCGTAAGCCTGCCAAATGCTTTCAACTGATTCACACCATTTTTGTGGATCCTTATCTTTGTCAGGGAGATTCATAGTCAGTGCCAAAATTTCCTGCGGTTTCCATGGCGTAAAAATTTCTAGGGTAGGAGGGTGAAAAATCGCAGCGACAGGAGGGACAGCGTTCGGCTGGGCGGGGACTCTTACCCGTCCCGCTTGAGGGTTAGGAACAGTACGCATAGGGAACATGTGACCTGAGGGTTCCTCTCTCTCTGAACTGTCATCGTCAGCCTCCTCTGTCCCAGGGTAGGGCAATTGCTGTTCAGGTTCACACTGTGGTGGAGGCCGATATCCTTTTATACCTGTGCTTGGGGTAAAACTCCTTTCACTACGTGCCTCCTGGGGTATTGTACCCGATGGAGGGGGTTGGGGAGGGGATTCCACATTCCTAGAACTAATTCCCTTATCCTCCCATCCTGCACCCAGCCTCAGGTCTGACAATGCCATCTCCACCGCTTGGTTGGCCAACCGTTTGTTCTTATTAATATTTTCATCAAAATTTGCACATGCAACCTTGAGCTCATGGAGGGTCAAAGGAAGCCCATCCTTAGTGACACTTAACCCCCTTTTTGTAGCATTATGTAACCAACTGTTGTAAACCTTCTGCTCGTGTTGTTGTTTAGCTTCCTCTTTCTTTTTTAAGCATGCATCTCTTAGTTTAGCCATAATTTTCTTACCCTTCTTTCCCCCGTTCCCTTTTTCCATACTAACTCCGTAACTCTTTTTACAATCTCCAATTTCCACGTACCACCTGCAGGCCATTCATCAGGTCCCAATTTTTCTGTTAACCATCCTGACAATTTCCTGAGTGACTGTGCATCCTCAGGATATTCTGCGCAGACTGTTACAATTAATGATCCCGGATCCTCACATTTATCCATAAACTGTCCCATAATATTCCCTAAACTTTCCCTAACCTTTTGTGAGTATTGCTTTTATGAGATCCTGCTCAAGGGTCTTTAAACCCACTCACACACACGTACGTATCTAACTATTCTTCCCTAAACTTTCCCTAACCTTTTGTGAGTATTGCTTTTATGAGATCCTGCTCAAGGGTCTTTAAACCCACTCACACACACGTACGTATCTAACTATTCTTACTTCTTACCGCGCTCCCAGCGCCTTTTTTTCCCTACCTTCTATAGCACTCCCAGTGCTTTTGTGGTGGTCCCTTTAAAAAGCTGTTCACTGGTTCGTTCTCGATCCCGTCTGGTAGCAGCTCCTGCTGCGGTGAGTTGGATCCAGGTCCGCCCCTGACTTGGGGAGACACTAGTCGTGAGTCCCAAACGGTATACTCACGTCCTAGTTGGGCCCGTCTCCACCTTGCCACAGCAAGACCGTGTCCTGTTCAACCGTCACCAGGAGCCGCCTTCCGTTGGGATCCCACCGCTGCCACCAAAATGTGAAAGCTCAGCCACGCTACCTGGCTTTCTGTGAACGCCTGTCCAAGAACAGAGAACCACCACTTAATTAATACACTTCAACAGTACTGTTTTTATTCAAGACTTTTAGTATATGAATATACTAACAAGGCTTGGGAGAGAAAAGCCACTCAGACCACACTGGTTACTAGAGAGTGGATTCTCTCACCATAGATAGGGAAAGTTGTTACATTTATACATAACTTCTCACGCAATACAGAGTCCCGTGTCATTAAGCTATCACAAAGTATATTAATCAAAGTATACTTAATTGTAAGCTTACACATCAAAACATGCTTTAAATCTAACACACAGACACCAGCACCCATCTGGTTAAGATCTTAACACTATCTTTAAAGTCTGACATTAACTCCCATTATTTTTCTAACCCTTCAAAGCAACAGTCAAATCTCAGAGATGCTCTTTAAATGTAAACATTCAAACCTCATTAGTGTGTTACAACTAGACCGTAAGGCTTCAGTACTCTTCTGATGGCTGCCCTTTGACCTAATGCTGGTACTATGTCATTCTCAGATCTGTGGGATTGGACATGTTTACCCAGCCTGTGCAAGTTGCTGTATTAGCAATTTGTTCGCTCAGGATGCTGGGCAATATAGCCAATGTGCTTCAGCCATTTTAGTTAACATTCTAAGCTCCATTTTCTATATGGTCACTATATCTATTTCCAACTTATCACTTTCAAAGTGCAGATTTTACAACATCGGGAGACTTTGCAATGATATGAAATCTTGCTTGTTTTATTTCTCTTTTCCATCAATTATTATCCTGTCCTCGAAGATAACATCTGTGAAAAAAGAGACAATTTCAGCGTCCGATCTTTTATTTCCTCTTTGTCTTGTTTTGTTCCAGTTCCTGTTGCTGGGGTTTTTCTCACCCCCAGAGCCAATAAAATGGAGATCCTGATTGGCAGTCATCTCGTTCCAGAGTGAGTTCTGAGCCAAGGTACAGGACCCTACTTTCAATGGTACTTTCTACAGAAAGCCTTAAACAATGCTAGTGGGAATTACAATTCGAGCTCAGACAGGACAGAGCTGGCCATTGAATCCTTCCAGTCCCAGCACCAAGGCCATTAGGTGTCTCTTGATCAACAGGGGTCCCAGTGGAATGATATTCAATGTGACCAGTAAATTAATCGACCTCATGATGTCAGATAATCCATTCTTCATCCATGATCTGTGCTCATTCTTCACTGGGGTTCTACTGAAGACTTGACATGAACAGTTTAAAAAAAAATGCCTCAGACACTCCGTCTCACAGCATCTACGGGGAGAGGGAGAGAGACAGACAGAGTTAATGTTGCACGTTATAAACATAAAGTGCTGGAAAAACTCAGCAGGTCTGGCAGCAGCTGTGTGGGGGGAGAGAGAGAGAGTGTGTGTGTAACATCCTTGCACAGATAAAGGAGACCTTCACAGTGAGACGATGGCTTGCGACAATTGGACAGGGTGTGGCCACACCCTGGAGAACTGTGTGTGCAGTTTGGGGTCGTCTTATCTGAGAAAGGACATTGTTTGTATGGAGGGACTGCAGCAAAGGTTTCCCAGAGTGATTCCTGGGATAGCAGGACTGACTGGTGGAGACAGACTGGATTGGTTAGGACGATACTCACTGGAGTTGAGAAGAATTAAGGTGGAATCTCATAGAAATCTATTAACTTTGAACATGGACGAGACAGAGTAAACACAGGGAGGATGTTCCTGGTGACCAGGTGGAACCAGGGTGCCATTGTCTAAAGGAGACTTTACAAGACTGAGTTGGGGAGAAATGTCTTTACCCAGAGAGTGGGGAGCCTGTGGAATTCTCTGTCACAGAAAGCAGTCAGGACCAGAACACTGAATGTTGTTCAGGAAGGAGTTGGATTGAGTTCTTTGGGGCTATGCGGAGACACAGGATGAAGTTGGGTGATCAGCCATGATCCCACTGAATGGGCGGAGCAGGCTGGAAGGACCGAATGGCCTCCTCCCAATGATATTTTCGATGTTTCTCTGTGAATGGCCCAGTTACCACTGACAGGTGGATGACGCAGGGAAGTTTTGCCTCGATATATGTAGGCAGTGAAAATGAGGGACAATAATTTCTAGTGTGGATGCAGAATGCTCTTTTGAGTTCAGCATCAAATATTCTGTGTTGGATTGGTGGGATGTTGTTAAAGAGAGGCTGCACAGAAACAGTGATGTCAGTGCGATGGTGAGGGTTTGGAGCAAATTTTACAGACACTAAGGTTTTCCTCCAAATGGACGGGTGTTGGCAGGGGGTCAGGGCAACAGGGAACAGGAAACAGACTTTCACTCCATGTGATGTTCAAAAGTGGCTTGGTTTTTGAGGTTTAATATGAACTAGAGAAAATCTCCACTTTCACTGAACCAGAAATGTTACAGAAATATATATGTGTGTTGTATCCTGTACCAGCGTTTCTTAGTTTGAGATAGTGAAAACTAAGTACACCAAACTGCTATCTGTTTCGGAGTCATCTATAATCAAAAAACAATAAGCAACACAGTGGCTCAGTGGTTAGCACTGCTGCCTCACAGCACCAGGGTCCCAGATTCGATTCAAGCCTTGGGCAACTGTCAGTGTGGAGTTTGCACTTTCTCCCTGTGTCTGTGTGGGTCTCCTCCAGCTGCTCCGGTTTTCTCCCACATTCCAAAGATGCGCAGGTCAGGTGAATTGGCCATTCTAAATTGCCCATAGTGTTAGGTGCATTAGCCAGAGGGAAATGGGCCTGGGCGGGTTACTCTTTGGTGGGTGGGTGTGGATTTGATGGGCTGAAGGGCCTATTGCCACATTGTAGGAAATCTAATCTAATATTCTCTGCTGTAAGGACGACAACCCCAGTCTATCCAATCTCTCTCAATCACTGAAACTCTCCATCCCCAAAGGCAATATGTGGTAAATGTCACTATGCTTCCTCTCCCAGTTCATTTAGATTTGTACCATTGGGAAAATGTCTTTTATTTTATTTACTGCTTACTCAAATCGTACATCAGGAAGGAAACACATAAGTTATTTTGCAGTGAAAAAGAGGGCAGTTAATTTTTAGTCAGTTCAAAATTGTAAACAGGTGAGGAGGAATTTCTTCTCGGACTGTTGAGTGTCTTTGGAACTCCTTGCCACAGAGAGCTGTGTGTGGGGACAGGGAGCAGGTTTGAGACAAGGACAGATAGGTTCTTGATCAGTCGGGGAATTGAGGATGACGTAAAGTGCAGGAAGGTGGCCGTGAGGAATGGTGCATCAGCCACAATGCTATTCATTGGCTGAGCAGGCTCAAGGGGCCAAATGGCCTTCTCCTGTTCCTGTCTGTGATGGTCCTTCAGGGAATGAAATCTGCCCTTCTTTGTCTGCTCTGCACTTGACTCATACCCCTGTGCAAACTCTTCACTGCCTTGTAGCTGAGCAAGTCGATTGAGCCACAGAGTCATAGAGATGTACAGCATGGAAAGAGACCCTTTGGTCCAACCCATCCATGCCGACCAGATATCCCAACCCAATCTATTTTTACTGTGAACCGATATCCCTCCAAACCTACATATTCATATACCCTTCCAATGTTGCTATTGTACCAGCCTCCACCACTTCCTCTGGCAGCTCATTCCATACACGTACTACCCTCTGTGTGTACATGTTGCCCCTCAGGTCTCTTTTTTGTATCTTTTCCCCCTTCACCCTAAACCTATACCCTTTAGTTCTGGACTCCCCGACCCCAGGGAAAGACTTTGTCTATTTATCCTATCCATGCCCCTCCATAATTTTGTAAACCTTTATCAGGTCACCCCTCAGCCTCCGACGCATCAGGGAAAACAGCCCCAGCCTGTTCAGCCTCTCCCTATAGAACAAATCCTCCAACCCTGGCAACATCCTTGTAAAGCTTTTCTGAACCCTTTCAAATCTCAC
The DNA here is from genome assembly GCF_020745735.1 of Hemiscyllium ocellatum. Taxonomy (NCBI): domain Eukaryota; kingdom Metazoa; phylum Chordata; class Chondrichthyes; order Orectolobiformes; family Hemiscylliidae; genus Hemiscyllium; species Hemiscyllium ocellatum. Next base: position 4,851,918 of record NC_083449.1, on the reverse strand, counting down.
AACATGTTTCTGAAAGGAAGGAGACCAGAATTGCATGCAATATTCCAACAGTAACCTAATCCATGTCCTGTACAGCTGCAACATGACCTCCCAACTCCAATACTCAATACTCTGACCAATAATGGAAAGCATACCAAACGCCTTCTTCACTATCCTGTCTATCTGCGACTGCACTTTTAAGGAACTATGAACCTGCACTCCAAGGTCTCCTTGCTCAGCAACACTCACTAGGACCTTACCATTAAGTGTAAAAGTCCTGCTAAGCTTTGCTTTCCCAAAATGCAGCACCTCGCATTTATCTGAATTAAACTCCATCTGCCACTTCTCAGCTCATTGTCCCATCTCGTCAAGATCCTGTTGTAATCTGAGGTAACTTTCTTTCGCTGTCCACTACACCTCCAATTTTGGTATATCTGCAAACTTACTAACTGTACCTCTTATGCTCGCATGCACATCACTTATGTAATTGACAAAAAGTAGAGGACCCAGCAACGATCCTTGTAGCACTCTACTGGTCACAGGCCTCCATCTGAAAAATAACCCTCCACCACCACTCTCTGTTTTCTACCTTTGAGCCAGTTCTGTATCCAATTGGCTAGTTCTCCCTGTATTCCATGAGATCTAACCTTGCTAACCAGTCATTTTGGTATGGCATCCACTTCCCACCTTGGCAGAAATGGCCACATCTTGTTCAGAATACAGAGAAATACCCTTTGTCAGGGTCAAGTTTTGGCTTGATCAAATCATGTGATTTGCCAAGAGAAATTGGTCTGTAAAATGACCCCAGATATTCATAGCTCCTCCTGTACACTCTGTCTTTCAGACAAAGTTTGTTATTCTCATCCATTTTCATAGAATCATACAACACAGAAATAGGCCTTTCAGCCCAACTTGCCCATGACGACTAGTTTTCCCAAATATAATTAGTCCCGTTTGTCTGCATTTGGCGCATATCTCTCTAAACTATTCTTATCCATGTACCTTTCCAAATGTCTTTGAAATGTTGTAATTGTACCTGCTTCTACCACTTCCTCTGGCAGCTCATTCCATATATGCACTGCCCTCTGTGTGATAAGTTTGTCTCTGAGATCCCTTTTGAATCTTTCACCTCTAACCTTTAACCTATGCCCACTGGTTTGGGACACTCCTAGCTTGGGGAAAAGACCATACGTATTTACCTTTTCTCTGCCCCTCATGATTTTATAACCTCTATAAGGTCACCTCTCAGCCTCTGACGTTCCAGGGGAGGAGAACTCCCAGCTTATGCAGCTTTTTCTTATAACTCAAACCCTGTAGTTGTGGTCACATCTTTGTAAATCTTTTCTGTACCCATCCTTGCTTAAGAACATCCTTTCCACAGCAAGTTGACCAGAACTGTGCACAGTATTCTAAACTGGCCTCACTATATCCTATACGATTGAAACATGATGCCCCAACTTCTGTCATCAGTGCTCTGACCAGTGAAGGCCAGCATGCCAAAAGCCGCTTTCACCAGTGTCAAGCTGCAATGCACATTCAAGGAACTATCCACCTGCACCCTGAGGTATTTTTGTTCGGAAACACTGCCCAGACTTGTACTATTAACAGTACCTTGGTTTGCCTTACCAAAATGCAACATATCATATTTATCTAATTTAAACTTCTTCTGCCATTCCTTGACTCACTGGCCCAGTTGATCAAATTTCCATTGAACTCTTAGATAACCTTCTGTGTCCACAATATCACTAAATTTGGTTCCGCTCCTATCCACTACGTTTCCGTGTTGACCTGTTTTCAGGCTGACCAAGTGGAGCAGCAACCACCCTGCATCACATATGCCGCCCTGAGGCACACAGATACAGGAGGGATGAGGGACCAGGTTAAGAGAAAGCAAAAAATGCTTATGCCAGCCGTCCACGGACATCGTGAGACAGCATAGAATGAAGTCTGTGAAGCTTCACAAATCGATCAATAACAATCCTCCCTTCCAGCAAATGAGGACAAGGAAGAGAAGGCAGAGCAATGTTACACTTCTGTGACCAGGCTAGGCTTTGTCTCAATTCAGTCAGCAAGATGTCAGTTCCAAAGATAGACTTCTCTTGAGAAACCATCTGAATAATTGTGTCTCTCCCAACCCTCAATATGTCAGCTTATCCCACTGTAGTACAATCTAACTATTGATGGCAGATATTTTAATTTTTCTGCTGTTCATTCCTAACTTTAGCATCCATTTGATTTCCTGGCAAATGGGTCCAGGCAGAGGAGCCAATGAATTGAATGTATTCTCCATCTTTTGTTGAAATTGTTTTGGAAATAACTTGCTTTCCAGCCTTATCTTCATTGCCCTCTAACTTCATCACTGTCAATATAAATCCACCTCTCTTTTCATACCTCATATGGAATCTAGCTCCACCACGACCCCAGGCTGCACAATCCAAAATCCTAACAATTCTGAGTAAAGACATTTCTCCTCATCTCACTCCTCACTCTCTTGCTGACAATCTTGAAATTGTGACCCCTAGTTACTGAACATGCCAACTAGTGGTAACAAAATATTCTTCTTTCCCCTAGCAAAGGTCTCCATAATTTTGAACACCCCCATAAGGCTCTTCTCTTAATCTCTGTGCTCCAAGGAAAAGGAGCCTGATATCACTAATCCTTCCTTGTATGTAAAATTTTTCATTCCTGCTATCATTCTAGTAAATTTTCAATGAATGGTCTCCAGAGGTTGAAGTTCCTTCCTCAAATAAAGTGCCCATTACTGAACACAACTGTGATCTGACCAATGATTTGTAGAGATGTAGCATTACTTCCTCAGTTTTATACTCAATGCCTCTATTTATTTATAACCACTAGGTCCTATCCGCCTTCTTTACAATGGTTTCAGCTTGCCTGGCCAACTTCAGAGAATGATACATGTGAACCTTGAGGTCCCTCTGCTCCAGTGCTACCTTCAAAGACGTACCATTGACCCTGCATTGTTGCTCTGTGTTTCTGTTAGCAAAATGCATTACCTCACATTTCTCTGCATTGGAATTGAACTGTCAGATATCTGCTCATTTGGCCAATGTGTCAAACTCCCTGTGAAGTCACTCAGCATCATCCTCTCAATCACGCATCGCCGTGGGTTAGTATCAACTGCAAATTTAGAAATTATATCCTAAACACCAACTCCTAATCATTTATATAATCAATGTAGTTATCAAAGTGTACTAGTCAGTTCCTTTTATATGCATGTAACTATCAATCTCTACCTGTCCAATTCCCCTATGTGAATGTGTGTTTACGTGTGTTCCTTCTCTGTGAATTGATACTGTCAATATTAATCTGTACTTGTCAATTTCTGCTATATCAATATGTGAATGCAGTTACCAATCTATGCTCCTCAATATCTGCCTTTTCAATATGTGAATTTAAATATAGATTTCTACCAATCAGATCCCCTTTAATGAATGTGAACACTGCAGTTACTAACATGTACCTGTGAGATTCTGCTCTGTGAATATGCGGGTTGTTGTCAGTGTACTTGTCAGCTTACACTGTGTGAAACTGGGAGTGTAGTTATCATTCTGTTCCTGTCAGTTTTAGCTTTGTGAATTAGAGTGTAGTTATTAATCTGTCCCTGACAGTTACTGCAATGCGAATGTGTGACTGACTTAAGTTATCAGAAACTGACTGACAGAGAGTGATAGTCGCACATTTGCATCACATTAACTGTGTCATCATCTTTTGTTTGTCTGTTTTTGCAACATGAATGTGTCGTTATCAGCCTGTACTTGTCAGTTTCTACTCTTGTGTATCAAAGTGGAAGCTAGTAATATTCTCTGTGTTTATGTGATACATTCTGTGATATTTGTTATGAGAGTGCTGAAACTGGGTCTTAATCTTTTCTACACTTTGTGATTTTCTTTTAGTTGACTATTGGTTTGTTGGAGTAGATGGGGGAGAGAGGGTGATGGCAGAAGGGAAATTGCTTTGATCTGAGAACCATTTTGAATCATGGTCACACATTTCCTGTTTGGGTAGAGAGTCTGGGATCGGTGGTATCACTGAGACATTTAGTTTTAATTTGCACCCAGACATTGTTGGTGTTTTTTTTTTGTGAAAGAGTTTTATTCTGCATGTCAGTCCATTTCTGTATGATTTTTTTTAAGGCCATATGCAACACAACAGCATGTATCTTCTTTCTCACCAAAATCAGAATCACTGCTATGGTACATCTCAGAAGCAGACCATTCAGCCTTTCGTGTCTGTACTAGGACATTCTCTTATGCATCAGTTCTGCAGTAATTGTTGGGAATGTGAACTTTATCAACTGATTGTCAAATTGTCCTTTCTATATAGATACTGACATCAGTTCTGCTGCTATCTTTCTTTTAATAACTCTAGTGCTAGTTTTGATATATTTCCCACAATCTCAATCACAGATCATTGTAAGATCACATTTGTGTTCATATCTGGGCGCTCTTTTTAAGGGAGGATTCTCGAGCTTTGGAGAGGGTTCGCTGGAGATTTACTTGATCTCATTCATGTATGTTCAGTTGTGTGTTTGTGTCTGTGTGTAGCATATAAACTGTAAATAAACTCTTTTGAATGATGCTTAATTGTATTGCATTTTAGTCTGATTATTGTTTACATTGTGTGCACTTGCCTGTACAGGAGCCTTCATCAGGTGCTGCTGGGCAGTGTATATCCTCAATTATGATAAATGATGTTGAGAATCAATTCATATCTGGAAATCATTGAGGTCAAATTTTATTCTTTACCTTTCAGCATCCGACAGCTGAGTGAGTGTGAGTTTACTCTTGCGCTGCAGGTCTGTATCTCAGTTCACATCTCCTGTAGTGAATGGAAACCCGCCAAAGTTCTTTAATTGTTTCTGCCAGTATGAATTACGTGCAAGTGAAAAGTAACACACTGCAACAGAGGATTCTGTGCTGTTCTTCAGAGTCAAGGTAGAAAACACAATAAGGTAGGATACAACCTTTTGTATCTTGTAACGTGTGGAATCTAACAGGCAGTAATGATATTAAAATGTCCATCTTCAGAATACCATTAGTTTTTGTTTCGGTGCATATTGATGTACTTTTATGAACACTGCTGAACTAACAATCAGTGTAAACTGAATCTATTTGCAACAAAGTGAAAGGGTGACAAACTATTCAATTGCATTGGAGCTGACTGACCATAATGTTCCTTGTACAGAAAAGACAACTGACTCATTCACTTCTATTTTCTGACATAGACAGAACATTACCTTGCTCTGTCGTGTGATGACACACCATTAACAGTACTCTTTGGTTACTCTATAGTAGGAAGGAGGAAAAGAAAAGGAGTTCTTTTTTGGTATGCAGTGCACAATATGTAAACTGCCAAATTCAATTTATTGAACAATCAACACTGTTCAACTCTGCTTGAAAATAAAATGAGCAGTTCTACAAACCCTACTAATTTTGGCCTTTTCTTTCCCTTTCTCCACTGCTTTGAAGGGTGGTTATTACATTCCATTGATACATTTTGTAAATTGCAGATAGATGTCATGCTTTTTCTGAGATACGTTCCAGGGAGGGGGAAGGGGAATGCAGAGTGCTTTGTAGAAAATTGCAACCAATTTTGAAAGAAGTATATAATTATCTAAAAACAAAGAGCTTCTGCTTGGACGGAACCAGACAAAACAAAGTCTTCTACTGCAATATGAAGAAGTGGAGTATAATGATGTGATAAAGATGGGGATGGCAGCTCATCTGCTACCATGGTGCATTTATGCAATTGGATGCTGCATGATCAGGATGAAAATTGTTAGTTGGTTGTTTCTGATCGTGCAGACTCAAATGTGGATATGTGGATATGAGAGTTTATATCTGTCCGTTCCTGCTTGGTGAATGAGAGAGTGTAGTTATCAAACTGTAACTTTCAGTAAATGGTAAATATATTTACACAGCAGAGACAGATAAGTAGAAAATCATGACAATAATACAGCATTGAGGCAGGCACTTCTCATTGGCCCCATTGTTTAGCATATCCTAATGTTGTTTCAATTCCCAATCAGATATCTGCTTCATTCCCCAATCCGGAGGGGAGGGCGGAAAGTACCGGCGCCAAATCATCAACCGCTTTTTCAAAAATTGAAAAGCCCGCCAATTTCCAAACAGTGTTTTACACTAAAAACTGAACTACAAAAAGTTAAATTTAAAAAAAGTTAATTTACTTTTAGTTTACAAATGTGTACTTCAGTCTTCCTCTCCCTCATTCACCCTCCTGTATCTGTCTATTTCTGATCTTGTGTGGGTTATTTTTTAAAACCTTGAAAAGAGACGGAAACAAAACGGGCCAAACACTGCCGTCTGTAACCTGTCTTCTCACTTCACATTTTAGTAATACGCCGGCATACTGATAAAGCAGCACACAACCTTCTCTCGGCTCAGTGTCGATGGCGAACACTGTGTTTAGACGACATTTCAAAATTATCCTCCCTTATCGGTCTCGACCAGAATCAGCAAAAATCACCACATTTCAGTTCGGCAGCTGTTGTCTCGGTTCACTTTGAAAGCCTCTCACCAACAGCAGAAAGTGCATTGCTGTTTACATTCTGAAAAGTGGGATTAAATCTGCGTATTGGCAATGTAAAACCAAAGGTGAAAATACATCAATCAATAGGACTGAAAGCTGTGGGCACTTCCATCAGGGCTTTCAGCAACCGAACTGCTTATGAAATCACTCTCCCCACCTCGCCAATTTGCAACGCACTTATAAAATCAAATATAGTATGTGACTAAAAATACCTGGTCAAGAACCACATGAATCAAGCTGAAAACTGACTAGCCGGAGCTTAATCTGCTGTCTCTACACACACGGGAAGAGGCCGTTTGTGATGTTTGAGGCTGTTCCGTACCCCACCCCCCTTCATTCCCGTATCTCAAATTGCAAAGCGAAAAAAAAGCTAAAAGTTAAAATAGAATCACATGCAAACTAAAACAGAATTTTTAAAGAAATGGCTCAGCTGTCTCAGGGATGTTGTGGGTGGCTCTTATAAGAGCCTTTGGGTTGTGGATGCGTGTTTGTTTCAGTGCAGTGCGGTCCTTCACTTGGAGCTGGTGTACTTGGTCACCGCCTTTGTGCCCTCCGACACGGCGTGCTTGGCCAGCTCCCCGGGCAGCAGCAGCCGCACGGCGGTCTGGATCTCCCGGGAGCTGATGGTGCTGCGCTTGTTGTAATGGGCCAGGCGGGAAGCCTCCCCCGCAATGCGCTCGAAAATATCGTTGACGAACGAGTTCATGATGCTCATGGCCTTGGAGGAGATGCCGGTGTCGGGGTGAACCTGCTTCATCACTTTGTAGATGTAGATGGAGTAGCTTTCTCTCCTGGACCTTTTCCTCTTCCTGTTGCCCTTTGCTGGCGCCTTCTTAATGATTTTCTTCGCGCCCTTCTTGGAGGCTTGCTGGGCTTTCTTCTCATCAGCCATAGCGCCACTCACTTTCAGACACAGAATAAGGGAAAGTGGGCTCGGAGTTCCCTTTTTATAGACTGACGACGTCATCAATGTTAATGAGGGATGGAGGAAAGCCTGGTTCCTGATTGGGTGGTTTACACGGAATCATTCCCAAACACTCACTTTCTGTGATTGGTTAGAGTAGGACCCAATGTGGACCTGTCAGAATCTGCAACGAAATGTGAAGTGGATGGTGATTCTGTTCCTGTTAGTCTGGCTGAGGGAGATTTGTTTTGTGTCTGTGATACAGGAAGTGACTGTGTTATTGGTTTGGTTTCCTTTTGCTCGTTGTTGTGACGATGTGGGAGTGGAAGGGTGTGTTTCCAGATCCGCAGATCTGTTTCTGGTCTTCTCTCTGGGCTGGAATTAACTGAGCTTGCCACTTTTCTCAGTGGTTAGCACTGCTGCCTCACTGTGCCAGGGACACTGCTTCGATTCCAGTTTCGGGCGACTGTGTGGATTTTGCACATTCTCTCCGTGTCTGAGTGGGTTTCCTTCCGGTGATCAGTTTACCTCTCACAATTCGAAGACATATAGGAAGGTGAATTGGCCATTCTAACTGCCCATAATGTTCCGGGTATGTAGGTTAGGTGCATTAATCAGGGGTAAATGCAGAATAGTGGGGAATGGGTCTGGGTGGATTACTCTTCCGAGGGTCAGTGCGGACTTGTTGGGCCGAAGTGCCTAATTCTACACTAGGGGATTCTAAGAATGTGAGTGTTTTCTAGGTTTGGGGTTGATGGAACTCATTCTCAACTGCACTGAGACCCGGGTTCAATTCCCACCTTGGGCAACTGTCTGTGTGGAGTTTGCACATTCTCCCCGTGTCTGCGTGGGTTTCCTCTGAGTGCTCCGGATTCCTCCCACAGTCCAAAAGATGTGCAGGTTAGGTGAGTTGGCTATGCTAAATTGTCCGTAGTGTTAGGTGAAGGGGTAAATGTAGGGGAATGAGTGTGGGTTGGTTGTGCTTTGACGGGTTAGTGTGGACTTGTTGGGCCAGAGGGCCTGTTTTCACACTAAGTAATCTAATCTAATCTTTTAAAAAATGTCTCAAAGCAGGAGATAATAAGAAAAATGAGAAGTCTGACATTTTTATTTGCCTGTGTGTACTCAGCTTTGAGAATATGTGTTATCAAAAATGTACCTGTCAGTTTTTTTTAAGGAATGTGAGAGCATTGTTTTAAATCTACACCTGTCAGTTTCTCCAATATGAATGTTTGAGTGCAGTTTTCAATCTGTACCGGAGTTTCCAACTACTGAATGGATGAGTGTATTTGAAAGAATCTGTACCTTTCAGCGTGTGCTCTGTGTATAAGTGAGTGTACTTATAATATTTGTTTCTGTTTAACATGACACTTGCCAGAAATTGCAGGAGCTCTTTTTACTTCAAATCTGTTGCTTAACATGAATAAGATTTTATCTATTACCATCCATGTTCGAGTAGCATGGTGGCACACTGTTTGCTGTGATGGAGCTGATCACTAATGACAAGCTATCTTATCTAATTAATTCCAAGACAGATTTTAGTAAAGGCTTTAAATACTCTGAGTTGATCGTAGTGAAGCTGAACAGACTGCTAGAGCATGCACCAAATCTGCCAGTCACAGCGTTATTAGAATAGCCAGATGTCCTTCCTCACACAGTATGTGAGGCATATGATGGACTCTAAAAGGGCAACAGGTGCATCAGGAAAGAAAACAGATCCATTTAAAACAAAGTTTGGGTTGGGTCATTAATTGATGAGAGGTTTATAAAATCATGAGGGGCATGGATAGGGTTAATAGACAAGGTCTTTTCCCTGGGATGGGGGAGTCTAGAACTCGATGGCATAGGTTTAGGGTGAGAGGGGAAAGATATGAAAGAGACCTAAGAGCAACCATTTTACGCAGAGAGTGATGCATGTATGCAGTCAGCTGCCAGAGGAAGTGGTGGAGGTTGGTACAATTGCAACATTTAAAAGGCATCTTGATGGATATATGAATAGGAAGGGTTTGGAGGGAAATGGGTCGGGTGCTGGCAGGTGGGACTAGATTGTGTTGGGATATCTGGTTGGCATGGACGAGTTGGACCGAAGGGTCTGTTTCTGTGCTGTACATCTCTATGACTCTATGGTGCCAGGCACTCAGTTTCAATACGAGCCTTGGCTCCTTGTGCAAACTGCACTCAGATATGCTCCCCATGTCTGCAATGGTTTTGTTCTGGCACAGGGTAAACTAATTTAAAACCATCAACACAGAAAAGGTTTATCCCATGCAGTAATATGTGGAAAAATGATAAGCCAAGAGCTAGGTAAAGATTAACAACTTTATTTCTTTAAGTATAGCAGAGAGGGATTAACTAAAAACTATTTCCAACTCCTTCTTCTAACCTATCTTCTATATTACTAGTCCGATAGAACTCCTGATTAAGATTTACATAACAAAACTTATTTTCTCAAAACCAGGCAGCTTTCGGTTCTTTTCTGTATTCCTGTCTTTTGTTCTTCTTGGGGATTCTGCTTCACAGGTTACTTATTGATGAATGGACGTTTAAGAGAGCTATTTTTCAGGCAGTCTTTTTACATGCTGGTGGCTTGGCAATTCTCTTCCCAACTGTTCAATTTTCCCTCGTTTTATACCTCCAGAGCATCAGACGGTGTCATTGGCTTTTAAGATTGTCAATATACTCAATTCGAACTGGATTGGAATTTGATATTTTCAGGATTTAATTTAAACTGATTGGTTGATTCAAATTTTTTTGTCTCCAGGCAAACAGCTACTTGGGTTGTTCGACCAAATGTTACTTTTTATTTTCAGAACATTTGGTGATGTCTGGTAGTTCTACTGGCTGATAACTTTCTTAAAGGTACAGTATACCCACATCTTCAAAACATCCTCTGGGTGCTCTAGTTTCCTTCCACAGTCCAAACATGTATAGCTTAGCTGGATTAGCAATGGTAAATTGTCCTGTAATATTCAGATTAGGTGGGTCAACTATGGTAAATATGTGAATATGAGCATTAGGGTGGGGTCTGTATCCGGGTGGGATACGCTTTGACGAGTTGTTGCAGGCAGATGGGCCACATGACCTCTTTCTGCACTGGAGAAATTCTATGTACTGTAAACGAAAGTAAGACTTTTTAGACTATTGTCAGTCTCTGACACTCTCAAGCAGTTTGGATAATTTCCACGGTTATTCGATTGCCTGGTTTGATTTTAAGTTATTTTCTGGATTGGTCAGTTTCTGGTCTGAATGTGTACTTTGCATATGAGAGTTTTTTCATTCAGTGTCCAATAATCTCTGTCTATCTGTTTAAATGTGTACCTTTTCATGTCAATGTTTGATTTTCCTTTGGACCATGTGAAAACAAAGTATTTATTCAGTCATTTTGTCTGAGATGTGTTCTGTTTTCTCCTTTTGGAAACAAATTAAATTGCAATATTTGTTTCAATCTGGCACTTGGCCTGCTATTTAATTCTTCCTCCAGTTTGGACAAAAAGAATTGATACATGAATTACATATAGTCAGAGTCAGACAGCATGTTTAAGCCATGGTGAGATAATTGAATAAATAATTAGTCTGAATTTTTATTCTTTCCCTACTTAAGTAGAATATATTATGAACAAGGTTCGGTATTTTCTAATAAAGAAGTAGAATTTACTTCCTGACCAAGGTGATACCATGCATTTTAAATCTATAGGAAGTTGACTTATACACCGGGATTGGCATACCTCACTGTCACCTTGTCCTGGATAACTTTTTAATAAAATGCTAGTTCTTCCACCTGTGACATCTTTGGGGTCATGACTTTTCTATTTTTACCTATAGACCTATTAACCTGACAGTATTTCTGTATGTTGCAAGTAATTCAGTACCTACTGTGTATTGGTACCATCTCACTCTTTGTTCTGTCCAGAAATTATCAGTTTCCTTCAAGTCCTTCATGACATGAATAAGGACAATAACTGGTGCAGTCTGCAACTGTTTGTTCTTTTGCGAGTGCAGTACTCATCTTGTTTCTTCCATTCACTTGTAAGGTTTGTGTACTTAGGAATTATTATCTACCTGTCAGTCTGTGCTATTCAATGGGACGATAGATGTGGCTTATTCTCCTTCAAAACTCTGCTCAGATGTGACAGACTGTGAACAGATTAGAGCCATGCTGTCTAGTGAAGAACTTGGAAATGAAAATTTAATGTGGACTATTCAGGCTGTTGTATACATGCACTGATTTTATGTAGAAAAAACATTTTTGAAAGAAACAGTTGTTATGATACAGGAAGGATGCCCACACTTGATTGATCCTGCTTCAATCTTCCTGCATTGTGTTACTGAGCGTTTAAATGTTTGCTGTGAAGTGGACAGCCAGTTAGCAAAGGAGAGAGTTTTCAATTCATGTTTCCTGAAGTGAATGGGAAAGACCTTATTTTCTTTGACTGTTTGTGTCTGTAAGATCCACAGGCAAGTGAAACCACAACACATTGTCACAGAAAGGTTCTGTGCTGTTCTTCAGAGTCAAGGAGGTAAAAGCAATAGACCTTTGCAACTCCGATGGTGCAGAGTCTAACTGGGAGTAATGATATCAAGGTGTGGCCTTCAGTGTCATACAGTTATACAGCACCGAAACAGATCATTTGGTGCATGTTGTTAGTGCTGAGCAGAGATCCTACCCAACCTAGTCCCATTTAAGTCAAAAATCTCAACACCAGGTCATTCTACGACAGGTTTATGTGGAAGCACTAGGATTCAGAACGATGAAGGAGCAGTGCACTGAAAGCTAGTGCTTCCAAATAAACCACCTGTACGATAAACTGGTGTTGTGTGATTCTTAACTTTGTCCACCTCAGTCCAATGCTGGCACCTCCACACATGGCTAGTCCCACTTGCCAGCATTTGGCACATATCCTTCTAAACTGTTCCTACCCTTACACGTATCCAGGTGCCTATAAAATGTTGTAGTTGTACCCATCACCTCCACTTCCTCTGGTAGCTCATTCCATGCAAGCACCATCCTGTGATAAAGTAACCCCTCAGGTCCTTTTTAAATCTTTTTTCCCACAATTTAAACTGTGCCCTCTATTTTTGCATGCACCCACATTCGGAAAAAGACCTTGACTATCACTATCATGCCCCTCATGATTTTTTCAAGCAGTACAAAGGCCACACCTTATTCTCCGACAGTCCAGGCAACAAAGCAACAACCTGTTCAGCCTCTCCCTATAAATCAAAGGACTGAGAAGTGGCAGGTGGAGTTTAAATCAGATAAATGCAAGGTGCTACATTTTGGGAAAGCAAATCTTAGCAGGACTTATACACTTAATGGTAAGGTCCTAGGGATTGTTGCTGAACCAAGTGGAGTGCAGGTTCATAGCTCCTTGAAAGTGGATTTGCAAGTAGATAGGATAGTGAAGAAGGCATTTGGTATGCTTTCCTTTCTTGGTCAGAGTACTGAGTACAGGAGTTGAGAGGTCATGTTGTGGCTGTACAGACGTTGATTAGACCACTGTTGGATATTGCATGCAATTCTGGTCTCTGCATTCTGATGTTGTGAAACTTGAAAGGGTTCAGAAAAGATTTAAAGGATGTTGCCAGGGTGGAGGATTTGAGTTATAGGGCGAGGCTGATCAGCTGGGGCTGTTTTCCCTGGAATGTCGAAGGCTGAGGGTGACCTTACAGAGGTTTACAAAAGTATGAGGGGCATGGATAGGGCAAATAGACAAAGTCTTTTCCCGGGGATTGGTGAGTCCAGAACCAGAGGGCATAGGTTTAGGGTGAGAGGGAAAGATATGAGACACCTAAGGGGCAACTTTTTCACACAGAGGGTGGTACATGTATGGAATGAGCTGCCAGAGGAATTGGTGGAAGCTGGTACGATTGCAACATTTAATAGGAATTAGGATGGGTTTATGAATAGGAAGGGTTTGGAGAGATATGGGCCGGGTGCTGGCAGGTGGGACGAGATTGGGTTGGAATATCTGGTCAGCATGGACTGGTTGGATCGAAGGGTCAGTTTCCACGTTGTACATCTCTATGACTCTATAACTCAAACCCTCCAATCCTGGCAATGAAACATACTGATGAGAGTAGTGCAGTTGATGTGGTTTACATGGACTTCTGTAAGGCCTTTGTCAGAGCATAACCTGCGACTGGGGAGGAAAGACTCAGCAGGCAGACAGGCAGGATTCAGGCAAGGGGTAAGTGTTTATTCAACCAGAAACCGGTTAGCGCAGGCAGAGGGGCAAAAGATCGTTCTCAGAGACTGGCCTCAGAACAGAGATCCATGACACACTGATTTTACAATAAAAAGCAATATTTTGTTACCAGAAAATTTATCAGAAACTTGATTACAATGATCTTACCTTACGTACCCTATTCAATGAGACACCTAATCAATGGTGGGCATTTCTTTGGACAATCCCAGGATCCCTGACCTCTCAGTTTCACGCAAACTAATCTTGAGGTCTTGCAATCTTTCTATTCATTCACATTCCAAAGTTATTTGCGATACACTTTTTGGGTTTCTCTCAGGCTAGCTGGTCTCTCAGGACAGCTTGAATGTTGTTATTCATTGTATTCCATTTTATCAAGTTCAATTGCTCCTCTGATATAATTAGGGCAGTGGGGAACATATGAAGAAAAATCAAAGGACAATTTGTTTTGACTTACTTGCCATCGACTTGTAATTTCAATTTTTGTTATACAAAGTTAGCTACAAAGTGTAAATTTATTTGCCCCAATTGTTAGCACTCTGATTAATAGGCTGTGAGTAATCTATTTTGTACTGGGCATAAGAGAAAGCATTACCTAAAGCTAGCTAACCTTCACTTCCAGGTTTAAATGCTTCTTTTCCTCTTTATGCTTTGGTATTATGCACCTATTTTTTAATGCTGAAAACTACAGTAATGATGGTCAGACTCCTTACGAGAACCTTTTCCTTAATTCAAGAAACTGAGTACTATAAGATAACTTTAGCTGTTGAACTCTCAGCTGTTTTAGGGCATTAGTGGGCTGTAACTAGCACCTGGTGATTGTTCATTAACTGGGACAATTACCCTTTCATTTAATGTGGCTGGAGTTACTCATTTATCAGACCTTCAGTCTGCTTGTCAGAACTGTTTTGAATAGGAACAGGCTGGGTCCTTGGAGTGACTCGTTCAATGGTATCATTCTGCCTGAGTGAGTAGGCTGTACGCCTTAGTTTCTGCCTGCCATTCTGTTTCACAGCCTGCTGCTTAATTTTACTTTCCACTTCTCAGCCAGTTTGTGTTAACAGACATGAGCCACTCACTTCTGGCCAGATACAGGCCACCCCAGTAGCCTTTGACAAGGCCAAAGTTCCATATAAAATACTTGGGTCTTGGAATCTTAAGTGCACTGGAGCTGAAATTAGCTTGCAGACAGGATGCAAACTATAATGTATTTGTGACTGGAAGCCTGTGATCAGCAGTGAATCACAGGGATCAGTGCTGGGACCCTTGCTGCTTGTTAAGTACACATTAAACAATTGGATGTGAGTATAGAAAATATAATCAGTAAGCCTGCAAATGAATTTTTCATGTGGAAGTATTAAATATTTTAGTGCAATCTTGGTGTGCAAAGGACCTGTTTCTGTGCTGTATTGTTCTTTGTTCATGACACGAAATTTGGTGACATTATTGACAGTGAGGGGGATGGTCTCAGGCTACAGTATGAATACATTGGGCAGAGCAATGGCAGATAGAATTTAATCCTGATAAATGTGAGGTAATGCATTTTGGGAGTTCTAATAAGGGAAATAATTACAAAATGAAGGATTGGTCCTGAGGAACAAAGGGACCTTGGTGTACAAGTCTATAGATCCCAGAAGGTAGAATCCCACAGGCAGACAGGCTGCTGAAGGCAGCATACAGAATGTTTTCTGGAGCTATCAAATATAAGAGCAAGGAAGTCTTATTCCAACTTTATAAAACAGATCAAATACTGTGTGCAAATCTGATTGCCACACAATTAAAGGATGGGATTGGCTGGAGAGGATGCAGTGGGTTGGAAAACATTAAAAGGGGAGACCGCATGAGCTGGATTTGCATTCCTAGGAGCAGAGGAGTTGAGGGAGGATCTGACTGAGATGTGCTAAATTGTGAATGATGCAGATGGAGTAGATTGTGAGAATCTTTCTCCCCTTGGCAGATGTGTCTGAGACCAGAGGGCAAAAGTTGAAATTGTGGGGAAAGCAGTTTAGAGGATATCTGAGAAAAATAGTTTGATGTCGATGGCGGGTAAAGTTTGGATTGTGCTGCCTGCGAGTGTGATGGAATACTCTCGCAGCATTTAAGCAGCATCTGGATATGCCCTTAAGAAACCAGGGCATAGTCAGCTATGGGCCAAGTGCAGGTAAATGGGATGAATGCAATTTGGTGTTTGTTGGACATCATGAACATGTTGGGCTGAAGGATCTGTTTCTATGCTGTATGACTCTATATCGCTATAACATCCTTGTAAATCTTTTCTGCAGCATCTAAAGTTTAACACCATCCTTCTTGGAGAAGGGTGATGAGCTCTGTATGCAATCTCAAGTGGCATCACTAATGTCCTGTACAGCCACCAGATGACATCCCAATTCCTAGACTCAATGTTCTGACCATGAAGAAAAGCATGCCAAATGCTTTCTACACTGCCCTGCCTACCTAAGACTCTGCTTTCAAGAAAATATGCAGCTGCACTTCTCAGTCTCTTTGTTCAGCAACACTTGCCAAGGCCCCCCCATTAAATGTATAAATCCTGCCCTGGTTTGCCTTAATCAAAATCTAACCCCTCACATGTATCGAAATGAAACGGAATCGGTCACTTCTTGGCCCACCTGACAAAAGATCATAATTAGTATCTTTATTTCAGTGCACTTGAAGACTGTTGAAGTAAAGGTAGGCGTTACTTACCCTGCACTGTATTGTGATGGTGCTCACCATGATTGGGGCACTTGTGTGGCTGTACAGGGGGCAGGAAGAAGCAATGATTTTCTCTCATGCAGTGGTCCAAATTGGAACAGCCAAACTAAACCTTTTGAAGAACGAAACTTTTGAATTCTTCTTGTAAAAAGAAAAATGAGCAGCTTCAGTAATCTACATTATCTTGTGGGGAGTTACCAAGACATAGTCACACCTCAGGTACAAGAAAAATTGCCAATGGGTTACAGTCAGGGGACTGAAGGGGAAGCAGCAGACAGTGCAAGGAGCCCCTGTGGCCATTCCCCTTAATAACAAATATACTGTTTTGGATACTATTGATGGGCGGGGGGAGAAAACGTACCAGCAGTAAGCCTCAGGGCACAGGTCTCCGGCAAAAAGTCTGTCCCCATTACTCAGGGGGTGGTGGTAGGGGTGGAAAAGGAAGAGTGCATTTGTCATTGGGTTCTCCATAGTTAAAGTGACATATAGGAAGTTCTGTGGGAATGAGAGGGGCTCATAGTTGGTGTTTTGCCCCCCAGGGTGCAAGGGTTCAAGATGTCTTGGATCTTAGATCTCCAAGTCATGGCCCACATAGACACTAACAATATAGGTAGGAAAAGGGATGGGGATTAAAGGCAGAAAGTCAGGAAGCTAGGGTGGAAGCTTGGATTAGAACAAGCAGAGTTGTTATCTCTGGCTTGTTGCCCGTGCCATGTGCTAGGGAGAGAGAGGAGTTGAACACGTGACGAAAGGGATAGTGTGGGAGGGAGTATTTCGGATACCTGGATAATTGGGGTAGGTGAGACTTCTACAAACATGGTAGTCTATACATGAAGCAAAGTAGTACCAATATCCTGGGAGAAGTTTGCTAATGCTCTTCGGGAGGGTTTAAATGAACTCAGTGGGGGAATAAGAACTTAAATTGTGGTTACCGTGCCCAGAGGTTGAGCATAGTCAGGTCAGAAATATGGTTTCGATGTCACAAGTGTGCACTGGCACGCATGAAAGTGGTTTGAAGTGTGTCTACTTCAACATCAGGAGCATCCAGAATAAGGTGGGTGAACTTGAAGGATGGGTTTGTATCTGGGACTTTGATGTCGTGCCATTTCGGAGACATAGATTGAGCAGGGACAAGCATGGTTGTCGTAGGTTCCAGAATTTTGATGTTTCAGTAAGAACAGAAGAAGATAGTAGAAGAGGGGGAGGTATGGCATTGTTAGTCAAGGACAGTATTATGGTGGCAGAAAGAATGTTTGAGGACTCGTCTAGTGAGGTAGTCTGGGCTGAGGTTAGAAACAGGAGAGGAGAGGTCAGGTCATTCTGCTAGGAGGAGTTTTCTGTAGGCCTCAAAAGAGTTCCAGAGATGGAGAGGAAAGGCTTGTAAAGATGATTCTGGATAGGAGCAGTGTAACAGGGTAGTTGTTATGGGGGACTTTAACTTTCAAATTCTTGACTGGAAATATTATAATTTGAGTACTTCAGATGAATCAGTTTTTTGTCCAATGTGTGCAGAAGGGTTTCCTGACGCAGTATGTAGACAGGCCAACCAGGGGTGAGGCCACAATGGATTTGGTACTGGGTAATGAACCCAGCCAGATGTTAGATTTGGAGGTAGGTGAGCACTTTGGTGAGAGTGACCACAATTCAATTATGTTTACTTTAGTGAAGTAAAGGGATAGGTATGTACTGCAGGGCAAGATTTATAACTGGGAGAAAAGACTATTATGATGCAATTAGGTCAGATTTGAGCGTGAGCAGCAGCTGAGTTTAAACGAACCCGGAAGACTACAGCTAAGGTAAGACAGTTTGTTTTAAAATTACTTCCCGGTAGTGGGCAGCAGTGTTTTTTCTTTCTTCACAGAAAGAGCCGGAGCAGCAGGGGAAGTGACGAAGACCAGAGGGGCAGCCGGGAAGGAAAGCACTGAGTATAAATACGCACTCTGAGTATATAAATCAGGAAGGCGGCTAAACCCAAGACTCTACAACTGTAGTGTCTCCCACCCGCCCTCCTCCTCTAACCTCCTTAATAAGTACACCTTTTTTTAAAGGTAAGGATTTTCTATTTCTTTATCAGTGACTGGTTAAAAATTTACTTTTTTGTTTATCTATTAACTCTTTTTTTTAGCAAAAGACTATAGCAGAAAGGTATCAGAAAGTATTTTAACTCAAACCTGTACAAAGTAAAAAAGTAATTAACTAAGCAGAGATGCCTGGGCAGGTGATGTACTATCGTTGTATGATGTGGGAGCTGGCTGATCCCATTGTGAATGGCAGTGACCACATCTGCAGCATGTGTTGGTTGCTCGAAGAACTTCAGATCAGAGTTGGTGATCTGGAATCTGAACTTCAAACACTGCGGCACATCCGGGAGGGGGAAAGTTACCTGGACACTTTGTTTCAGGAGGCAGTCACACCTGGGAGATTAAGTAATTCACATTCAGCTACTGATCAGGGACATCAGAGTGTGAGTGTAAGTGAGGCAGGTAGGGGGAACCTGAGTTCAGGAGTGCAGGAGCCTCAGCCCTTGACCTTGTCCAACAGGTATGAGATTCTTGCTCCCTGTATGGATGAGGAAAAGGGCTCTGGACAGGATGAGCCAGTTGACCACGGCACCATGATGCAGAAGGCCATTCAAGAGGGGGGAGCAAAAAGACAAGTAGTGGTTATATGGGATTCTATAATGAGGGGGACAGATAGTATCCTTTGCAAGCCGGATCAGGAGTCTCGCATGGTGTGTTGCCTGCCCGGTGCCATGATGTGGGATATCTCTGACCAGCTTGAAAGGATATTGGAGCGGGAGAGTGAGGATCCAGTTGTTGTTAGTCCCAACGTGGACCACAACATAGGCAAAGCTAGGGTGGAGGACCTGTTTGGGGATTATCAAGCACTAGGAAGGAAATTGAAGTACAGGTCCTCAAGGGTCATAATCTCTGAATTACTGCCTGAGCCACATGCCAATTGGCATAGGGATAAGAAAATTAGGGAAGTAAACATGTGGCTAAGAGATTGGTATGGGAAAGAGGGATTCCACTTCATGGGGCATTGGCATCAGTTTTGGGACCAGGGGGGATCTGTACCATTGGGACGGTGTCCACCTGAACCGATCAGGTAACAATCTTCTAGCAAAGAGGATAAATAGAGTGGTCAGTAGGACTTTAAATCTGAGTTTAAGCAACAGGATAGCATATGTGCAGGCGGATTTAAACTTGAGGCAGACTGGGAATGCAGCAAAAAGGAAGGATGACTTAGGACATCTTATGATTTCCAATGTCTCTACTGATAAGAAAGTTAGCATTAAGGCACTTTACGAATGCTACGAGCATTCAGGTAACAAAGCAGATGAACTAATGGCACAGATCGTGAATGATTATGATGTGGTAGGCATCACAGAGACGTGGTTGCAGTGGGGTCAGGACTGGCAGTTAAACATCCAAGGATTTTCAACTTATCGAAAAGACGGAGGTGGGCAGAGGGGGTGGGGTTGCCTTGTTAGTCAAGAACAAAATTAAATCTATGGCACTGAATATCATAGCGTCGGATGATGTGGAGTCTGTGTGGGTGGAACTGAAGAACCACAAAGGCAAAAAAACCATAATGGGAGTTATGTACAGACCTCCTAACAGTGGTCAGGACCAGGGGCGCAACATGTACTGGGAAATAGAGAAGGCAAGTCAGAAAGGCAAGGTCACGGTGTTCATGGGAGACTTCAATATGCAGGTGGACTGGGTAAATAATGTTGCCAGTGGATCCAAAGAAAGGGAATTCATGGAGTGCTTACAGAATGGCTTTTTGGAACACCTTATCATGAGCCCACAAGGGAGCAGGCTATTCTGGACCTAGTGCTATGTAATGAACCAGACTTTATAAAAGATCTTAAAGTAAGGGAACACTTAGGAAGCTTGATAATCCCAAACAGGTCCTCCACCCTAGCTTTGCCTGTGTTGTTAGTCCCAACGTGCACCACAACAACTGGATCCTCCCCCTCCCGCTCCAATATCCTTTCAAGCCGGTCGGAGATATCCCGCACCCTGGCACCGGGCAGGCAACACACCATGCGAGACTCCCGATCCGGCTTGCAAAGGATACTATCTGTCCCCCTCATTATAGAATCCCCTATAACAACTACTTGTCTTTTTGCTCCCCCCTCTTGAATGGCCTTCTGCACCTTGGTGCCGTGGTCAGCTGGCTCAACTCTGTCATAACATGGTAGAGTTCAGTCTGCAGTTTGAAAGAGAGAAGTCAAAATCGGATGTAATGATGTTACAGTTAAATAAAGGTAATTATGAGGGCATGAGAGAGGAACTGATGAAAATAGACTGGAAGCAGAGCCTTGCGGGAAGACAGTAGAACAAAAATGGCAGGAGTTTGTGGGTATAATTGAGGACACTGTACAGAGGTTCATCCCCAAGAAAAGAAAGATAATTCAGGGAGAGATTTGACAGCCATAGCTGACAAAGGAAGTCAGGAAATGAATTAAAGAAAAAGAGAGATCCTATAAAGTGGCCAAGAGCAGTGGGAAATCAGAAGATTGGGAAGGCTACAAAAACAAACAGAGGATAACCGAGAGAAATGAGGAAGGAGAAGATCAAATATGAAGGTAGGCTAGCCAGTAATATTAGAAATGATAGTAAGAGTTTCTTTCAATACATAAGAAACAAACAACAGGCAAAAGTAGACATTGGGCCACTTCAAACTGATACTACAAGCCTAGTGATGGGAGATAAGGAAATAGCTGGAGAACTTAACAAGTACTTTGCATCAGTCTTCACAGTGGAAGATATGAGTAATATCCCAACAATTAAAGGGAGTCAGGGGCTGAGTTGAGTATGGTTGCCATTACAAAAGAGGAAGTGCTAGAAAAGCTAAAACGTCTTAAAATTGATAAATCTCCTGGCCCAGATGGGCTACATCCTAGAGTTCTGAGGGAGGTGGCTGAGGAAATAGCGGAAGTGTTGGTTGAGATCTTTCAAAAGTCACTGGAGTCAGGAAAAGTCCCGGATGATTGGAAGATCGCTGTTGTAACCCCCTTGTTCAAGAAAGGATCTGGACAAAAGATGGAAAATTATAGGCCAATTAGCCTAAACTCGGTTGTTGGTAAAATACTAGAATCCATCATTAAGGATGAGGTTTCTAAATTCTTGGAAGAACATGTCAACATGGATTTAGTAAGGGGAGGTCGTGCCCGACAAACCTGTTGGAATTCTTTGAAGAGGTGACAAGTACGTTAGACCAGGGAAACCAAGTGGGTGTGGTCTATCTAGACTTCCAAAAGGCCTTTGATAAGGTATCACACGGAGGCTGCTGAGCAAAGTGAGGGCCCATGGTGTTTGAGGTGAGCTACTGGTATGAATTGAGGATTGGCTGTCTGACAGAAGGCAGAGAGTTGGGGTAAAAGGTTCTTTTTCGGAATGGCAGCCAGTGACAAGCGGTGTCCCGCAGGGTTCAGTGTTGGGGCCGCAGCTGTTCACGTTATATATTAATGATCTGGATGAAGGGACTGGGGGCATTCTAGTGAAGTTTGCCGATGATTTGAAGTTAGGTGGACAGGCAGGTAGTACTGAGGAAGTGGGGAGGCTGTAGAAGGATCTATACAGTTTGGGAGAGTGGTCCAGGAAATGGCTGATGGAATTCAACGTGAGCAAATGCGAGGTCTTGCACTTTGGAAAAAAAATACAAACATGGACTACTTTCTAAACAGTGAGAAAATTCGTAAAGCCAAAGTACAAAAGGGATCTGGGAGTGCTAGTTGAGGATTCTCTAAAGGTAAACATGCAGGTTGAGTCAGTGATTAAGAAAACGAATGCAATATTGTCATTTTTCTCAAGAGGGTTGGAAAATAAAAGTACCATTGTGCTACTGAGACTGTATAAAGCTCTGGTTAGGCCCCATTTGGAGTACTGTGTCCAGTTTTGGTCCCCACACCTCAGGAAGGACATACTGGCACTGGAACGTGTCCAGCGGAGAATCTCATGGTTGATCCCTGGAATGGTAGGTCGAACATACGAGGAACGGCTGAGGATCCTGGGATTGTATTAATTGGAGTTGAGAAGATTAAGGGGAGATCTAATAGAAACTTACAAGATAATACATGGCTTGGAAAGGGTGGACGCTAGGAAATTGTTTCCATTAGGCAAGGAGACTAGGACCCGTGGACACAGCCTGAGAATTAGAGGGGGTAAATTCAGAACAGAAATCCAGGGACACTTCTTCAACCAGAGAGTGGTGGGCCTGTGGAATTCATTGCCGCAGAGTGCAGTGGAGGCCGGGACGCTAAATATCTTCAAGGCAGAGATTGATAAATTCTTGAAGTCACAAGGAATTAAGGGCTACGGGGAGAATGCGGGTAAGTGGAATTGAAATGCCCATCAGCTATGATTGAATGGTGGAGTGGACTCGATGGGCCGAATGGCCTTACTTCCACTCCTATGTCTTATGGTCTTATGATGCGTAGGATGGGAAAGGAAACTGCAGGGGATAGGCACAATTGAAATGTGGAGCTTATTCAAGGAACAACTACTGCATGTCCTTGATTGGCATGTACCTGTCAGGCAGGGAGAAAGTGGACGAATAAGGGAGCCATGGTTTACTAAGGAAGTTGATCGCTTCTCAAGAGGAAGGCGGCTTACATTACGATGAGAGGTGAAGGCACACTTAAGGCGCTTGAGAGTTGTAAGCTAGCCAGGAAAAACCCAAAAGGAGCCAGGAGGGGACAAGAGAAGTCTTTGGCAGACTTTCTTTTGCTATATCAGGAACAAAAGAATGACTAGAATTAGATTCAGTCAATCAAAGACAGGAGTGGGAAGTTGTGCAAGGAGTCCGAGGAGATAGGAGGAGTGCTAAATGAATATATTTCATCGGTATCACACTGGAAAAAGACAATGTTGTCGACAAAAATACTGAGTTACAGGCTACTAGACTAGATGGGATATAAGTTCACAAGAGGGAGGTGTTAGCAATTCTAGAAAGTGTGAAAATAGATAACCCACTGGGCCAGATGGGATTTATCCTAGGATTCTCTGGGGAGCCAGGGAGGAGATTGCAGAGCCTTGTGCTTTGATCTTTGTCATCATAGTCGACAGGAATAGTGCCAGAAGACTGGAAGATAGCAAATGTTGTCCCTTTGTTCAAGAAGGGGAATAGAGACCACCCTGGTAATTATAGATCAGTGAGCCTTTCTTCAGTTGTGGGTAAAATGTTGGAAAAGGCTAGAATAGACAGGATTATAAATCATCTCGATAGAAATAAGTTGATTAGGAATAGCCAATATGGTTTTGCGAAGGATAGGTCGTGCCTCACAAACCTTTTTGAGTTCTTTGAGAAGATGACCAAACAGGTGGATGAGTGGAAAGCAGTTGATGCTGTGTATATGGATTTCAGTAAAGTGTTTGATAAGGTGTTTTCAGTAATGTTCCCAACTGTAGGCCATTGCACAAAATATGGAGGCACGGGATTGAGGGTGATTTAGTGGTTTGGCTCAAATTGGCGAGCTGAAAGAAGAGAGGGTTGTGGTTGATGGGAAATGTTCATTCTGACGTCAGTTACTAGTAGTGTACTGCAAGGATCTGTTTTGGGTGAGGGTGTAGAAGGAGGAGTTTGCAAATTTGCAGATGATACTAAGGTCAGTGGAGTTGCGGACAGTGCTGAAGGATGTTACAGGTTACACAGGTACATAGATAAGCTGCAGAGTTGGGCTGAGAGGTGACAAATGGAGTTTAATGTGGAAAAGTATGAGATAATTCACTTTGGAAGGAGTACTGGTCTAATGGTAATGTTCTTGGTAGTGTAGATGAGCAGAGATCTCAGTGTACATGTACATTGATCCCAGGTTGATAGGGTTGTTAAGAAGGTTAGCTTTTATTGGGAGAGGGATTGAGGTTTGGAACCATGAGGTCACAATGCAGCTCCACAAAATTCTGGTGTGGCCACACTTGGAAAATTGCATCCAGTTCTAGTCCCCGTAGCACAGTAAGGATGTGGAAGCTTGGAAAGGGTTCATAGGTGATTTACTGGGCTGTTGTCTAGTCTAGAGGGAATGCCTTATGAGGAAAGGCTGAGGGACTTCAGGCTCCATTAGAAAGAAGAAGGTTGAGAGGTGACTTAATAAGAGACACAAAATAATCAGAGGGTTAGAAAGTGTGGGCAGTGAGAGCCTTATTCCTCTGATGGTGATGGCTGGCAAAAGGGGACATCGCTTTAAATTGAGGGACGATAAATATAAGACAGATATCAGAGGTAGTTTCTTTACTCAGTAGTAGGGGCATGGAAGGTTCTGCCTGCAACTGTAGTAGACTCGCCAACTTTAAGGGTGTTTAAATGGACATTGGATAAACATATGGATGAAAATGCAATAGTATACTGCGCTGTTGTCATGTTTTATTATCTCCCTAAATCTTTCTTACTCCATTGTTTCAAATTACGATGATGTGATCACATTGAGTATTTGAGAAAATGGTATTGAGTTTTCGTGTGTCTTATATCAGACTTCATAGGAATGCTGGGCTATTTGTAGAAAATGAAAGTTACTTTGAAACAGTGGAGTAGGAAAGATTTAGTGAGATAATAGAACATAGAACATAACAATGCAGTATACTGTTCCATTTTCATCCATATGTTTATCCAATGACCATTTAAATGCCCTTTAAAGTTGGCGAGTCTACTACAGTTGGCTTTTTGATGAAGATAGAGGCATAAATAAATCTGTTCCTGCAAGTTGGGGAAATGGAGAATGATATGATAAAGGTGGGAATGGCAGCTCCTCTGCCACCATGATACATTTATGGAAATGGAATGCTGTCTGAATGGGAGTAGCATTGTTAGCTGGATGTCTCTGACTGCTGCAGACCACAATGACTCCATGAGAGAGTGATATTCATCTTGATTGTATCATTTTCTGTTGCCTGCAGTATATATGGAACTCCATAACTGCAGTTATGGTGTTTGTATTTTGAACAAATTCTGAAGTGTGTGTGTGTGTGTGTGTGTGTGTGTGTGTGTGTGTGTGTGTGTGTGTGTGGTAATTATTCTATATTGTCAGGAATGAAAACAGAAATTCCTGGAGAAACTCAGTTCTGAATAACAGTTACTGGTCCCAAAACATTAACTCTGCTTTCTCTCCACACATGTGCCACACATGCTGAGTGTTTTCCAGCAACTTCTCCTTTTGTTTCCAGCCTGGAGCATCTGGAGTTTTATTTGTCAGGTTTTGGCACAGAATGGGTGTTTGGAATTCACATTTAATTGTCATGTGACTGTGTGTGGCAACTATTCCTTAAAGGGTTAACTCTGTCCTGCCCAATCACTAAATTAATAACACTTTCATTCTGTAAATTGGTGACTTTTGTCTGGTTTCCTTCTATCTCTGTATTTAACATCTATGTTATATATGGTTTTTGAAATTATGCTACAGTCAGATTTTCTTTTCCATCTTGACTTTAACTCCAAAAAAGTCACATTAAATGTAAACTTAATGCCTTCTTGGGCATATATTTCTGATAAGAATTCAGTCTAAACCTCTTGAAAAATGGTGTAAATGTCAATGGGCTTGACAATATTAGGTAAGAACGTCCAAAAACTGATTAGTGGCAGAAGTTCACAGGTAAAAGGGCGGCTGGAAAATGGGAAACCTTCAAAAATGAGATAACGAGAGTCCAGTGACAGTCTGTTCCCGTTAGGGTGAACAGCAAGTCTGGAAAGTGTAGGGAATGCTGGATTATGGTTTTGGTCCAGAGAAAGAAGGAAACATATTCAGGTATGGACAGCAGAGATCGAGTAAATCCTTAGAGGAAAAGGCAGGAGGAGTATAATTAAGAGGGAAATCAGGAGGGCAAAAAAGGGGACATGAGATAGCTTTGGCAAATACTGTTGAGGAGAATCTCAAAGGATTTTAAGAATACATTTAAGGTCAAAAAGGTAACTAGGGAGAGATTAGGGTCCCTCAAAGATCAGCAAGAAGGCCTTTGTGTGGAGCCACAGAAGATGGGGGAGACACTGAGTATTTTGCATCATTGTTTTAGTGTGGAGAAGGACATGGAGGTTACAGAATGTGGGGAAATAGATGGTGCCATCTTGAAAGATGTCCATATTACACACAAGTAGTCCTGGATGTCTTCAAACGCATAAAAGTGGATAAATCCACAGACCCTGATCAGGCGTATCCTAGAACTCTGTGGGAGGTTATGCAAGTGATTGCTGTGTCCCTTGCTGAGATAATTTTATCATAGATAGTTCCAGGTGAGGCGCTGGAAGACTAGCATTTGGCTAACGTGGTGCTACTATTTAAGAAAGGTGGTAAGGAAAAGTCAGGGACCTTTAGGTTGGTAAGCCTGTCATCGGCATTGGGCAAGACGTTGGAGAGAATCCTGAGGGACAGAATTTACACGCATTTTGAAAAGGTAAGGATTGATTCAGGACAGTGAACATAGTTATGGTTTCCCATGCACAAAACTTTCAAACTCCACTGAGTTTTTGGAAGTAGTAACGGAGAGGATTTCCCCGTGGGAGACTGGTTAGCAAGGTTAGACCTCATGGAATACAGAAGAACTAGCCATTTGGATACAGAACTGGCTCAAAAGGTAGAAGACAAAGCGGGAGTGGAGGGTTGTTTATAAGACTCAAGGCATAGGACCAGTAGAGTGCCACAAGGATCGGTGCTGGGTCCACTACTTTTCATCATTTACATAAATGATGATTTGGATGTGAGCAATAGAGGTAAGACACCAAAATTGGAAGTGTAGTGGACAGCGAAAAACGTTACCTCAGATTACAAACAGGATCTTGATCAGATGGGCCAATAGGCTGAAGAGTGGCAGATGGAAATTAATTCAGATAAATGCAATGTGCTGCATTTTGGGAAAGCAAATCTTATTGGATTTATATACTAAAATGGTAAGGTCCGAGGAAGTGTTATTGAACAAAGAGACTTGAGTGCACGTGCATATTTCCTTCAAAGTAGAGTCACAGGTAGATAGGATATTGAAGAAGGTGTTCGATATGCTTTCCTTTATTGGTCAGAGTATTGAGGACATGTTGCAGCTGGACAGGATATTGGTTAGACCGCTGTTGGAATATTGCACACAATTCTGGTCTCCTCCTTATCAGAAGGATGTTGTGAAACTTGAAAGGGTTCAGAAAGGATTTACAAGGATGTTGCAAGGGTTGGAGGATTTGAGTTATAGGGTCAGGTTGAATAGGTTGGGGCTGTTTTCCCTGGAGCATCAGAAACTGAGGGGTGACCTTATAGCGGTTTAAAAAAAATTCAGCAGCATAGATAGGATAAATAGACAAGGTATGTTCCCTGGGATGGGGGGGGGGGGGGGAAGTCCAGAACGAGAGGGCATAGGTTTAGGGTGAGATGGAGAAGTTATATAAGAGACCTAAGTGGCAAGGTTTTCACAGAGGGTGGTACATGTATGGAATTAACTGACAGAGGAAGTGGGGGAGGCCAGTAAAACTGCAACTTTTAAAAAGCTTCTGAATGCGTATATGAATAGGAAGAGTTTGGAGGGATATGGGCCGGCTGCAGGCAGGTGGGACTAGGTTGGGTTGGGATATCTGGTTGGCTTGGACGAGTTGGACTGAAGGGTCTGTTTCTGTGCTGTACATCTCTTTGACTTGAAGATTGATGAGGGAAGAGTAGTGCATGTGTTTGATATGGACTTCAGTAAGGTGTTTGACAAGTTTCTTCATTGTAGACTTGTTAGCAAGGTTAGATTACATGAAAATCAGGGAGAACTAGCAATTTGGACACAAAATTGACTTGAATGTGGAAAACAGGATGGTTGTGGAGGGCTACCTTTCAGACTGGAGACCTGTGATCAGTAGTGTACCACAAGGATCGGTGCTGGGTTCACTGCTTTTCCTTATTTTTATAAATGATTTGAATATGAACATAAAACATTTGCAGATGACGCCAAAATTAGCAGTGTAGTGGACAGCAAAGAAGGTTCCCACAGATTACAACAGGATCATGATCAGATGGGCCACTGGGCCGATCAGTGGCAGATGGAGTTTAGAACGAGGGGGCATAGGTTTAGAGTGAGACGTTTGTGAAATTGCCAATCCATCCAATTTCTACTATGAACTGAGTTTTCACCTGTCACTATCACATTCTGCTTTGTGAATGTGAGTTTAGTTATCAATCTTTCTCTGTCAGGCTCTGTAATATCAGTGTTTTGAGTGTATTTACTCATCTTTTCCTGTCAGTTTGTGTGACTGTAGTTATCAACTGGTACCTCTCAGATTTTGCTATGCGAGTGTAGTTATCTATTTGATTTGAATGGATTTATTATTCTCACACGCACTGACATACAAAAAGTATTGTTTTGTGTACTTAACAGGCAAATAATATCAAACAAAATGCATCAGGGTAATAGAACAGAATCGGTAACACAGTATTAAAGCTGCAAAGAGAGAGAGATTAACGTTAAAATTTGAGCGAGATTGGAGTGGTGTTGGAAAAGCACAGCATGTCAGGTAGCATCCGAGGAGCAGGAAAAAAGAAAGAACAAAAAAAAAGACATTTCAGGCAAAAGCCTTTCATCAGGAATGCCCGAAATGTCATTTTTCCTGCTCCTCTGATACTACCTGACATGCTGTGCTTTTCCAGCACCACTCTCATCTTGACTTTAAGCTCCAGCATTTGCACTACCCACTTTCATCTTAAAATTTGAGCAGTACATTCAAAAAAGTCTGATAACAGCAGAGAAGCTGTTCTTGAGTTAGGTGGGTGGTGTATTCATACTTCTGTATTTTCTGGTCTTAGCTAGAAAAATATTAGTTTTTATACAAAAGATAGGGTGGGTGGAAGGATGTCGAGTAAAAGACAGATGGA
Organism: Hemiscyllium ocellatum; assembly: GCF_020745735.1. Lineage (NCBI taxonomy): Eukaryota > Metazoa > Chordata > Chondrichthyes > Orectolobiformes > Hemiscylliidae > Hemiscyllium > Hemiscyllium ocellatum. The sequence continues at coordinate 4,822,721 of NC_083449.1, read as the reverse complement.
GATAAAATCCAAAGAAAGAGAAGAACACTATGACAGACAAATGAGTGGATAACTGTCAGACTAAGAAGGTGGATAGCCATTTAATAAAAGGTCTGTTAGTGGCTCACAGTTGGTGTACAGCAGCAGACTGTGAGTGTGTTAACAAGGGGTGTGGGGTTTTGAGTAATGACATGGGAGAGCTCAAGCCCTAAAGTTGTAGAACACAATACTGAGTCCAGAAGGCTGTAGAGTTCCCAAGCAGCAAATAAGGTGCTGTTCTTTAAGCGTGCATGGAGCTTCATTAGAGCACTGCAACAAGCCTGACACAGATGTTGGCCAGGGTACAGTGGGGTGTGTTGAAGTGACATGCAATAGGAAGCTCAGGGTCTTTTTGTCTGGATTGAATGTAGGCGTTCTGAAAAGTGGACACCCATTCTGCGTTCAGTTTCTCCAACATAGAGAGACCACATTGAGTGCATTTTCCTTGCCACTGTCAGTTCTGAGGACCAATTATTAGACCTGAAATGCTGCCAGACCTGTGAATTTTCTACCAATTTTTGTTTTGTTATCAATCTCTCACTGGGAGTTTTGCCTCTGTGAATATGTGAGTGTCGTTATCAAAGTGTACATATCAACTTGTGATTTGAAATTGGGAGCATAATCAATCTATTCCTGTCAGTTTCTGCTATGTGAACATGAGAATGTAGTTATCAATCTTTCTCTAAAATTTACTGCCACCTGCATGTGAGTTATTTACCAACCTGTCCCTGTCAGATTCTGCTCTGTGCATCTGAGAGTGCCGTTACTAATGTGTATCTGTAAGCTGTTTATAAATATGCAAATTCATTTATCATACTGTACCTGTCAGGTTTTGCTATGCAAATCTGTTAGTCTAGTTATTAACCTGTACCTGTCATATGTGTGTGCATGATTATTGTGTTCTCCCTTTCAGTTTCTGCAATGTGAATATGTGAGAGTAGATATCAATCGATGACTGTCAGTTTTGGCTGTGTCCATACGAGAGTTTAGGACTTGATGCATACAGGTCAATTTCTGCTGTGTCCATGTGTGAATTTAGGAATTGATCTATACATGCCAGTTTCTGCTGTCACGGAGAGTGAAGTTCTCAATGAGTTCCAGTCACTTTCAACTCATATCAAATTTGCTCAATTCTCTGGCAACCAATAATATTCTAGAATATATTTTTGACTGCCAGAAAAATTCATCTGATTCACTAATGCGCTTGAAGGAAGGAAACTGCCAAACTTACCCTGTCTGGCCTACTTGCGACTGCAGACACACATCAATGTAGTTGACTCCAAAGTACTGCATGGGTAATTAGGGATGGGCAATATATGCTGGCCTAGCCACTGATGCCCCCATCCCATAACTGAATTAGACAAAAAATGTTCTGTGACTGTGATTCAATCTGTGATAGCAGTTCTTACGGTGTTGTGCTTGTGCCTTTAACTTTTAGGCATTTTGTGATTTATGACTCAATCACAGAATTGGTACAGCCATTCAGCGTGTTGTGTCTGTACTGGGACATTCTATTCTTCATCTGTCCTCCATACTAGTTTCTAATAACTGTTTGGGATTCTGAACTTCATCCACTCACTACTAGTGTCTCGGTGTAAATGGCAATTTGAGATTAGTTGTGCAGTTATCAGCTTTTGAATACCTAGAGTGCCAGTTTTGCTCGTGTGCAGTGATGAGTCGAGTATACGGATGCCATTCTCTTTCTATGTTCAGTTGTGTTTTTTCAGTCAGGGTGTAGGATAAACCAGTTCAATGTTCACTAAATCTGGTGATTGAGGGATTAATGTTGGTTCAATATTATCTTTGAATACAGTAAGACTGCCAAGAATTTGAATCAGTTTTAAGTTTACATTTTGTGTGTGCACTAGTCTTTGGCAGTTGCTGCTGGGCACTGCAATAATGTAACATCTAAAACTTATATCGTCTGAAACATTTAATAATTTGGTCAGTCAATTTATGACTGCCCATATGTGGAAGTAGTTGTGGGCCTAAATTGCATTTTTCTCCCTTTTTAACCATTAACTGGCTGAATGCGAGCGAGTTTTCTGTTGTGCTGCCAATCTGTATCACTTTGAAGAGTGGTACTTGTCTATATCACACTGACATTGTCTGTATATCTCCTTGTGTTTCCAGTCCTGCATATCATGATCTAAACCCATCTCAAAGTGGATCAATGTTTTATCAATCAGTGTTTCACACATTTAAAAAAAGTGTGGAAATGCTTCTGCATTACTCAGGCCCTCAACCAGAATGGGAGTGTGGATAAAGTGTATTTTCATCAACACCAGGCTGAGACAGACAGACAGAAACAGATGTGTATGCACGTGTGTGAATGGGCTTTAAGCATCCTCTGTAGATCAGGCTTGACCAAGTGGTTCATTTGGAATTTACATTGTTTGATTATTGTCTTTATCCAGGACAACTATATCAAAAGAATAAATTTGTCCTGGTTAGTTACTCAATGTCCAACTTTGCTTCTATATAGAACATAGAACATAGAAAGATACAGCACAGTACAGGCCCTTAGGCCCTCGATGTTGCACCGACCAAATCCTACCTAACCTACACTAGCCCAATAACTTCCAAATGCCTATCCAATGCCCGCTTAAATGACCATAAAGAAGGAGAGTTCACCACTGCTACTGGCAGGGCATTCCATGAACTCACAACCCGCTGTGTAAAGAATCTGCCCCTAACATCTGTCCTATACCTACCACCCCTTAATTTAAAGCTGTGTCCCCTAGTAACACCTGACTCCATTAGCGGTAAAAGGTTCTCACTGTCAACCCTATCTAAACCCCTAATCATCTTATACACCTCTATCAAATCTCCCGTAAACCTTCTCTTCTCCAATGAGAACAGCCCCAAGTGCCTCAGCCTTTCCTCATAAGATTTTCCTACCATTCCAGGCAACATCCTGGTAAACCTCCTCTGCACTCGTTCCAATGCCTCCACATCCTTCCTATAGTATGGCGACCAAAACTGCACACAATACTCCAGATGAGGCCGCACCAGAGTCTTATACAGTTGCAACATGACCTCAGGACTCCGGAACTCAATTCCTCTACCAATAAAGCCCAGTACACCATATGCCTTCCTCACAGCACTATTTACCTGGGTGGCAACTTTCAGAGATCTGTGTACATGGACACCAAGATCCCTCTGCTCATCCACACTACCAAGTAGCCTACCATTAGCCCAGTAATCCATCTTCTTGTTACTCCTACCAAAGTGAATGACTTCACACTTAGCTACATTGAATTCCATTTGCCACATTTCTGCCCAGCTCTGCAACTTATCTATATCCCGCTGTAACCTACCACTTCCTTCCTCACTATCCACAACTCCACCGACTTTTGTGTCATCCGCAAACTTGCTTACCCAGCTTTCAAGCCCTTCCTCTAGATCATTTATAAAGATAACAAAAAGCAATGGTCCCAAAACAGATCCTTGTGGTACACCGCTAGTAACTGCACTCCAAGATGAACATAGTCCATCAACTACTACCCTCTGTCTCCTTCCAGCCAGCCAATTCCTAATCCAAACCTCTAATGTATCCTCAATGCCATACCTCCGTAGTTTTAGCATTAGCCTACCATGGGGAACCTTATCGAACGCCTTACTAAAATCCATATACACAACATCTACTGCTTTACCCTCGTCCACTTCCTTAGTCACCTTCTCAAAGAACTCAATAAGGTTTGTGAGGCACGACCTGCCCTTCACAAAACCATGCTGGCTATCCTTGATCACGTTATTCCTATCCAGATGTTCATAAATCTTATCCCTTACCATTCTCTCTAAGACTTTGCCCACCACTGAAGTCAGACTCACTGGCCTATAGTTACTAGGGCTATCCCTACTCCCTTTCTTGAACAAGGGGACCACATTCGCTATCCTCCAGTCCTCTGGTACTATTCCCGTTGACAATGACGACATAAAAATCCAGGTCAATGGCTCTGCTATCTCCTCCCTAGCTTCCCATAGGATCCTAGGGTAAATGCCATCAGGCCCAGGAGACTTATCTATTTTCATCCTTTCCAATATTCCCAGAACCTCTTCCCTGCATATTTCCAGGCCATCCATTCTAATCATTTGTGACTCCATATTCACATCAGCAACAGTGTCCTGTTCCTGAGTGAATACTGATGAAAAGTATTGATTTAGTGTCTCTCCAATCTCCTTCGCCTCCACACACAACTTCCCACTACTATCCTTGACTGGACCGATACCTACCCTAGTCATCCTTTTATTCCTGACATACCTATAGAAAGCCTTTGGGTTTTCCCTAATCCTACCAGCTAAAGACTTTTCATGTCCCCTTCTCGCTTCTCTTAGCTCTCTCTTTAAATCCTTCCTGGCTACCTTATAACTCTCTATCGCCCCAACTGAACCTTCACGCCTCATCTTTACATATGCCGCCTTCTTCCCTTTCACAAGGGATTCCAATTCCTTACTAAACCACGGCTGCCTCACAAGGCCCTTTACACCATGCCTGACTGGTACATACTTATCGAGGACACGTAGTAGCTGCTCCTTGAACAATCCCCACATTTCATTAGTGTTCTTCTCTTGAAGCCTGTTTTTCCAATCCACACATCCTAAGTCATGCCTCACTGCATCATAATTTCCCTGCCCCCAGCTATAACTCTTCCCCTGCGGCGCACACTTATCCCTCTCCATCACTAAAGTAAAAGTCACCGAGTTGTGGTCACTGTCCCCGAAGTGCTCACCTACCTCCAAGTCTAACACCTGGCCTGGTTCATTACCTAGAACCAAATCCAGTATAGCCTCACCTCTTGTTGGCCTGTCTCCATATTGTGTCAGGAAACCCTCCTGCACACATTGGATAAACACCGACCCATCTAATGAACTCGAGCTATAGCTCTCCCAGTCAATATCTGGGAAGTTAAAGTCCCCCATAACAACCACCCTGCTACCTTCACTCTTTTCCTGAATCATCCTCGCAATATTATCCTCTACTTCTCTAGGACTATTAGGAGGCCTGTAGAAAACACCTAACAGGGTGACCTCACCTTTCCTATTTCTAACCTTAGCCCAAACTACCTCAGATGGCAAGTCCTCTTCCATCGTCCATTCCACTGCTGCAATACTATCTTTGACAAGTAATGCCACACCTCCCCCTTTTTTACCCCCATGTCTGATCCTACTAAAACATTTAAACCCTGGAACCTGCAACAGCCATTCTTGTCCCTGTTCTACCCACGTCTCTGTAATGGCCACAACATTGAAGTCCCAGGTACCAACCCACGCTGCAAGTTCACCTACCTTATTTCTTATACTTCTGGCATTGAAGTATAACACTTCAATCCACCCTTCTGTTTACAGGCACCCTCCTTCGAGATCGCTGCATTATTCATAACCTCCCTACACTCAAGGTCCTGTACCCTAAAGCTACAGTCCAGGTTCCCATGCCCCGGCGGAGTTAGTTTAAACCCTCCCAAAGAGCACTAGCAAACCTCTGCACTCAATATCAACGTCATATATACTTGTTATAACAATGTAACAGCATGATTGATTATTGATAACTTTAAAAATGCCTCTTCTACATATGGATTTAATGCAGCTCCAATGTATATTTATTACAAGCATACAGTCTAACCTGCTTCTAATCTTATGAATGATAATTGGCTTTGAATAATGGAATTTACCGCCACTGAGGTGGTATGCATTCAGAACAGGGTGAAATATAGATTTATATATCGTCCATTGTTTTAAATTCTTGGATTGAACGAGTACTTTTGGAAATGGAGCTCAACGTATGTTTGACTTAATCCACTCAGACAGTGGAAAGGACATTCTCCACTCTATCAGTGGTAACATACCTGCTGGGTGTGAGAAGCAGCTGGTCACTCTTGGATTGGTCCATCAAATATTTGCCTGGAGAAAGACAAAAGAGAGCTCCTGTAAATCACTAGCAGCTGAGTAGGAAGACATCAAACCATCAATGCAATATTCAGGTCATGATCATTATAATTTAGGGTGTAGGTTTGCTCGCTGAGCTGTAGATTTGATATCCAGACGTTTCATTACCTGGCTAGGTAACATCATCAGTGGTGACCTCCAAGTGAAGCGAAGCTGTTGCCTCCTGCTTTCTATTTATATCTTTCTCCTGGATGGGGTTCCTGGGGTTTGTGGTGATGTCATTTCCTGTTTGTTTTCTGAGGGGTTGATAGATGGCATCTAGGTCAAATGCTTGTTTATGGCATTGTGGTTGGAGTGCTAGGCCTCTAGGAATTCTCTGGCATGTCTTTGCTAAGCCTGTCCCAGGATAGATGTGTTGTCCCAGTCGGAATGGTGTTTTTTTTTTCATCCGTGTGTAGGGCTATGAGGGAGAGGGGGGTCGTGTCTTTTTGTGGCTAGCTGCTGTTCGTGTATCCTGGTGGCTAACTTTCTTCCTGTTTGTCCTACGTAGTGTTTGTGGCAGTCCTTGCATGGAATATTATAGATGACAGTGGTTTTGTCCATGGGTTGTACTGGGTCTTTTACGTTTGTTAGTTTTTGTTTGAGAATGTTGGTGGGTTTGTGTGCTACTAGGATTCAGAGGGGTCTCAGTAGTTTGGCTGTCATTTCTGAAATTCTTTGATGTATGGCAAGGTGGTTAGGGTTTCTGGCTGTGTTTTGTCTGCTTGTCGTGGTTTGTTCTTCAGGAATCTGCACAGTGTTTTTTTGAGTATCCTTCTTGAATAAGTTGTATAGGTGGTTCTCCTCTGTTTTTGAAGTTCATCTGTGCTGCAGTGTATGGTGGCTCGTTGGAATAGTGTTCTGATACAGCTTCATTTGTGTGTTGGGATGGTACCTTGCATCATTATAATTCTGTTTTTGAACAAGGTAAGGTGAACAGTGCAGATCCATGTTCCACTCGAGCCCTAAGCATCTTCCAGTCTTTTTCTATTTTCAAAAACATTTTACTAAGATCAAAATAAAACTAACCAAAATATGCACAGCTCCACAAATGTAATGATTACACAGTTCAATAGCCAACTCCCAATACACCACCTGTTGAAAGACGAACACTGGGCACGATTTTACATACTTTGAGACGTTTCCTGGTGCCTGCTATATTTACCCTTCACAGGATCATTACACTTGTTTTTACTGTCCTTTATTTCAATGTCTATTCGCAACAAAAAGCGTGAAACAGAAGCCAAACAATGAATTCCCATCAGTGTGTAGGGGAATAAAAACCACAAGAATGTCCCACAGCAGCTTCTTCCCGCTCTGCCTCCCTCAGCAGGCCCACACACAGCCCGAGAAAGGCCTCTCTCTTCCCCCCAGCCCGCTCACTCCAAGTTCCGGGACCAGTTCCTGCTCCGCTCGGCCTCTTACAAACAGCCCCCGGTTCTCCCCGAACTCACCCCGAATCAATCCCGGTCTCGGAGCCCCCTCTGTGTCCCAGGCTCCCATCCCGATGTGCTGCTGGAAGGAGCCTGCTGTTCCCTCGCTTCCCTGGGCGCTGATCTCTCCATTGCGGTCTGTTTCAAACAAACCTCTTGCACTCACTGAGTAAATGCTCCTCAATGGCAGCGCTGGGGGCGGGCCTCACGCATGCGCTCCTCTGCTCAGGAACAATCAGCTTTGGGGGAGGGGCAGCATCGCGCATGTGCCGCTTTTCCCACAGATTCCCAGAAACAAACATCAATTGGTCATTTCCCCAATTCCCTTTTCTCCCAGTTTGACCAAAGGAACTGGGAATGTGGGGGAAAGGGTAGAGAACGTTTCAAGCTGGGAATTGCCCCTTTATGAGCTCATTCCCGGGTCATGTTAATAACTCCTCCCTCTCGCAATCTGATCAGGGAGCGGAGAAGCTGGCGGCCACTCGGCCCATCGCCGGTGCTCCCCCATTCGATAACATCACGTCTGATCAAATGTTAACTGTGGTTAACAATCCTGCTGACCCCTCATCCAGAAATATTAACTCCTTGCCCAAAGTAACATACAGAGAGATAGAATAAGTGGAACATTCTTACGAAGGCAGAAAATAACTGATGGAGAGAGTCTTGCGTCACAGTGTCAGTGCTTATTTCTGGGTCAGGAGGCATTTGCAATAGTCAGATTAGGTGTGCAATAACATCTCTGGGACTCGATTTAGTTTGTAGTGGATGACAGATTTTAGTGTCAGGTATGCTGCAGACAGAAAATTGTGACGTATTGTATGCCACAACAACAGACCCCAGCTGTTTTTATTTATTCACTCCTGGAAGGTGGATGTCGCTGGCTGAGCCTAGCATTTATTCTCCATCCCTTTGAGAAGGTGGTGGTGAGCCACCTTCTGGAACTGCCCACAATGCCATAAACATGGAATTCCAAGGTCTTGATCCAGTGACAATGAAAGAAAACGGTCTTATTTCCAAGTCAGGATCGTGAGTGCCTTGGACGGGAGCTTGTCCGATATCAAGGTGATGTTCCCCTACATCAGCTGCCTTCGTCGTTTTGGAAGGTCCTCCTTTTACAAATTACAAAACTCGAATCTCAGCAGCCTGGACAAACGCCTCTCCGGCTGAGGAGAAATCAGAATAGTGTGTTGCGTCCCTGGTGACAGGATCAAGGATATCTCGGAGAGAGTGCACGATATTCAGAAAAGCAAGAGGGACCAGCCGGAGTAAACACTGGAACTAACTACAAAAGAAGGGGAAAGGATGAGATTCCGAAGGAAGGATAAGGAAGAGAGGTGAGAATTTAGAAAGGAGGTCCTTTATGATAGTAATATGTAGATTACTCCCGCTGCTCTGAGCAAGTGAGGGTAGGACTAGGATGATAGAGTAAGGGAATGCCCAACTCAGGAGCTGGTGCATGAGAAAAGGGTTCACGTTTTTGGATTATTGGAATCTCTTTGGAGGAAGACGTGACTTGTATAAAAAAGGATGGATTGCACCTAAATTGGAATGGATCTAATATACTGGCAGGGACATTTCCTTGAGTTGCTGGGGAGAGGTTAAACTAGTAAGGTGTGGGGGCAGGAACCAAGGATATAGTGAGGAAAGAGAGCGATCTGAGATTGGTATCGTTGGCAAATCAGTCAGGGCAGGTAGGAACATAGCAGAGATTGAGGTAGGATTCATAAATTAAACTGCATTTATTTCAATGCAAGGGGTCTAACAGGGAAGGAGGATGAACTCAGGACATGGTTAGGAAAATGGGATTAGTGTTGGAATATCATAGCAATGATATCATCCCCGACTTGGTTCGGGGATGACACAACTGCACCATAATGTTCCAGGAATCAAAAGATGAGGGGAGGGGGGCAGCAAGAGAAAATGGGGAGTGACGTGTTTGGTAAGAGATGACATTACAGCTGTACTTAAAGAGGATTTTCCTGGGATTACATCCATGGAAATTATTTGGGTGGAACTGAGAAATAAGAAATGGTTTGATCACCTCATGGGGTGTCCACAGTCCAATCCCAAACAGTCATCAGGAAATTTAGAAACAAATTTGTAAGGAGATCTTAAATCTTCAGGAATACTGGTGTGGTTATGGTGAGGGATTTTACCATTCCAAACACAGATTGGAGCTGCCATATTGTTAATGATTTCGACAGAGAACAATTTCTTAAGTCAGAGAGTTAGAATCATAGAGATGTACAGCATGCAAACAGACCCTTCGGTCCAACCCGTCCATGCCGACCAGATATTCCAACCCAATCTAGTACCAACTGCCAGTACCCGGCCTATATCCCTCCAAACCCTTCATATTCATATACCCATCCAAATGCCTCTTGAATGTTGCAATTGTACCAGCCTCCACCGCACACCTGAGCGTCCTCCAACTGATGCACTACGTCGGGTCCGAGCACCGCCGTTTTAAGGCATCGGATGGCAGTGGCCACGTACCGGACGTCTACCGCTGCCCTGCTCGCTATGTATTGCCACAACATCCAGCCCAGGCTCCCGGCACCCAGCACGTCCCTGACCCTGGTCACTCTCACCGCCACGGCACTCCCCTCCGACAGCCACTCGAACCCGTGAGCACGGATTTGCGGATTCCTGAGCAACGGCTTCCTGACAACAGCCGCTACTCCTGCCAGAGGGTAGGCGCGGCGTGATTTGACCATGTTCCAGACAGTGATCAGGTCCTGGTAAGAGACAGGCAGCACCTTGACGGCGACCTCCAAACCGTCACGGTCGATGAACAGGAGCTGCCTGTCGTAGTTGAGGTTACGCACCTGGCGGAAAAAAAAAGTCGCCAGGGCGCACCACCTAGGAGGAGGCTCGACGTAAAGGTATCGCTGCAAGGTCTGAAGGCGGAAGGTCGCGACCTGGATGCGGACGCACACCAGCGACTGATCGCCCTCCTCAATAGGGAGACTCAGAACCTGCACAGCAACCCAGTGCATCTTTTTGTCCCAGAAGAAGTCAACCAACGTTCTCTGGATGTCAGCGACAAAGCCAGGAGGAGGGACCAAAGTGACCAGCCGGTACCACAGCAGGGCGGCCACCAACTGGTTTATGACCAGCACTCGGCTCCTGTAAGATAGCACTCGGAGCAGTCCTGTCCAGCGGCCTAGGCGAGCCGAGACTTTGGCCTCCAGCTCCTGCCAGTTAGCCGGCCAGGATTCCTCAGTCGGGCTGAATTCTGCCCTTTTTTTATACAAAACAGTTTACAAAAACAGTTAACATTTACAGCTGTATACAAGAAACAGCAATTTTACAAAGGAGAGGAGCAGCAAAGCTAGGCCCCAAACTCTACCGTTCAACCATTTTACAGGGAGATGAGGACAAACCTCAAATCCCAGTTCCACATATGACAAGACAGTGACAATGACATTTATACATTAGACAATACTGTTACATACAAAAGTCCAGACAATACAGACCCAGCAAGCCCCTGTCCCTCCCACCTAACTACTGTTTAATTCTGCCCTTTTATCGGTGTACTTTGCATTAGCTTTTAAGATGTTTAAATTGGCGGGGTTATTTAGATTGATTCACGGCCGGTACAAGTTAAACCCCGCCTTTCCTCCTGCCTGTTAGACAGATCAGGCAATGATCCCGCCTCCTGTCTGCGCTGACAGTTAACTAGGTTTTAAAGAAATAGTATAAAGTATTGAATTTTATCTTATTTGCAGACGGATGGTGTTTTGCATTTGAATATTTAATTTAATCTCAGGGTTTGTCAGAGTGAGTTCGGCGGGCATTTTCAAACGGACCAACTGTCATTTCACATTACCCAATCAGACTCCAACAATTCTTTTCCTGCCTTTCCTGTCCCTTCCGGAGCTGTTTCTCTGTGGGCTGAGAGACAGGGCTGAATCCAATCCCAGCTCTAGGGCGGGCTCTCCATTCCCTTAAACAGGCAGCACCGCAGCAGCCTCAGCATTGACAGCAGCAGCCTGTGTGTTTGTTATAGAGAGTTGAAGAGAATGGCCAGAACCAAGCAGACAGCGCGCAAATCCACCGGAGGGAAAGCTCCCCGCAAGCAGCTGGCGACCAAAGCGGCCCGCAAGAGCGCTCCGGCCACGGGCGGAGTGAAGAAACCCCATCGCTACAGGCCCGGCACGGTGGCTCTGCGGGAGATCCGCCGCTACCAGAAATCCACCGAGCTGCTGATCCGCAAACTGCCCTTCCAGCGCCTGGTGCGAGAGATCGCTCAGGACTTCAAGACCGACCTGCGCTTCCAGAGCTCGGCGGTGATGGCCCTGCAGGAGGCCAGCGAGGCTTACCTGGTGGGACTGTTTGAGGACACCAACCTGTGCGCCATCCACGCCAAGCGGGTCACCATCATGCCCAAAGACATCCAGCTGGCCCGCCGGATCCGCGGGGAGCGCGCCTAAACGGAGCCTGGCCGGCCCTGCACATTCACCCCGAGAGAGAGAGAAACACAACGGCTCTTTTCAGAGCCACTAAACCATCCAGAGAGAGCGGGAAGCGATAGGGGACCTGAAAGCATGACATTAATTTTTGGCGCCGCACTAAGTCAACTCTGTTATTAAATATACTTTGAATCGAGCCGAACTGGGGCAGTTAGTTGGAAGACACACGGCTTTCAGCGGCACTGATTAGTACATTGCCATGAATGTTATGTGATTATTACACTATATTAGGTATTGGAGTGTTAATTCCAAATGAAATCTCCTCTCCCCTCATTGTCTCCCTAGGTCTTCCCACCAGCTGTAACTATATGGTCATTGCTGAGGAGGCAAGCGGGAAAACATGGCGCCAAATCATCAACCGTTTTCTTTCAAATTTGAAAATCCCGCCACGATGTAGATCGGAGAAGGCTGTTTTACAGAAAAAAATGTATTCATACTTAATCGAAAAGCAAATTAACGACTATAAAAGTACAATTCAAACAATCTTTCTTTAAGGAAATTTGTCCAGAAGCTATTTAAAGGATTCGAGATCCTCTTCGGCGGGAAGGTTCAGACTCAATGGACCGAATGCCCTCATTCAGATTTCATGACCGTTCTTGTCCGTGAGCGCATTAATAATGAACACCGCCTTTAGATATTATTTTAGTATCCTGCTCCCTTATTGCAGAAGCTCCACGTTAACTATTCCAGTCCGACAACTGTTCTGGTTCTGGTTTGATCTCGTTCATTTTGAAAGCTTCTAGCCGACAGCAGAAAGCCTCATTTAAAACATGTCATCATCATTCCCACCCAACAGAACCCGCGCGGAGTTTTGGAAATTGAAAAATTCGTGCAGAATATTTCTACCCGTGGGTCTGTAAGAAAAGGGGCAGTTCTTTTTTTCTCTCCAGTGGTGACATTCAGGGCACACATCCGAACCGGGGCTTGTATGTCCTGGAATAATCAAATATTAGAGAATAACTTGAGCAAATAACAGCAAACAGAAGAAAAAAAGATTAACTTGTGTTTGTAAGAAGCAAGGAGAAGAGTCGGCACCAAATCATCAACAACTTTCTCTCCCGTTTGAAAAGCCCGCCGATTTGCGAGCAACGGGTATGTTTTGCATTGAATCAGAGGATGATCCATCAATACTTGTCAATTCGGGAGATGCTGAATAGGCTGGGGCTTTTTCCCCCTGGAGCAGCGGATGCTGAGGGGTGATTTTTACAGCTGCGTATAAAATCCTGAGGGGCATCGATCGGATGAAAAGTCAAGGTCTTTTTCCTTGGGTGGGGGAGCATAGATGGCATAGGTTTAAGGTGAGTGGGCAAAGATTTAAAAAATAATCTGAGGCACATCTTTTCCATGCAGAGGGTGATGTGCACATGCAGTGAGCTTCCAGAGGAAGTGATGAAGGTGAGAACAATTACATTTAAAAGGAGCCCGGATGGGTAAATGAACAGGAAGGATTTAAAGGGATATGTGCCAAATTTAGAATCCAGAGAAGGTATATTCCTGTTAGGTGAAAGGAAAGGCTGGTAGGTATAGGAAATGCTGGATGACTAAAGAAATTGAGAGTTTGGTTAAGAAAAAGAAGGAAGCTTATGTAAGGTATAGACAGGCGAGATCGACTGGATCCTTAGAGTTAAAAGGCTGTAAGAATATACTTAAGAATGAAATCAGGAGGGCACAAAGGGGACATGAGATGGCTTTGGCAAATAGAATTAAGGAGAATCCAAAGGGTTTTTACAAATATATTAAGGACAAAAGGGTAACTAGGGAGAGAATAGGGCCCCTCAAAGATCAGCAAGGTGGCCTTTGTGTGGAACTGCAGAAAATGGGGGAGATACTAAACAAGTATTTTACATCAGTATTTACTGTGGAAAAGGACATAGAAAATATAGAATGTGGGGAAACAGATGGTGACACCTTGAGAAATGTCCATATTACGGAGGAGGAAGTGCTGGATGTCTTGAAATGCATAAAGGTGAATAAATCCCCGTGACCTGATCAGGTGTACCTTAGAACTCTGTGTGGGAAGCTAGAGAAGTGATTGCAGGACCTGTTGCTGGTAGAAATATATCATCAATAGCTACAGGTGAGGTGCCGGAAGACTGGAGATTGGCTAACGTGGTGCCACTGTTTAAGAAGGGTGGTAAGGACAAGCCAGGAAACTATAACCAGTGAGCCTGATGTCGGTGGTGGGCAAGTTGTTGGAAGGGACCCTAAGGGTCAGGATGTACAAGTATTTGGAATAGTGAGGACTGATTAGGGATAGTCAACATGGCTCTGTGCGTTGGAAATCATGTCTCACAAACTTGATTGAGCTTTTTGAAGAAGTAACAAAGAGGATTGATGAGGGCAGAGTGGTAGGTCATATCAATATGGATATTAGTAATGGTTTCGACAAGGCTTGGAAAACTGGCTACCAAGGTTAGATCTCTTGGAGTACAGGGAGAACTCGCCATTTGGATACAGAACTGGCTCAAGATAGAAGACAGAGAGTGGTGGTGGAGGGTTGTTTTTCAGACTGGAGGCCTGTGACCAGTGGAGTGCCAAAAAGATTGGTGCTGGGTGCTCTACTTTTTGTAATGAAATAAATGATTTTGATGTGAGCATAAGAGGTATAGTTGGTTATTTTGCAGATGACACCAAAATTGGAGGAAATTTTTGGCAGTGTGGAGGAACGGAGGGATCTGGGTGTGCAAGTACATAGATCTCTCAAAGATGCCACCCAAGTGAATAGGGTTGTTAAGAAAGCATATGGTGTTTTGGCTTTCATTAACGGGGTATCGAGTTTAAGAGCTACAAGGTTTTGCACCAAGTCCCTGGTGAGACTGCACTTGGAATATTGAGTCCAGTTCTGGGCGCCCTATTATAGGAAAGATACAGAGGCTTTGGAGAGGGTGCAAAGAAGGTTCACCAGAATACTGCCTGGTCAGCAGAGCTTGCCTTATGAAGAAAGGTTGAATAAACTCAGACCTTTCTTTCTGGAGAGAAGAGGGAAGAGAGGAGATATGATCGCGGTGTATAAAATAATGAAAGGAATAGATAGAGTCAATAGCCAGAGATGTTTCCTCAGGGCAGGATTGACTGGTATGAGAAATCATAGTTTGAAGATATTAGGAGGAAGGTATAAAGGAGACATGAAAGGTAGGGTGTTTATGCATAGAGTTGTGAATGCATGGAATGCATTGCCAGCTGTGGTGGTGGAAGCGAAGTTATTGGGGACACTTAAGTGACTGCTGGACATGCACATGAATAGCAGTGAGTTGAGGAGTGCATAGGTTACTTTACTATACTTTACATTAGGATTAAGTCTCGGCACACCATCGTGGGCCTAAGGGCCTGTTCTGTGCTGTACGTTTCCATGTTATATGTAGTGGACAGCAAAGAAGGTTAACTCCGATTACAAAAGGACCATGACCATATGGGCCAATGGGCTGAGAAGTGGCAGATAGAGTTTAATTCAGATAAATGCGAGATGCTGCATTTTGGGAAAGCAAATCTTAGCAGGACTTACAGACTTAATGGTAAGGTCCTAGGGAGTGTTGCTGAACAAAGAGACCTTGGAATGTAGGTTCATAGTTCCTCGAAAGTGGAGTCGCAGGTGGATAGGATAGTGAAGAAGCCGTTTGGTATGCTTTATTTTATTGATCAGAGTATTGAGTACAGGAGTTAGGAGGTCATTTTGCGACTGTGCAGAACATTGGTTAGGCAGCTGATGGAATATTGTGTGCAATTCTGGTCTCCTTCCTATTGGAAAGATGTTTTGTTGTGAAACTTGTAAGGGATCAGAAAAGATTTACAAGGATGTTGCCAAGGTTGGAGGATTTGAGCTATAGGGAGAGGCTGAACAGGCTGGGGCTGTTTTCCCTGGAGTGTCGGAGGTTGAGGGGTGACTCTTTAGACGTTTATAAAATCATGAGGGGCATGGATAGGATAAATAGACAAAGTCTTTTCCCTGGGGTCGGGGAGTCCAGAACTGGAGGGTATAGTTTTAGGGTGAGAGGGGAAAGATATAAAAGAGACCTAAGGGTCAACTTTTTCACGCAGAGGGTGGTACGTGTATGGAATAAGCTGCCAGAGGAAGTAGTGGAGGCTGGTATAATTGCAACATTTAAAAGCCATTTGGATGGGTATATGAATAGGAAGAGTTTGGAGGAATATGGACCGGGTGCTGGCAGGTGGGACGAGATTGGCTTGAGATATCTAGTCAGCATGGGTGGGTTGTACCATGCTATATGTCTCTATGACTCCATGCTAGCAAATGAGATTTGATTAGCTGAAGGTATCTGGTCAGTGTGGATTAGTTGGATCAAACTCTACAACTGAAAGTTACAGGTTGATGACTAGACTCTCATATAATCATAGCAAAAACTTGACAGGTGGCATATGATGAATGCAATTACATAGTCAGAAACCAGACACTGACAGGTACAAATAAACAACTGCACCCTGAGATACACATAGCAAAAGCTGACATGGATATACTCGTACAGCATAGAAAAGCCCTTCAGACATTGTGTTTGCACCCAAAATAACTACCACTGAAGGTTTGCTAATGTCCTGCCCTTGTCCCATATCCTTAAATAGTATGACATTTCAAGTGCTCATCCAAAATACTTTTTCAAGGTTAAGATTTCTGGCCTCCAATGCCTTCCCAGGCAGTATCTTCCAGATTTCCATCACTTGCTGAGTGAAATAGATTTTTTTCTGAAATTCCCTCCATATATTTAACCCTTACCCTACACCATAGTGAGAATCCTTATCCTTACCATATCCTAACCCAATCACCACTTGTGATTGATCGGTCAAACAAGGGAATCAGTTTCTCTATATTCACCTTGCCCATTAGCCTCATAATCTTTCACACCACAATCATGTGCCACCTCAGTCATCCAGAAAGAAAAATCCAAGCTTATTTAGCCTCTCCGTTTTTGGAAGTAATATGTGTGCTTTGATCCTGATCCCCGATACTGGGTCGAGGTAAAAACAATGACTGCAGATCCTGGAAACCAGATTCTGGATCTGTGGTGCTGGAAGAGCACAGCAGTTCAGGCAGCATCCAACGAGCAGGGAAATCGATGTTTCGGGCAAAAGCCCTTCATTAGGAATGTGTTCAGGCAACCTGAAGCAGCTCATGCGCGGTGCTGCGCCTTTCCCAAAGCTGACTGTTCCTGAGTAGAGGAGCGCATGCGTGAGACCCTCCCCCAGCGCTGCCATTGAGGAGCATTTACTCAGTGAGTGCAAGAGGTTTGTTTGAAACAGACCGCAATGGAGAGATCAGCGCCCAGGGAAGCGTGGGAACAGCAGGCTCCTTCCAGCAGCACATCGGGATGGGAGCCTGGGACACAGAGGGGGCTCCGAGACCGGGATTGATTCGGGGTGAGTTCGGGGAGAACCGGGGGCTGTTTGTAAGAGGCCGAGCGGAGCAGGAACTGGTCCCGGAACTTGGAGTGAGCGGGCTGGGGGGAAGAGAGAGGCCTCTCTCGGGCTGTGTGTGGGCCTGCTGAGGGAGGCAGAGCGGGAAGAAGCTGCTGTGGGACATTCTTGTGGTTTTTATTCCCCTAAACACTGATGGGAATTCTGTTTGTCTTCTGTTTCGCGCTGTTTATTGATATGCGGCGGTGAATAATAGAAGCGCAGACCATAATTTTGTGACAATCGTAAAAAGGACACGTATTAGAGTGAACAGATTTGAAGTTTCGAGTAAAACATTAGACATAGCGTCCCTTGTTCTTTCCTTCAACAGTTAGTGTATTGGCAGCTTGCTATTGATATATGTCAGCATTGCAGCTGCTTCAGGAATTCCCATTCATGGAGGTGTACAGATGTTAGTTCTGGATCTCACCCAATTGTTGCAAAGATGCAAATAATAGGAAAGGAGACCAGGAACAACTCAGGGAAAGAGTGGAATTGAAACCTGGTTCTGTTTGAATTGCTAGGTTTAAAAATACCCTAATGATTATTAACTGACTGCCACACTGATCAGTTTAATCTTGCCTAATTTGACTCATGTTATGATTTGGAGATGCTGGTGTTGGACCGGAGTGTACAAAGTTAAACATCACACAGCACCAGGTTATAGTCCTACAGGTTTAATTGGAAGCAAACTAGCGTTTGGAGTGACACTTTCGGACCACCTAATGAAGGAGCATCGCTCAGAAAGCTAGTGTGCTTCCAATTAAACCTGTTGGACTATAACCTCGTGTTGTGTGATTTTTTAACTTTGACTTATGTTGATTTACAGCTGAAAAATCTTCCGTCTTCCTCTAAACACATATTTGAATGATGAAAACAATGTCATATTTCCTCAGTACAAAGCCAAGTGTGACTAGCTGCTTCAAACAAACAGCAGGTATGTTACCACTGTCAAAGCTGAGAGCATCCTTTCCACAGGTACAGAGCTGATTGAATCAGACTCCGTTTGAGCTCAATTTCCAGAGATAATTCCAAACAAGCAAACAGTCAGACACAACTGTGGAAAGACAAGTTTTATTTTCCTCTGCCTTCTCCATAAACATCTTCCCAGTTTCAATTAATATGATTCATAGGCCACTGCCATTCACAGCATTTTTGAAGCTGGTTGTCTGACATAGGCAATTGGTGTACTAAGTCAAGTTTACATTTTAAAAGGGCATTTTAAATGTCATAAACAGGATAAACAATGAAATTATGTAAAAGCATGATGTCAACAGCCATATGTGACAAGTAGTGAATTACATTTTCACACTGCCCAGTATTAATTTTTTTATTTAAAAATGTGTAACTTGGTCTCCAAATTCACTTTAATCTTCTACAAAGCATCCCAAATTCCCCAACCTATGAAATATCACAAAAAAGCAAGAAAATCGAATGTCATTTCATCAATTTAACAATATCAAGTAATCACCCTTTAATTCAACAAAGAAATTTAGCCAATCTTGTAATTTGTAAATTTTTTTTTTGCAAGAAGAGATCAACCACGTTCAATAAATTTGCCTGAATGATTTAAATCTTCTCCACTGTATGACAAAAATACAAGTCTTTTTGCTTTCCTCATTGGCACCATAGAGCATCAGGAGAGTACTGCTAATGGCTTGCACCATCACACCACAGAGCAGGATTATGTAATACTCACAATAGAATAATGAAGTGAACAAGCGCATTCTCTTTCGTGTAGCAGGAACATTGTGGTCAGTCGGCTACAATACAATTTATTCGTTTGTTCCTCTTTCCTTTTGACACTACCAAAGGAATGTAATGTCTATCCATTTTTCAACATTATTCACAAAAGTATGTAGCTATGCATTAAGGAAAAACTGATGGCATCCTGAAGAACAGCCTATGGTATCATTCCTGCCAGTTCGATCTGCACTATAGGAGTTGGAAAATCCTTTAATTTTCCATTGCACAATCCATGACACAAATCAAATGCAGTGAGCAGAAACTAACAGGTACATATTGATAAGTGCACTCACACATTCACATAGCTGAAATTGACAGGCAAAGCTTAATATCTATATTCAGAGTCACAAAGCAGAAGCTGGCATGTACAGTTTGATGACTGTATGTATACATTTACAGAGTAGTCAGATTGGTAAATATATTAGGGGCGGCACGGTGGCACAGTGGTTAGCACTGATGCCTCACAGGGCCAGAGATCCGGGTTCAATTCCCACCTCAGGCGACTGACTGTGTGGAGTTTGCACGTTCTCCCCGTGTCTGCGTGGGTTTCCTCCGGGTGCTCCGGTTTCCTCCCACAGTCACAAAGATGTGCGGGTCAGGTGAATTGGCCATGCTAAATTGTCCGTAGTGTTAGGCAGGGGGTAAATGTAGGGGTATGGGTGGGTTACGCTTCGGCGGGTCGGTGTGGACTTGTTGGGCCGAAGGGCCTGTTTCCACACTAAGTAATCTAATTCTGATGTTCAAATTGCAGAAAGGTTCATGTACAGATTGCTAACTGCACACTGTCACACATATAGAAGAAATCGACAAGGAGAAATTGAGGACGATATTTACATATCAGAACTGGCAGGTACAAATTGGTAAGCACATTCACATATTCACAACACAGAAGCTGATAGGAGAAATGCACTCGCACATTCACATGGCAGACTGTGAGAGTTACAGATTAATAACTGCACACTCAAATACACAGAGCTGAAACTGATAGGAACAAATTAGTAAATACACCCTGACATTCATATTGTAGTTACTGACAGAAAGTTTGATAACAAATGTATCATATCCACAAAGCAGAAACTGACAGGAACAGATTAGCAATAACACTCCGTTTCATATTGCATAAAGCACAGCAGAATCTGACAAGTATAGATCGATAACAATACTCAGTTTGACAAACAAAGCCTAACAACTACACTATTATATTCAACTCATATTCACATGGCAGAAACAGTTACAGCTTGATATTTACTCTCACCCATTCACATTACAGAAACTGACTGGGACAGATTGACGATGACACTCACACATTCATATGACAGAAACTAACAGAGGTTCAGCTCGATAACTAACATCACATATAGATGTTGGAGAAGCTGACAGCTAGAGACTGATAATTATACTCTCATTGACATTGCAGAAACTGCTATGGGTAACTGCACCCATATATTCACATAGAAACTGACAGGTACAGATTTATAACCACAGTCACACATTCACATTGCAATAACTGACAGGGATAGATTGACCCTCCCTATGAGATATTCTAAAAAAAAGTAAGAAAACAATATCATTTATTGAAATTACCAATACAGCTTCCTATAACATCAAGGTCTTAATCAGGTCTGAGAATTTGATACACATTTGGTTTTTTTTAACATCTCTAACACCTCCACTTTGGCATATGGATTGATATCAAATGTTTTTCAAGGTATCAATATATATTTCCCCAAATTTCCTGTTCTATGTCTCCAGACATAGAACAGTAACTGTACTCCCATATTCATATTACAAAAAATAGATTCAGATTGATAAAAGCATTTGTACATTATCAAATCAGAAACTGATGGGGAAAGATTAATAACTAATCAATTTATATTTAATAATTCACCTTGCTGAAACTTTCAGGTATAGTCTTTTAGTTAGAATTAGAATCTATACAGTTTCAAAACAGGACGTTCAGCCTGGCAAGTCCACACTGACCTTCTGAAGATTATCTCAACCAGAGCCATTCCCTTATCACTCGACATTTACCCCTGACTAATGCACCTAACCCACACATCCCTGAACACAATGGGCAATTTAGCATGGCCAATTCACCTAACCTGTTCTTTGGACTGTGGGAGGAAACCGGGGCACCCAGAGGAAACCCACACAGACATAGGGAGAATGTGCAAACTCCATGCAGACAGTCGCCCGAGGCTGGAATCAAATCCAAGTCCCTGGTGCTGTGAGGCAACAAAGCCAACCGCTGAGCCACTGTGCCATATAATGTGCCGCATTATACAAGAATATTCATACTGCGGAAACTGACTGGTACAGATTGATTACAACACATGCATGTTCACAGAACAGAAACTGACAGTTACTGATTGATAACTTGGGCGGCACGGTGGCACAGTGGTTAGCACTGATGCCTCACAGCGCCAGAGACCCGGGTTCAATTCCCGCCTCAGGTGACTGACTGTGTGGAGTTTGCACGTTCTCCCCGTGTCTGCGTGGGTTTCCTCCGGGTGCTCCGGTTTCCTCCCACAGTCCAAAGATGCGCAGGTCAGGTGAATTGGCCATGCTAAATTGCCCGTAGTGTTAGGTAAGGGGTAAATGTAGGGGTATGGGTGGGTTGCACTTCAGCGGGTCGGTGTGGACTTATTGGGCCGAAGAGCCTGTTTCCACACTGTAAGTAATCTAATCTAATCTAAAAAAACTTCATTTTCACTTTGCAGAATGATTTAATGAATATATTTGCATTTTCACAAGCAGAAACTTTCAAAGATATATTAATAACTGCATTCATACATTCACGTATCTGAAACTGACAGGTACAGATCAAAAATGTAACTCGCTTATTGATGTAACAGAAACGGAGACACACAGATTGATACTTGCACTCGTACATTCAGATAGCAGAAACGGACAGGCACAGATGGATAACTGCACTCACTTGGAGGAAACTGACAAGAACTTTCCCATAGCATAACCAAACAGGTAAAAATTTATTACTACACTTTCAACACGCTGTCACGTACAGTTTGATAATGATATTAAAACATAACAGATCAGAATCTCACAGGTACATATTAGGAACTACACTCTCTCATTCACCTCGCAGAAATTGACAGATGCAGACTGATAACTACACCGACACATTCACAGCACAAACTGACAGGAACAGGTGGGCAACTACTCTCATTCATTTATGAAGCAGAAACTAACAGGTACAGATGATAACCACCACTTACATATTCACAGAACAGAAAGTTACAGTCATAAATTGATAACTGGACTGACACATTCACATTACAGAAACTGACATACATTTTGATAAAGGCATTCGAACGTTACCAAACCAGAGACTTACAGCTACACGTTCATGTCAACACTCTCACACACAGATAGCAGAAACTTACAGGGGTAGGTTAGGAAATACACATATGCATTCACATACTGGAAACTGACATGTCCATATTAATGACTATGTTTGGATGTTCACAAAGCAAAGACAGATTGATAACTGCACCATATTCACAGAGCAGAATCTGACAGGTATATTTCCATATGTACATGTCTGAAACTGACAGGTTTACAAATTGATAACCTCATTCACATATTCACAACACAGATACAGACAAGGAATGATTGATATACGCACTCACATATTCGCCAAGCAGAAACTGACTGGTACAGATTGATAACTAAACTCGCATGTTGAAATAACAGAAACTGAAAGGTACAGACTGATAGCAACATTCTCATTCTCATAGCTCATACTGCCCGATATTGGTTGAGATGTACACTCTCATTCACATAGCAAAAACTGGCAGGTATAGTTTAATTACTTCCTCAGGTATACAAAGGAGACACTGACAGGGACAGATTGGAAACTACACTCTTCTAGTCACATAACAGAAAATCACAGGTACCATTTGATAACAACACTTCCACTTTCACTTAACATAAACTCTCAGATACAGTTTGATAAATACACTCAATTTCACACAGAATCTGACAGATAGAGATTTAAAACTGCACTCTCATATTGACTTGGCAGAAACAGATAGGCATATACTCACATTGACGAAACTGACTGCTAAACTTCTGAGTAGACAGAGAAAAGTTTCTGACAAGTATAATTTGATGAAGATACTCAAATATTCATAGGGCCGACTGTATTGATCCCAACACTATCTCACCAAGCAGAAACTGTCAGGGAAATATTGATAAATACACTCACATATTCACATTGCAGAGACTGACAGGAAGCATTGCTTCCGAATTTCTCATATTGACACAGTGGAATTGGTCGGGATAGACTGACAATTTCACATACATTCAGCCAGAAAAACTGACAGGTATGGATTGGTAACTATATTTACAGATTAAACTAAACTCTCAGAAAAACTCAAAGCAGAATCTGATAGGTAGAATGATAAATGCATTTACACATTCACAAAGCCAAAAACTGACAGTTACTCATTGATAATTAAACACTCTGATCCAGAGAACAGAAACTAATGAGGAAAGATTGATCAATTTACTTTCACATTGCAAACACTGACAGCAACAGATTGATAAATACATCCACAGACACAGAGCAGAAACTGTTAGGTACAGATTGATAACTACACACCTGTATGCATATAGCTGAAAGTGACATGGACAGATTGATAACTACAGTCACACATTCTCATTGTAGCATCTGACAGCAATACATTGATTGACAACCTCTTGTTCACATGATAGAATTGACAGAAACTGAAAATGACTGTCACATTCACACAGCAAAATCTGACAGGTACAGATTGATAACAGCACTCTCACATGCACACTGACTGAAACTGGCAGGTATATGTTGATAACTGCATTCATCTATTAACAAACCAGAAACAGACAGGTACAGATTATTACTGAAACACTCAGATTAACAGAGCAGAAACTGAAAGGGACAGGCTGCTCAATAAACTCTCACATTCACATTGTAAAGAGTGACAAATATGTATTTATAACTCTATTTTGACATTTACAAGTAGAGATGGATAACTCCATTCAAATATTCATACAGGAAGAATTGACAGGTCCAAATTGATAGCTATATTGACATATCCATGAAACAGAGACTGGCAGGAACAAATTGAAAAATAAATTCAGATTGCAGAAA
Organism: Hemiscyllium ocellatum; assembly: GCF_020745735.1. Taxonomy (NCBI): domain Eukaryota; kingdom Metazoa; phylum Chordata; class Chondrichthyes; order Orectolobiformes; family Hemiscylliidae; genus Hemiscyllium; species Hemiscyllium ocellatum. The sequence goes on along the minus strand of NC_083449.1, from coordinate 4,798,569 downwards.
TAGGCAGTGCTCTCAGCTGCAGGGTTATGGGCTGTTAGCAGGAAGATGGGATTAAATGGCCATCTGGTGTCTTTGTGTTGGAATGGACAAGATATGCCAAATAGTCCTCTTATTTGCAATGTCATTTCAATGGATCTGTAGTTTTATATCAATCTGTCACTGAGTCACGACTATATGAATATATATGTAATTTAAGCAAGGCTTAGAAGGACAGAATGTGAGAGTGTGGTTGTTATTCACAAAGTAGGAATTGACATGATTAGTTCAATAACTAAACTCATATTCACAGCCCCACTTGCATTGGATAGTCCCATTCATGGAGCTGTACAGTTATTGGTTAGTTTCTGGACCTCAGTCAATTGGTATTGAATTAACAAAAAGAAAAATCACCAGACATGGAGCAAGAGTAGAATTAGACTTGTTGTTCTGTTTGAATTCCTGGCTTTAAATACAATATCCTCATGATTATGAACAGAATGTTGCATTGACCAGTTAAAGATGGTCAAACTTGGCTGATGGTGATTTCCAGGAGATTTCACTTCTGTCTTCCTCCAGGCAAATTCTTGAAGGATCAAGACAATGTAATATTCCCTTGCCATGAAGCCAAGTGTGACCAGCTGCTTCTAACAAACAGCCGGTATGTTACTGCTCTCAGAGCGAAGAACATTCTTTCCACAGTCAGAGCGAATTGAGTCGGCCACACATTGAGCTCAGTTTGAGAGAGAGATGTTCAAACAATTGAGAAAATATCAGTTTGTTTCTTTCTCACAGTTCACAATGCACATGTGTCCAGTTTGAACAAATGTCACCATTCACAGCTCATTGATATTTACACAATTTTGAAACTGGAAAGTCTGAATTCTTGTCCAAAATATGTACTCACGAACTGAAACAGGTCTGCCTACAATCACCCTCATAACAAGTATCACATAACGAATCACACCCTCACAGAGAATATTCATGGCTGCCAGAGAGATACATCCCTTTACCATGTAGAAACTGACAGGCATGCCTTGGTACCTTTATTCACTCGTTCACTTTGCAGAAACAAGCAAAAACACATTGATGACGACACACGTATTAACAGGGCAGTTACACACACACACACACACACACACCCCTTTTTCAGGCACTGTCATGGACAGATTCATAACACTCGGATGTTCACATGATAGAAAGTGACACACACTCTCTTATTTTCATTGCACATACCAACAGGAATGGGTTGACAACGACACTTTCATATTCAGATATCAGAATATGAATAACTGTGGTCAAATGTTTAGCTATCAGAAAGTGGCATTACATATCAATAACCAAACTCAAATACTGTCAGGTAGAGACTGAAGGTGACACTCTCATTGCCAGAGATAGAAGAAAAACTCTCAGGTACTTTAGGATAGCTAAAATTACATTCAGATGTCGGAAACTTACACGGACATTTAGGTAAGTACACTCACACTTTTACACAATAGTAACTGTCCTACAAAGTTTAATAAGTACACTCCCATATTCACAATGCAGAAACTGACAGGTACAAGTTGATAACATTCCCATTTAACAGAACATGAACTGACAGGTACAGTTTGATAACTAAACTCACATTCACACAACAGAGGGTAGATTTATAACAACAGTCACATGCTTGAATTGCAATAACTGACAGGGACACATTAATGACAACATTTACATGTTCATGTGACAAGAATGGACAGGTACAGATCGATAAATGAACTTGCATGTCCACAATGCAGGAAATGAGAGATTGAGACTGTGGCTTTAACAGTCTTTTTGTTCTTGAAGAGCAAATTTAAGGCAGAGACACCGAGCCACGAGAGCAAACAGTTCCTGGCCTTTTGGACATCATTACAGAAAGCTGAAGACTCATCAACAGAAATAGTTCATGTTTGAGAAGGACACCCTGAGTTTATTGTTTTTGGAGAAATTTAAGAACAAAAATTACAGACTGTTTAGATTAAGATTACTAACGCAGCCATTCAATTTGCAAATTATATACAAGGCAGGGCGAGAGAACCTAATTGCCAAGGTCCTGTTGTGACTTTGATGAAAAAAGATGGAAGCGTTACATAGCAGGAAAAAGTGGACTGTTGTAGTGAGTGTTTGCGTGCTTAGAGTCAAGGAAATGTGTACGTATTGTTTACTAATAATGTAAGGCTAAGGAATTTTTGAAAATTGGGCCATCTCTGTATATTGATCGGTTCTTTTTAAGTGGGGTGGAAGGCTTGATGATATTGTGGCTTGAAGATATTTATTTTGTTCTTTTTTTCTTGTTGAAGAGAGGTTTTATGGCAGAAGTGTCAAGAAGTCTGCACCAGAGTAAACAGTTTGAGGCTCCTTTTAAAGTTGGAACAACAGAAGCAGCCTGAATGGATATGGTCAAGCTCTCTCAGAATGACATTTTTAGTTTTGGCTTTCAGCAAAACTGTCGGTGTCTTGAAGACAGGAAAGTGAGTTTTTTCCTCTCAGTTACAGTCAGAAGCTGCAGATTCTCTTTCTGCTACTCGAGTCAGATGTGAGACTATATATTTTATTGAATTTGTCTTTTGCCAAGGATGTTTATGGGATATTACTGTATTGGAACAGTTAATTAGGAAGTGATACTGTATCCATTATTCTGCTAAGTATTCCAGTAGAGTTAAGTTATTCCAATTTCTTCTTTATTGCGTTGTATGTTAACTACTGTGGACAGGACAAAATGCACCTTTTGAAGCCACACAATCATTCTAACTGATAACTGCCCTCATATTCACATAACAGAAACAGACTGGTACAGATAGATAACTACACTGCCATATGCACACCAGAGAAACATTCAGGAACAGATTAAGCCAAAATTAGATATTCATAAAGCAGAAGCTGACAGGTACAGATTGATAATCAAACTCTCATATTCACAAATCAGAAAATATCAGGTAAAGATTGATGACCATGTTTACAGCACAGAAACTGACAAGGTGAGACTGATAAAAGCATTCACACAGACTGGTAGCAGAGACTGATAGGGATAGACAGTTCATTACACAGACATATTCACTGAGCAGACACTGACAGGTACAGATTGAGAAGGCCAGTCAAACATTCACATAACAGAAATGAACGTAAAGGCGTGGATAGCAAAACTCCCATTTACATAGCAGAAACTGTCAGGGACTAATTAGTAAATACACTCTCACATTCACAGAGCAAACACTGACAAGGACAGATTGACAACTACAATTACACATTCTCACAGCAGAGACCTTAAGGATAGACTGGTAATTACACAAACATAATGACTGGAAGAACAGACAGGTACAGATTGATGACTAGACTGCCATATTCGCACATCACAACCTGTGTGGAAAAGTTTAACTAAACTGAGATACTCACAAAGCAGAAACTGACAGGTACATGTTGATAACCATATTGACATATTCCCAACAGAGAAATGGGCAAGGTAATTCTGATAAAAGCACTCCCACATTCACATAGCAGAGACTGATATTGGGAGATGGAAAATTACACAGACAAATTCCTTGAGCAGAAAGAAATGGATACAGATTGATAAAGCCAGTCAGTCTAATAGGCACTGCAATGGTAAATACCCTTACACATTCTCACACCAGAGACATTCTGGAATTGTGATAATTACACTAATGTAATCACTGTGGAAGAACAGACAGTTACAGACTGATGTCTATACTAACACATTCAGATGGCAGAAACTGACAGGGACAGATTGTGAGAGAGTAATAATCATTCACCTCCCGATAGCTCACATGAGCAGATCAAAAACCGCACTCCCATTTTACACAGCCAAAATAATCAAAATGTTCAAATAATCTTTCAATAACAGTGACCAGTTCAGAGTGAGTACAAATGACTTGTGACCAAATAAAGTTCAGAGAAAATCCATATAGCAAAGTTCATCATGAAAAAAAATTCTGCTAGAAACTGAAATGCACCAAATAATACCTATTCTAATGTAGTGCAAAGTAAAATTTCAGGAACTGAAATATTGGCAGGAGGCTGCTGACACTAACTGAGGAGCCAAACAGTCAGGGAGTAAAATTCATGTTGTCAACAGAAAGCAAAAGACACTGGTCACAGTACGTCAGTTCCCTTTAATCATTGAGGTAATCAGAATAGAACTGGCAATGATGCACACACTGGCAGCTATTCTGAGTAATGTATGAATACTTTGGCTGATACTCATTGGAGATTTGAAGAAGAATAGGGGAAAGGATAACTGAAGGGAGTTTACAGAGTAGGTGATGGTAGAATGTCCTTCATAAGACATAGGAGTGGAAGTAAGGCCATTCGGCCCATCGAGTCCACTCTGCCATTCAATCATGGCTGATGGGCATTTAAACTCCACTTACCTGCATTCTCCCCGTAGCCCTTAATTCGTTGTGACATGAAGAATTTATCAATCTCTGCCTTGAAGACATTTAGCGTCCCGGCCTCCACTGCACTCCGCAGCAATGAATTCCACAGGCCCACCACTCTCTGGCAGAAGAAATGTCTCCGCATTTCTGTTCTGAATTTACCTCCCCGTAATTCTAAGGCTGTCTCCACGGGTCCTAGTCTCCTCGTCTAATGGAAACAGTTTCCTAGTGTCCACCCTTTCCAAGCCATGTATTATCTTGTAAGTTTCTATTAGATCTCCCCTTAATCTTCTCAACTCCAATGAATACAATCCCAGGATTCTCAGCCTTTCCTGGTATATTAGACCTAACTTTCCAGGGATCATCCTTGTGAATCTCCTCTGGACACGCTCCATTGCCAGTATGTCCTTCCTGAGGTGTGGGGACCAAAACTGGGCACAGTACTCCAAATGGGGCCTAACCAGAGCTTTATAAAGTCTCAGTAGCACAACGGTGCTTTTATAGTCCAACCCTCTTGAGATAAATGACAACATTGCATTCTTAATCATGGACTCAACCTGCATGTTTACCTTTAGAGAATCCTCGACTAGCACTCCCAGATCCCTTTGTACTTTGGCTTTACAAATTTTCTCACTGTTTAGAAAGTAGTCCATGCTTGTATTCTTTTTTCCACAGTGCAAGACCATGCATTTGCGCACATTGAATTCCATCAGCCATTTCCTGGACCACTCTCCCAAACAGTCTAGATCCTTCTGCAGCCTTCCCACTTCCTCAGTACAACCTGCCTGTCCATCTAACTTCGTATCATCGGCAAACTTCGCTAGAATGCCCCCTGTCCCTTCATCCAGATCACTAATATATAACATGAACAGCTGTAGCCCCAACACTGAACCCTGTGGGACACCTCTTGTCACTGGCTGCCATTCCAAAAAAAGAACCTTTTATCCCAACTCTCTGCCTTCTGTCAGACAGCCAATCCTCAATCCATACCAGTAGCTCACCTCGAACACCATGGACCCTTGCCTTACTCAGCAGCCTCCCATGTGGCACCTTATCAAAGGCCTTTTGGAAGTCTAGATGGACCACATCCACTGGGTTTCCCTGGTCTAACCTACTTGTCACCTCTTCAAAGAATTCCAACAGGTTTGTCAGGCATGACCTCCCCTTACTAAATCCATGTTGACTTGTTCTAATCTGACCCTGCTCTTCCAAGAATTTAGAAACCTCATCCTTAATGATGGATTCTAGAATTTTACCAACAACCGAGGTTAGGCTTATTGGCCTATAATTTTCCATCTTTTGTCTAGATCCTTTATTGAACAAGGACGTTATAACAGTGATCTTCCAATCATCCGGGACTTTCCCTGACTCCAATGACTTTTGAAAGATCTCAACCAATGCCTCTGCTATTTCCTCAGCCACCTCCCTCAGAACTCTAGGATGTAGCCCATTGGGGCCAGTCTTTAATAGTCTGGAATAAAAACCTCTTACAAACAGTTCAATTTAATTTTAGCCTTCCCCTTTATTTACCAATAGCATCACTGTTACAATGTAACATTGACATCTAAAAGACAGGCTAGCTCAGATTCTAAAACCTTAGAAATGTAGGATACTAGCTCTTCCTTTAAGAGCCCTCGCAGACTACTCCACTCTTCTGTTTCAAATAGGCTTCCTTTTTACAAAATTTTACAATAAATGCTGCATGTTCTTAATTAGACAGACAGTGGAAAGGCAATAATTTGTAAGGAAGAGAAGTTAATTAACAGGTCTGTGTGCGCTTAACTGATCACTCCTGTAGGCCCTTAGCCATCCATCAGGTGGGAAAACAGATCCAGCCGAGTCAGTACCTGTTGGTGAGGTAAGTCCCTGTCGTAAAGAGGTATCAGTCTAAACTAAGTGGGAGAGGTCATAAGGTAACCTTGCACAGCTTGCATGTCAGATATCATTGTTTTACAAAATGGCGTCTTAGTGAGGAGGTCAAGCTTTGACCATAAAATGGCTTCCTGACAGATTGTGTCAGAATCTCTTCAATGTTGGGTTTAGAATAATTTTTAAGCTAGGAGCAGACTCCTGCTTTTTAGCTTAAACAAAAACATTCTGTACCTGAGGCTGAAAGGTTACATTTCAAATGATTCATTCGTCTCAAATTTAACATGCTTTCTTTTCAGGGTTGTGATTCAAATTTGAAGGTGACAGAAGATCTGACAAGTTAGAATTGACAGTGGGGCAGTCATGGCATGTAGGAACACCAAGTTAATGCTTCATCAATATTACATTTTAGAGTTTGCATTTCATAATCAGCGATGGCTACTCAACATGATCATAAAGTCCCAAAATGCAAATAACTTCAAAACACTCATCTCGCGCTCGCACAGCCTCCATCTCGCGCTCACTCTCGCACAGCCCCCAATCTGTTATGGAAAAGGCCAGACCCTCTCCAAACATTTCAAGCAAGTAACCCAGACCCTAACTTTGCTAGTTGTTTTAAGCGAGAGAAATGAAGTTATTCCAGCAGGGATGCAGCTGGTCAAACCAGTAGTTTCAAAGAAAACAGTTTGATTTACAAATTTAGTGAATGATACACAAACAAGAGAGAACAGTACACTAAATAACTTAAAAATCTGAAAACCCAACAGATTATACCAACTTAATGATGGTGTTCCCAACATTTACAACAATCCCCATAAATACCCCTTAGCACAAAAGGTAAAATCAAACAACAGGGTCTTACAGGAGAGATGTCAGAAAAAGAGTACCATCATGGACCGGCTTCTTTGGGTTCAGCAGCTGTTCCAACTGCCTGACTGCTTTCAGTCAATAGCCAGACAGCCAAAAACTAATCAAACCAGAGAAAAGCTGAGCTGGGAAAACGGGGCCACTCCCCTTTCATTGTGTTCTTTTTAAAAAATGTGGAAGCCTTTTGCCTGGGACATTATCCGTTAGCTATAATCAAAATGACCCTAAAACCCATCAATTCTGACTTTTCGGAGCCTGTTAAAGGAGCAGCAGCATCACAGCAGACTGCTTCACGAAGTAAAAGCCCATGGGATACAGGGTAATGTGTTGAATTGGATCCACAGTTAGCTCGTCACAGGAAAGAAAGGATAATGATCAGTGCCGGCCATTGTGAATGGAAAGTTGATTTAAGTGGTGCTCTGCATGGCTCAGTGTTCGGACCTCTGCTGTTTGTTTATACATTAATGATTTGGAGTTGAATATGACGGGCAAATTTGTGAACTTTGCAGACACCACAAAAAAGGCCGAGTATTGGATAGTGTGGAGGATAGCTGTAAGCTCCAAAACTATACAGATGATTTGGTGGAGTGGGCAGGAAAGTGGCAGATGGAGTTCAGGGAATGCATTTTGGGAAGTCAGACAGTAAATGGAAATAGACAATAAATAGGAATATACTGAGGGGACAAGTGAAGTGAGTGATCTTCGTGTGCAAATGCACAGGTACCTAAATATAGAAGGGGCTGTAAAGAAGGCACATGGAATGCTCTCCCTCATTGGCAGAGGGTTGAATACAAAAATCGGGAAGTAACAATGGAACTGTATGAGGCACTGGTGGCTACAACAGGAGTATTGTGTGCAGTCGGGTCACCACATCACAGAAAGGAAGTCATTGCTGTGGAGAGAGTGTAGAGGAGATTTACAAGAATGTTGCCAGAATTGTAGCTATCAGGAGAGATTGGAGGGGTTGGGGTTGTATTCTTTGGAACAAAGGTGCCACGATTAAGGAATATAGGGTGACCCCGTACTCACAGGCCCAGTTATCGCGGTTCACCGTGGTCCAAGTATATAAAAGGGAATATTCCAGAACCAGGGACCAGAAGGCTGCCGGGAAGGCATATTTCCCATTTAAATGAGTGTTTTTTCCATCTATCTGCAGTTTTGCGTTTCCGCTGTCAGTCCTGTAACATATCCCCCATGGGTACAGGGGTCCACAGTACTAAATAGTGAGCTACCTGATGAAGGAGCAGCAGTCTGAAAGCTTGTACTTCCAAATAAACCTGTTCAATTATTACCTGGTGTTGTGTGATTTTTAACTAGTGAGAGGGAGACATTAGACAGGAGCGACCTGTTTACTTTGGCAGAGTTCAAAAACCAGGGATCATGGATTCAGGTTCAATGGTTGTAGGATTAGATGATATGAGGAAAAATGTTTTTTTTATGTAGAGAGTGGTGGGTATCTGGAATTCGCTGCCTGATTTGGGGGTGCAGGCAGAGACTTTACTTTTTTTTCAAACAAAATTTCCCTGGAACTGCACCTCAAGTGTTGTAAACTCCAAGCTTATGGGCTGTGGTAGGATGGTGGGATGAGAAAGAGCACCTGGGTGTGTTGGCGTTGGCATAGACAAGATGGGCTGAATGTTACATTGATGTTGCCAATTACAGCTGATGTTGATTTACAGGAGGTATCCCTTCTATCTTCCTCCAGGCAAGTACTCAAAAGACCAAGATAATGTAATATTCCCTCGGTATAGAGCCAAGTGTGACCAGCACATTGGGATGGAAGCCTGGGATACAGGGGGCTCCAAGACCGGGATTGATTTGGGGTGAGTTCAGGGAGAACGGGGGGGCTGTTTGTAAGGGGCCGAGTGGAGCAGGAACTGGTCCCGGAACTTGGAGTGAGCGGGCTGTGGGGAAGAGAGAGGCCTTTCTCGGGCTGTGTGTGGGCCTGCTGAGGGAGGCAGAGCGGGAGGAAGCTGCTGTGGGACATTCTTGTGGTTTTTATACCCTAAACACTGATGGGAATTCATTGTTTGGCTTCTGTTGCACGCTTTTTGTTGTGAATAGCATTTGAATTGTTGAGAATAGCATTTGAATTGTTGAGAAATAAAGAACAGTGTATCTACATGTGATAAAAGTGCCCGTTGTTCTGCCTTCAGCAGTTAGTGGCTTTTTTTTGGGAGTTGAATATTGAACCGTGCAATCATTCTATTTTTGGAGCTGTGCATGTGTTGGTTAGTTTTCTTTCATCTGAGTAAATTGTTTCAGAATTTCGCAAACAGAAAAAGACTGGGAGGAGCTCAGTGTTGCTTTGTAACTAGACCTTGCTCTGTTTAAAAACAGAAGTATCATGATCATGACCTGACTGTTGCGTTGATCAGTTGATGTCTTTCTATTCAGAAATGATACTATCTCTCTTTTCTTCCTCCAGGCAAATGTTTGATGGATCAAGATAATGTAATATTTCCTCAGTACAAAGCTGCTTCTACCAACCAGCAGGTATGTTACGGTTGTCAGATTGGAGAACATCCTTTCCACAGTCAGAGTACATTGAGTAGATACACATTGAGCTCAATTTCCAGAAGTATGTATTCAATCCAAGGGTCAGACACAACTGATGAAATATTTTCAACCTCTTTATACTCGATGCTCAAAAGTTCAGTTCCAATAAATTCCATTATGCATAGCTAATTATCATTTGCAACATCAGATGAGAGAGAGACTGTATCCTCGTATGAAATATACATTCAGGAATGACATTAATCCACGTATAGTAAAGGCAATTTTAAAGTTACAATCAAGGTGAACAAACAAGTCATGCTGTTACATTGTTACAACAAGGATATATAAAGAAGATGTTGAGTGCAGATGCAGAAGGAAACTTTGATAATTTCAGTAACTGAGGAAGTTAAAATTACGTTTTTATAAATCATTGTCCTGGAAAAGACACAACAGTTAAACTTTGTAAATTCCAAATGAACCTCTGGGCCAAAGCCTGATAGCGAGAGAGTGCTCATCGTGTGTATACACCCCCATAACCATCATTTCCATCCACCCCCATATGTGTGCCTGTGCGCGCACACACCATTCTATTTCATAGAGCTACTGACCGATTAACAATAGCTGCAAATTTGTACACCGTCCTGAAATACACATTACAACATCTAACCGTGATGAAGATCCATATACACCGCAACTAGCAGAAAACATTTCATCAAACTGATTTCTACTCTCAGATCTCAAGTCAAAAAGATCGACAGCACAGAATACGTCTATTCAAATTAAGTCTGCACTGATCGAAAACAGTCTATAACAACACAGTTGATTGAATGGGATGAGAATTGTTAACTCAACGAGTATTCCATTTCCATAGATTTTTCATGGCAGCAGTTGAAGTTGTCATCCCCATCTGTGTCATAACGCCATTCTCCATTTCATCATTTTGTCGGAGTTTTTTTCAGTCCAGGAAGAAAGTTTTTCTTCTTATTCTGTGTGTCTTTCACAATTTGTTTCAAGAAACCTATGAAGAACCCTGCATTCATCTTGACTATCTCTTCATAAAACTACAAAAAAAAATCAAGGAATCAGGATATAGTTTTGCCAAAGAGTCAATGGAATCAAATCATTACTATTTAAGTGCAGAAAGAAAGAAAAAGCTAAAATTGATAAGTTTGTCAAGCTGCTCCTTAATTAACAATCAACTCTTGTTGGTTTAAAATAAAATTGAATTTGATTGTTTAAATATTCTTCACCGAGAGTGGAAAATAAAAGACCTTTTGTTTTCCCCTGCCCTACCAGAGAGCAACACAAGAATAGTGCTAATGGCTTGTACCAGATCCTGTCCAGATTGGTAAATAAAATAGAATTGACCAATTTTCTTTTCTGCGCAAGAGCATTGTCTTCAGTCAGCTGCAATGCAGTTGAAGTGTTCACTTAGTTGCAAATTGAATTAATGATCAGTATTAACCAAATCACTGGTAAAGTATGTCACAATGCAAACATTGATAGCATCCTGAAAACCAGACCTTGATATCCCCACTGTTCCTGGTTAGACTCTGCACTATAGGAATGACAAAAGTCTATTGCTTTTCTCCCCTTGACTCTGAAGAAAAGCACAGATGCTTTTCTGTTGTAATGTGTTGCATGTTCACCTGTCCATGGATCCTATAGGCTCTAAAACTAAAGAACATAGGCTGTGGACATTATCCAACTACATGGACAAGGCCAAATATTAGCAGATATAGAAACACATCTGCGCTCACTGACGGGAGCTGACTCCAGTGGCAACGGATAAAACCTCATTCATGTCAAGTAGCAGAAGTTTAAACAATTAATTGTGCTTGCAGTTACTAAAAGTGACACGTTTCAATTTAGACGACACTGAACCACTGTGAAATACAATAACCAAGAATAAGGACTGCATTGGTATCAAGTATCAGAGACTGATCGATTTGAATTTAGTTCTCAGTCTCAGCCTGGTGCTGATGTAAACACACTTTATCCACACTCCCATTTTGTTTGAGGGCCTGAGGAATGCAGAAACATTTCCGTCCATTTTATTGAATGAAACACTGATTTATAAGGCATTAAACCTACCTCCAAGTGTATTAGATCATGACATGCAGAACTGGAAACATAAGGAGATAGACAGACAGAAAATGTCAGTGCCACTCCTTTAAAGCAATAGATTGGCAGCACAACAGAAAGCTAGCTCACACTCAGCCATATAATGCTGAAAGAGAAAAAAAGAATGAAATTTAGGCCCAGGTATTTCCAAAAATGGACAGTTATAAATTGACTCACCAAACCATTAATCGCTTCAGTTAGTGTTAGATATTACATTTTACAGTGTCCAGGCAACAACTGATAAAGACTCCTGCATACACAAGATGTAAAAAATAAAGTCTGAAAACAGGAACATTCAAATTCATGGCAAAGTAAACATTGAACCAACATTAATCCCTCAAACACAAAGTGTGAGTGAATATTGATCGAGTTTGTCCAACACTCAGACCAACAAGTACAACTTAATGTGTGAAGAGAATGGGATTCACACACTCCACCTGATGCTGTTGCATACAAAACCAAACTGGCACTATAGTTATTCAATGGCAGAATACTGCAGAACTAATCTCACATGAGCATTTACCTTGAGATACTGGCAGTGAGTGGATGAAGTTCAGATGCCCAACAATTAGTGGAAATTAGTGTGGAGAACAGATGAACAAGAGAATGTCCCAGTGCAGGCACAATGGGCTGAATGGCTGTAGCAATTCTGTGACTCTGTCATAAATCACAAAATGCAGAAGAGTTTAAGGCCCAATCACAACACCCTTAAAATCTACTATCACAGAATGAATCTCAGTCACAGAGGATTCTTTTTCCTAAATTCATTCATGGGATGTGGGCGTCACTGGCTAGGCCAGTATTTATTGCCCATCCCTAACTGCTCAGGGGGTAATTATGAGTCAACCACATTGCTGCGGGTCTGGAGACACAAGGATGGCAGTTTCCTTACAGGACATTAGTGAACCAGTGGGTTTTCCTGACAATCAACCATAGATTCCTGGTGATGATTGGACTCTTAGAATATTATTGGTTGCCAGAGAATTAAGCACCTTTCATACATAAAAGAGTTGAAAGTAGTTGGTACTGATTAAGTACTTGACTCTCACAGTCACACAGCAGAAACTGACAAGTATAGATCAATTCCAAGACACCCATGTGGACACAATAGAAACTGACAGATGTAGACTGATAGCTGCTCTCACATATTCACTCTGCAGAAAGTGAAAGGGAGACAATGATACATAAATATACATGTGCACCACAGAAGTCATCCTATTTGGATGTGTCATAGCGTAGTGTGGCTTCTGTTCTGCCCAAGACCACAAGAAACTACAGAGAGCTGTGATGCAGCCCAGTCCATCACTGAAAGCAGCCTTCCATCCAAAGGCTCAATTTCCACTTCCCCCTGTCTCGGGAAAGCAACCAACAACATGAAAGACCTATCCCACCCCACTTATACGCTCCTCCACCCTGGTCTGTGAGATAGAAAATACAGAAGTTTGAATACACCATCCAACAGATTCAACAACGACTTCTCCACTATTATTAGACTTTTGAACGGACCTCTAAACTTTGATGCTAATCTCTATCTGCACCTTCTCTGCAGCTTTAACACTGTATTCCAGATTCTGTTCTATTACCTTGATGGACTTTGGATGAGATGATCTACCTGTAATGTGCACAAAACCATACTTTTCAATTTATCTCAGGACATGTGATAACAATGATCAAATTAAATGAATAACTGCAGTCTTATGTTCATACAGCAGAATCTGAGGGGTACAGGCTGATAACTACAGTCACACAAACTGAAAAGGAAAGATGAATAAATCCACTCAAAACACTGGAATCACAGAGCCTGACAGGGTAATAATGATAACTAAACTCTCATTCACAAAGCAGAAGCTGATAGCAGCAGATGAAAACTCAGCTCTCACATTCACATAGCAGGGATAGATTGACAATTATATAAACATATTCACGCAGCAGAGTCTGAAAGGTACAGATTGAGTTACACTCATTTTGACAAAGAAATTGACAGGTAGGGAATGATAACTCTACATTCACATCACTAAAGCTGACCACTACAGTTTGATTAATACACCCATATACACAGCAGAATCTGATGGGTACTGATCAGTAACTGTATTCACATATTGACAGGAAATAAACTGACAGGGACAGGTTGGCATCGACTCTCTCAAATTAAGGTAGTAGAAACAGATTGACAAAGATACTCTGGTGTCAAATAGCAAAACCTGACAGGTACTGTTTGGTAATTTCATTCACACATTGGTATAGCTAAAGCAGACAAATAGAGATCAATATCTACATTCACACGGAAGAAACTGATGAATACAATTTGATGACTGCAGCATACAGCAGAAACTGACAGGTAGATATTGATAATGACACTCACGTTCTCATAGTTGAAACTGACAGGTTCCGGTTGATATCTACACTACTGGATACACGGTAGAAACTGTTCAGGACAGATTGATATGTAAACTCACACATTCACAGAGCAGAAACTGACAGGTACATATTGATGACTAAACTCTCACATCGCCATCAGTGAAACACATAGGGACTGATTTTATTTATATAAAATGTGTTTAACAACCAGTCCCTGCAAGTTTATTCTGTGTGGATATATGAGTTTAGTTATCAATCTATACTGTCAGTTTATGCTATGTGAATGTGTGAGTGTGGTTATTAGTCTGTCCCTGTCAGTCTCTGCAATGCCAAAATGTAAATATATTTACCAGAGTGTGACAAGGACAGATTGATAACTACATTCACTCTCACATTTGCACAGCTTATTTCAACAGGTACAGGTTGACAGCTGTATTCCCACATTCACCTCGCAGGAACTGACAGGTATGGATTGATAAGGAAACTCTCAGATCCAGATACGCACTTGTATTGGGTAGCCTTATTGTGGAGCTATGGAGGTGTTGGTTAGTATCTGGTTCTCAGTGAATTGGTATAGATATTTTTATTACAATCACCAGACAAAGAGCAGCTCAGGCCAAGAATAGAATCAGACCTGAGTTCTGTTGGACTTGCCGGTTTGAAAGAAAAGCAGCCTAATGATTATTAAATGAATGTTACATTCAGAGGTTTGATACTGTCAAACTTAATGTTGATTTACAGGAGATGTCTCTTCTGTCTTCCTCCAGACAAATACTTGAAGGACCAAGACATATTCCCTCGGGGCAAAGCCAAGTGTGATCTGTTCCTCCTAACAAACAGCAGGTATGTTACCGTTGTCAGACACTAAAGAACATCCTTTCCACAGTCACAGAGCAGTTTGAGTTAGACGCACATTGAGCTTAATTACCAGAAGGAACATTTCAAACAAAGGCAAACGAGTTAAATACCACCAAGGAATTGCAATGTTTTATCTCTCTCCATTCTCCATGCACATCACCCCATTTCCAATAAATGTTATTATTCACAGCACAGAAACAGACACTTCGGCTGGACTCATCCATGCCAACCAACTATCCAGAACTAATCCGGTCTCATTTGCCAGCACATGGCCCATATTCCTCTAAACGCTTCCTGTTCTTGTATCCATCCAGGTGCCTTTTAAATGGTGTAATTGTACCAGTCT
Source organism: Hemiscyllium ocellatum (assembly GCF_020745735.1). Classification (NCBI taxonomy): domain Eukaryota; kingdom Metazoa; phylum Chordata; class Chondrichthyes; order Orectolobiformes; family Hemiscylliidae; genus Hemiscyllium; species Hemiscyllium ocellatum. The sequence goes on along the minus strand of NC_083449.1, from coordinate 4,783,260 downwards.
CCAGCAACTTCTCTGGCAGCTCATTCTGTACACACACTACATCACATTTAAAAAATTCCCCTCCAGATCCCTTTTAAATTTTCCCCTCTAACCTTAAGCCTATGCCCTCTCGCTCTGGACTCCCCTACGCCAGGGAATAAACATTGTCTATTTATCTTATCCATAGCTCTCATGATTTTATAAACCTCTATTAGGTTATCCCGCCAAAAACAGCCTTAAGCTTATTCAACCTCTCCCAATACCTGAAATACTCCAACCCTGGCAACATCCTTGTAAATCTTTCCTGAACCCCTTCAAGTTTCACAATATCTTTCCAATATGTAGGAGAGTAGAATTGCATGCAATGTTCCAACATGGCCTCACCAATATCCTGTACAGCTGCAACATGATCTCCCAACTCCTGTAATCAAATCACTGACCAATAAAGGAAAGCATACCAAATGCTGCCTTCACTATCCTATCAACCTGCAACTCCACTTTCAAGGAGCTGTGAACCTGCACTCCAAGGTCTCTTTGTTCAGCAACACTCCTTAGGACCTTATCATTAAGTGTATAAGTCTTGCTAAGATTTGCTTTCCCAAAATGCAGCACCTCACATTTATCTAAATTAAACTCCATCTGCCACTTCTCAGCCCATTGGCCCATCTGATCAAGATCCTGTTTGTAATCCAAGGTAATCTTCTTTGCTGTCCATTACACCTCCAATTTTGGTGTCATGTGCATACGTACTAACTATACCTCTTGTCAGGTGGGTCAGTGGGCTGAGGAGTGGCAGTTGTAGTTTAATTTAGATAAATGTGAGGTGCTGCATTTTGGGAAAGCAAATCTTAGCAAGACTTATACACTTAATGATAAGGTCCTAAGGAGTGTTACTGAACAAAGAGACCTTGGAGTGCAGGTTCACAGCTCCTTGAAAATGGAGTTGCAGGTTGATAGGATAGTGAAGGCAGCATTTGGTATGCTTTCCTTTATTGGTCAGTGATTTGATTACAGGAGTTGGGATTATATGTTTTTATAAGGCAAACCAAGACACAAATTCCACACTTAATGGTAGGGCACTGGGGCATGTTGCTGAATGAAGAAACCTCAGTGAGCCAGTGAAGATTTCCTTGAATGTGCTCCAAAAGGTTTATTTGGAAGCACTAGCTTTCAAAACACTGTTCCTTCTTCAACCACCTGATGAAGGTGCAGTGCTTCAAAAGCTGGTGTTTCCAAATAAACCTGTTGGATGAAAACCTGGTGTTGCCATTTTTCACTTTGTCCACCCGAGCCTAACACTGGCACCTCCAAGTCCATGAAAGTAGTTGCAGATAGACAGGGTGGTGAAGAAGGCATTTGGCATGCTTGCCTTCATTGTTTAGAACATTGACTGTTGGAGTTGGGAGGTCATCTGGTGGCTGTGCAGGATATTGGTGAATCCACTTTTAGGAGATTGTGTACAATTGTCACCAACCTGCTACAGGAAGGATGTTGTTAAACTTAAGGTGGTACAGTAAAGGTTTACAAGGACGTTATAGAGATATAGAGTCATACAGCATAGAAACAGAACCTTTGGCCCACCATGTCCATGATGTTTAATAAACACCAAACTGCATTTGTCTCATTTACCTGCACTTGGCCCATAGCTGACTATACCTTGGCTTTTTAAAGGCACATCCAGATGCTGCTTAAATGCTGTGAGAGTACTCAATCACCCTCTCAGGCAGAATGTTCCAAACTTTACCCACCCTCTGGGTCAAAATGTTTTTCTCACATTTCCTCTAAGCTGTTTTCTCCTCAACTTCAACATGTGCCCTCTGGACTTAGACACATCCATCACGGGGAGAAAGATTCTCTCAATCTACCCTGCCTACATTTCTGGTAATCTGGTACACTGCACCCTCTCCAGTACAATCACATCCTTCTGATAGGGTGGCAGCCAGAAGTGTACATGGTATTCCATCTGTGGCCTAATCAATGTTCTTTTAAAATTTGTAATAAGACTTCCTTTCTTTAAATTGGACAGCTCATGTAATAAAGGCCAGCATTGTGTATGCCTTCTTCAGCAGCCTGTCTGCATGTGTTGCCATCTGCTGGGATCTGTAGACTTGTACACCAAGGTCTCTTTGTTCCTCAGTACTCCCTAGGGACCAGCTCTTCATTGTGTAACTCTTTCCCTTGTTAGACTTCCTAAAATGCATTATCTCACACTTACCAGGAACATCAGAGCCATGGTTCTGCCGGCTGTACTCACACTGTAGCCTGAGAACATCCCCCTTCGCTGTCAACAGTGCTGCCAATTTTCATGTTGAAGAGGAAAGAACAGTACAGCCCAGTCACAGGCCCTTTGCCCTCCAAGCCTGCACCAACACAGTTTGCACTTCCACACTAAAATCTCATCTACAACCATAGTAATTATATGTTCTACATTCACATCCAAGTCGTTAATGTACAGAACAAACAGCAAGGGTCCCAGCAGTGATCCCTGTGGGACACCGCTCGTCACAGGCTTCCAATCACAAACACAACCCATCACCATCAAACTTTCCAAACTAATTTTAGCTCCAGTTTGCTTAAGACTCCAAGAGCCAATCTTTGATCAGTCTTTTAAATGGGACTTTGTCAAAAGCTATCAGGGTGGCCTGTACCTGGCCAGAATAGAGTGGTCTATGTCTGTTAACACAGACTGGCTGATAAGTGGAAAGTAGAAATAAACAGTAGTGTGTGAAACAGAATGGCAAGCAGAAACTAAGCACGTCAGCCTGTTCACACACAGTAAGACATAATGATACCATTGAACAAGCCACTCCGAGGACAGTGAAAAGTTCCCATTTGAAACAGTTCTGACAAACAGACCTAAGGTCTAATAAATGAGTAACTCCAGCCACATTCAATGAAAGTGTAATTGTCCCAGTTAATGAACAGACACCAGATGCTTGATATACCCCATTAATGCCCTAAAACAGCTGAGGATGCAACATCTAAAGTTATCTTATCATACTCAGTTTCTTGAAATAACTTCAAGTTTGAAGAAAAAGGTTCTTTAAAGAGACTTAGCATCATCACAGTAGTTTTCAGCATAAAATATAGATGCGCATGACCAGAGAATAAAGGAAAAAATGCATTTAAACTGAGAAGTAAACGTCAGTTCCCTTGAGGAAATGACTTTTCTAATGCCCGGAACAAAATAGATTGTTCATAGCCCATTAATCACAAAGTGCTCATTATTTGGGGTAACTATATGGCTTTACACATTTTAACAAACTTTATAACAGAAATTAAAATTCCAAATCTATAGCAAGTAAGGCAAAATTAATTGTTTCTGTTTTTTCTTCATATATAATAAGGACCATGGGGCATGTGAGAGGAGCAATAGTATTTGATTAAAATTAAATACAATGAATAACAGCATTCAGAATGTCCCTCACGATAAGCTAGACTGACAGAAACGCGAAGGAGTATAGCAAGTAACTCTGGAATGTGAACAAATAGGAGACATAGAAAGATCCCAAGGCCGAGCGATGACATATCTGCTAATCACCTTGAGATCATGTGAACCTGAGCTGTCCAATGGATGCCCATCATTGATTAGGTGTTTCATAGGATAGGGTTTGTAAAGTAAGAAGGAGGAACATGTTAATCAAGTTGTTTGTGATTGTTCACAGAATATGTACAAAACCTACTGCTTTTTTATTGTAAGATTAGAGTGTGCCATGGATCTCTCTTCTGAGGCCAGTCTCAGGGGAAGATCCTTTGGCCCTCTCCCTGCATTAACTGGTTTCTGCTTGAATAAACACCTACCACTTGCCTGAGTCCTGCCTGCCTCCTGAGTCTTTTATCTCTGGTTGGTGGTTACGCTCCTTCAGAGGCCTTACTGTAGTCCATGTAAACTACATCAACTGCACTATTCCCATCAGTATGTTTCATTGCCAGGACTGGAGGGTTTGAGTTATGGGGAGAGGCCAAATAGGCTGTTGTTTTTTTTTCCCCCTGGACTGTTTGAGGCTGAGGTATGACCTTATTGAGGTTAATAAAATCATGAGTGACATTGAGAGGGTGAATATGCAAGGTCTTCTTTCTAATGTTGGGGAGCCAAAAATAGAGGGCATAGGTTTAAGGTGAGAGGGAAAAGATTTAAAGAGCAGTTGTGGGATTACTTTATTATTTCCGAGGGTGTTGCTTGTATGGAAGTGGAGGTGGTGGGTACAATTACAATCTTTTATAGCACCTGGATAGGGACATAAATAGGAAAGGTTTAGAGGGAGCAGGACCAAAGGCTGGCAAATGGGAGTTGGTCAGATTAGGATCTCTGGTCAGCACCAACAGCTTGGACCAAAGGATCTGTTTCCATGCTGTATAACTGTATGACTCTCTGAAGACCAGACCTTGATATCACTACTCCCAGTTAGATTCCGCATTATCAGAGTTGCAAAAGTCCATTGCTTTCCAGCCTTGACTTTTAAGAACAGCACAGACTCTTTTTCTGTGTTGCAGTTTTACTTGTCTGTGAATCCTACGTATGCAAACAATTACAGAAAATAAGATCTTTCCCATTCACTTCAGGAAATGAACTGAAAACTTTCTCCTGTCCCATTTTGCTAACTGGCTGTCCACTTTACAGCAAACGTTAAACTGCTCAGTAACACAATGCAGGAAGACTGAAGCAGGATCAAGTGAATGTGGACGTTCTTCCTGTATGAGAACTGTTCCTTTCAAAAATCTTTTTTTTATACACAAAATCAGTGTGAATACACCATGGACAACAGCCTGAGCAGTAAACATTAAATTTTAGTTTCTAAGTTCTTCTCTAGATAACGTGGCTGTACTCTGTTGGCAGTCTGTCACATCTGAGCAGAGTTTTGAAGGACAATAAATAGTATGCACAGTCCCACTGAGTAGCACTGACAGGTAGAGAAGAATTCCCAATTACACAAACCATACAAGTGAATGGAAGAGCAGAGCAAGTAGTTGCTGACTGCACCAGTTATTGTCCTTATTCATGTAATGAAAGGTGTGAAGGAAACTGATTTCTGGACACAAAGATTGAGATTGTGCCAATACACAGTGGGTACAGAATAACTTGCACAGTGGGTACAGAATAACTTGCACAGTGGGTACAGAATAAGTCCATAGGCAAAAATACAAAAATCATGCCCACAAGGATCACATGGTTGGGAGAGCTAGCATTTCATTAATGAAGTTAAACAGGACAGGGTAAGAGTGAAATATGTCAGTCCCAGTGTACAAGTGAACTTCCAATTGAATTTAAATGCATGGTATCACATTGGTCACAAAGTAAATTCCACTTGTTTATTCCGAAATGCTGAACCCCCTATTGCATGTGCACAATGAATTTCAGTTAAGTAGGGAAAGAAGTAAATAAACATTCAGGTTAATTATTCCTCCAATTATCACACCATGGTTTAAACTTGCTGTCTGACTCTATGACTGTATGTAATTCCTCTAACAATTCCGTTGTCCAGACTGGAGGAATTAGATAGCAGGCTAAGTGCAGATTAAAACAAATATTGCAATTTAATTTGTTTCCATAAAGTGAAAACAGAACACATCTCATACACAGCTTCCAGTCCCACGGATTGATGTGTTTTACCCTTTTTTAAACATTACCAATGCGCGGGTTTAATCCGATTTTTCAGAATGCAAAAAGTAAAGCATTTTCTGCTGTTGGGGAGAGGCTTTCAAAGTGAACCGCGAGAACACCAAAACAGCTGCCGGACTGAAATGTGAAATACGGTAACGTTTACTGAATCTGAGCGAGAGCGGGAAGAGAAGACGACTTTAAAATATCGTCTAAACATCGTATTCGCCATCGATACTGAGCCGGAAGAATGTTGTGTGTCGCTTTATAAACATTCCGGGGTGTTATTGAAAATGTGAAAAGACAGTTTGCAGACTGCAGTGTTTAGCCTGTTTTGTTTCAGCTTCGTCACAAGGTTTAGAAAATTGACCATTCTCATTATCAGAAATGGACAGACAGGGGTGGGCAAATGAGGGAGAGACAGATCGTGTCAAGGATACATTTGTAAATAAAAGTAAAATGATATTCGAGTAGTAAGTGTTTTAAAACGTCCTCAGTTTTTTTTTGTATTTCATTTTTCAATCTAAAACATATTCCTTTGTTGGTAAAGTGGCGGGCTTTTCAAATTGTAAAGAAAGCGGTTGATGATTTGGCGCCGGTACTCTCCGCCCTCCTCCCCGGGCCCTCTCCGGATTGGGGAATGAGGCAGATATCTGATTGGGAATTGAAACAACATTAGGCGGGGCTGAACAATGGGACCAATCAGAAACAGCCGCCCCACCATTCCTCCCGAAGGTATAAGAGGCCGCAATGTGGGCGGAGTGTAGCATTCTCTGTGAAAGTGTTTGTGATCATGTCTGGAAGAGGAAAGGGCAGTGGGAAAGGTCGCGCCAAGGCGAAGTCTCGGTCGTCCCGGGCTGGCCTGCAGTTCCCGGTGGGCCGTGTTCACAGGCTCCTGAGAAAGGGCAACTATGCTGAGCGTGTGGGTGCCGGAGCGCCGGTCTATCTGGCTGCGGTGCTGGAGTATCTGACGGCTGAAATCCTGGAGCTGGCCGGCAACGCGGCCCGGGACAACAAGAAGACCCGCATCATCCCCAGGCACCTGCAGCTGGCCGTGCGCAACGACGAGGAGCTCAACAAGCTGCTGGGAGGGGTGACCATCGCTCAGGGCGGGGTGCTGCCTAATATCCAGGCCGTGCTGCTGCCCAAGAAAACTTCCGCTGCTGGATCCGCTAAAAAGTGAAGATAGTGTTCTTGAATTTGACAACCCAAAGGCTCTTTTAAGAGCCACTCACAGCATCTGTGAAAGGAGCTAAACTCTCTATCGGATTGATTATTTTCTTTTTAATGTGGAGAGTTCTCGCCTTTGTACCGGACATCAATAAATTCCGCACTCCATTTAATTGGATATTGTTACTGGCTAAGGAAGCATTTGTCATAAAATGCGATTGCAAGAGTGTCCTAACCTACAGGATTTCGTATTGAACGGCCACTGCCTGAGTGATATCTGTCTTTACTATGGAGAATGGAGGCGCGAACGTCCCGGACTTCAGATTAGATTCACATTTCCTGTAAAAGTGCTGTAGGAAGAGCTGGGTTGACCCAGTGCAGTAACGGGTCAGTCCCTGACCCTCTGCGCTTTATTCCCTGCTCGGTTCATACCCAGTCTTTTATCCCCTGCTTCTGGAGAGACAGAGCAGATTGAACACCATTGAGACATTTTTTCAGCTGTAAAGGCGGGAATGGGGGAAAGTGAGATTGCCTGATCTTTAATTTCGTAATCGAGAAAAGCAATCAACGTGTACGTACTGATGTATTCTCCTCTGTAAAGCTTGTTACCCTTTCATTCTTAAAGGCGGGCATTTTCAAATTTGAAAATAAGCCGTTGGTCTCTTGGCGCTATGTTTTCCCTTTTCTTTCCTGCCTCCACCTCACCACAAGCCATGTTAACGACAAGGGAGTCAACGAGGAGATGGGAAATTTCCTGAAATATCTAACCCAATACCAAAATTTGATGTGAACATCACGCTTCTTATTATTATATTTTCTCATTAATTCCGCAATCTTGAATGAATATCTCACGTGTTGCAAAATTCACTGCTGCTGCCTGCCATTTTTGTTTTTAAGTAACTTCCGATAGAAATACTAATATCCCCTATTGCTTTCTGCTCTCTCTGGATGAGCAAGCGAACTTGTGCCCGCCCATTGAAACATCTTAAAAAGGTTACACAGTGTACACCGATAAATTTACAGAACCACACTTTATCAGTGCATTCCTATCTCATCCAGATTATTACTTGCCCGAAAACAATTTGTAATCGCTGCCTGAACGGGCGGATGGAAAGAACGCGCCATTAAGATATCCGGAGGCTCCCAGAAACAAAACTGAGCCGAGTATTATGCCTTGGAAATCTAAGTAGTACAATATGTAACATTAATGTCTGGGTTCCAAACTAAATATAAACAAATTCATGGCATGGACAGCCAAGTACACATTGATATTGTTACTGAGAAAGGCAGGTATTCACGAGAAAGAGGATCGAAAGTTACGAGGAGCAGACACAAGAATAAGTTTGAGAAATTTCAGCCATGATCGAATTGGAGAACAACTGGATGGGAGAAATGGCGTAATGCTGCTCCAATTACAAGTCACGGCGCGATTCAGAGTCCACCCACTCGCAGAACACGGTATTAGTGCATTTTCAGGATGGAAATAATTTTATAATCGCGATATATGTAAAATTACCGTCAACAGTACGCTATCCCCTCAGTACATGCCACCTCCCACGTCCTCAGGTCTCCGCTCTCTTTCGGAGGGTTTGGGTGGCTCTGAAAAGAGCCTTTGAGTTCGCTGGAAAAGGGTCGCTTTATGCTCAGCCGCCGAATCCATAGAGAGTGCGGCCCTGGCGTTTCAGAGCGTACACCACATCCATGGCGGTGACCGTCTTGCGCTTGTCTCCCCAATGTCGAGGAGATTGCATCGGGAGCAATGGATACAGTAAAAGATGTGTGAAAGTGCAGATGAAACATTGATGGATGTGGAAGGCTCCTTTGGGGTCTTGCTGCTGTGGCAGGGGAAGGTGGGGGGGGTGTGTGGTTGCTGGGAGGCATGGACCTGACGAGGTAGTCGCGGAGTCTTTACGTGAAGTGGATAGGGGTGGAAGGGAAATATATCTCTGGTGGTGGGATCCGTTTGTAGGTGGCGGAAATGGCAGAGGATGATGCAATGTTTCCAGAGTTTAGCGGGGTGGAAGGTGAGGACTGGCGGGGGGGAAGGGGTGGGGGGGTGGGGTTCTGTCCTTGTTGTAGTTGGAGCGGTGGGATTCGAGGGCAGAGGAGCGGGAAGTGGACGAGATGCACTGGAGGACATAAACCACCACTTGGGAGGGGAAATTGCAGTCTTGAAAGAGGGAGGCCATCTGGCGTGTCCTGTGGTGGAACTGGTCCTCCTGGGATACAGCGGTGGTGGTGGAAGAATTGGGATAAGGAGCGTCTTTGCAGGAGGCAGGGTGGTAAATGGTGTATCCAGGTAGCTGTGGGAGTCGGTGGGTTTGTAGCATCTGCAGTACTCACTTTCGCCTTTGTCTGTTTCAGTCCAACCAGAAACTTTGTTTTGGTTAATTATGTACTTCTTTCACAGTTTGTTGCAATTTGCTACAAAACGCTCTGCATTCCTCCTTCCTCTCCCTCGGATGTATCATGAAAAAAGCGTGAAATCTGGCTACAATTTTCAGAATGCATCAATGGAATCTAATAACCACTCTTCAAAGCAGTGGAGAAAAGGGTTGGGGGTGTGGGGAAGAGAGAAAGCCAAAATTGGTAGGTTTGTAAAACTGTTCGTTTTATTTTCAAGCAGAGTTGAACGGTGTTGATTATTCCATAAATTGAATTTGGCAGATTACATATTCTGCACTGCATGACAAAGTCATTTTCCTTTCCTCCTCACTACTATAGAGCAACTCAATAATACTGCTAATGGTGCATCATCACATGACAGAGCCGCGTAATGTTCTGTCAGAAGTGAATTGGCCAATTGTCTTTTCTGGATATGGAACATTATGGTCAGTCAGCTCCAATGCAGTTAAATTGTTTGTCACCCTTTCACTTTGTGGCAAATGGATTCAATTTACACTGATTGTTAGTTCACCAAAATCATAGAAGTACATCACTATGCACTGAAACAAAAACTGATGGCATCCTGAAGACCAACATTTTATATCATCACTGTTAGATTCTGCACAGTACAAGATACAAAAGGTCCACTGTGGTTCCTACCTTGTCTCTGAAGAACAGCACAGAATCCTTTCTGTTGCCGGGTATTGCATTTTCACTTGCATGTAATTCCTACAGGCACTAACAATTTATGAACTTCGGCTGTTTCCCATTCACTAGAGGAGACATGAACAGAGATACAGACTGGCAGCACAAGAGTAAACTCACTCTCACTCAGCCACTGAACGCTGAACGCTAAAGAATTAAATTTGGCCTCAATTGTTTCCAGATGTAAACTGACTCTCAACATCACTTACCACAGCTGAGGATATACAGCGCCCAGCAGTGCCTGATAAAGACTCCTCTACACATGCATACACACACACATAGTAAAAATAAACTGAGACTGAAATATAACACAATTAAGCATCATCGAAAAGAGTTTATTTACAGAGTTTATGCTCTGTAATATACACTCAGACACAAAATCACAACTGAACATTGGAGATTTACTGGATCTCAATCACCTATGAACCCGTTCCAGAACTTGAGGATCCTCCTCAAATAAAATGCACAGAACTGAACACAAATGTGATTTGACCAATGATTTGCAATTAAGATTGTGGGAAATATATCAAAAATAGCACTATAATTATTAAAAGTCAGATGTTTACAGAACTGATATCAAATTGCCACTGACAATGAGTGGATGAAGTTCACATTTCCAACAATTACTGCAGAACTGATACATAAGAGAATGTCCCCGTAGAGGCACAATGGGCTGAATGGTCTGCTTCTGTGCTGTACCATATCAGTGATTCTGATTTTGGTGAGAAAGGATATGACATGCTGTTGTGTAGGGTGTAAAAATATAATACAAAAATGAACTGACACGCAGAATAAAATGCTTTTTCACAAATAAAAACAGCAACAATGCCTGGGTACAAATTAAACCAAATATCTCAGTGATATCACAGATCCTGACTCTCCGCAAACAGGAAATGTGTGACCATAATTCAGAATGGTACTCATAATAAAGCAGTTTCCCTTCTTCCATTGCCCTATCTCCCCGTTCCCCCCCCCCCCCCCCCCATCTCACATTTACTGCTCTGCCCTCATCAATCCTTTTTTTACTTCTTCAAAAAACTCAATCAAGTTTGTGAGACATGACTTCCCACGCACAAAGCCATGTTGACTATCCCGAATCTGTCCTTGCCTCCAACAACTTGCCCACCACTGAGGTCAGACTCATCGGTCTATAGTTCCCTGGCTTGTCTTTACCGCCTCTCTTATACAGTGGCACCACGTTTGCCAACCTCCAGTCTTCCAGCACCTCACATGTGACTATTGATGATACAAATATCTCAGCAAGAGGCCCAGCAATCACTTCTCGAGCTTCCCACAGAGTTCTCAGGTACACCTGATCAGGTCCTGGGGACTTACCCACCTTTAACCATTACAAGACATCCAGCACTTCCTCCTCTGTAATCTGGACACTTTGCAAGATGTCACCATCTATTTCCCTACAATATATATTTTCCATATCCTTTTCCACAGTAAATACTGATGCAGCATATTCATTTAGTATCTCCCCCATTTTCTGCAGCCCCACACAAAGGCCGCCTTGCTGATCTTTGAGGGGCCCTATTCTCTCCCTAGTTATCCATTTGTCCTTAACATATTTGTAAAAACCTTTGTATTTGCCTTAATTCTATTTGCCAACACTATCTCATGTCCACGTTTTCCCCTCCTGATTTCCCTCTTAAGTATACTCCTACTTTCTTTATACTCTTCTAAGGATTCAATCGATCTATCCAGTCTATACCTGTCTATTTCCACCGCCACATTTTTCAACTCTGGTCTCCAGCATCTGCAGTCCTCACTTTCTCCTCGTTATCAATGTGTACTTGTCAGTTTCTTCTATGCGCATGTAACTATCAATCTCTACCTGTATGTTTCCCTGTGTAAATGTATTTACCAGTCTGTTCCTGCTCTGTGAATTGAGCCCGTAAATATTAACCTGTATCTGTCAGTTTCTCCTCTGTGAATGTGTGAATGTATTTACTGTTCTGTCCCTGCTGTGATTTGAGAATGTCAATATTAATCTGCATCTGTCACTTTGTCCAATGTCATTTTGTGAATGCAGTTACCAATCTATGCCTCTCAATCTCTGCCTTGTCAATATGTGAATTTACTTGTCGATTTCTACCTGTCAGATCCTGTTTGGTTAAAATGAACACTGAAGAATCTGAGATTGTGCTCTCTGAGTATAAGAGTGTCGTTATTAGACTGTACTTGTCAGTTTATGCTCTGTGAAACTGGGCGTGTAGTTATCATTCTCTTCCTGTCAGTTTTAGCTCTGTGAATGAGAGTGTAGTTATTAATTTGTCCCTGACACTTAAGAAAGCTGATTGGAGGCAGATGTTCACAGGTAAAGGGACGGCTGCAAAATGGGAAGCCTTCAGAAATGAGATAACAAGAATCCAGAGAAAGTATATTCCTGTCAGGGTGAAAGGGAAGGCTGGTAGGTATAGGGAATGCTGGATGACAAAAGAAATTGAGGGTTTGGTTAAGAAAAAAGAAGGAAAAAGTTGGTCGCCCCAGATAGAAATGGAGAGGTCTAGGAAGGGGAGGGAGGAGTCTGAGACTGTCCAGGTAAATTTGAGGTCGGGGTGGAAGGTGTTAGTAAAGTGTAAGGTTGGGGTGGAATTTACCTGGACCGTCTCAGACTCCTCCCTCCCCTTCCTAGACCTCTCCATTTCTATCTCGGGTGACCGACTCAAACACAGACATTTACTACAACTCGACCAACTCCTACAGCTACCTAGATTACACCTCCTCCCACCCTGCCCCCTGTAAAAACCCATATTCCCAATTCCTTCACCTCTACCGCATCTGTTCCCAGGAGGACCAATTCCACTACCGAACAATCCAAATGGCCTCCTTCTTCAAAGACCACAATTTCCTCTCTGACGTGGTTGACGATGCTCTCCATTGCATCTCCCCCACTACCCGCACCTCTGCCCTTGAGCCCCGCCCCTCCAATCGCCACCAGACAGAACCCCACCAGTCCTCACCTTCCACCCCACCAACCTTCGGATACATCGTATCATCCTCCGTCATTTCCGCCACCTCCAAACAGACCCCACCACCAGGGACATATTACCCTCCCCACCCCTATCAGCATTCCAGATTGACCACTCCCTCCGTGACTCCCTCATCAGGTCCACACCCCCCACCAACCCAACCTCCACTCTCGGCACCTTCCCCTGCAACTGCAAGAAATGCAAAACTTTCACCCACACCTCCCACCTCACGTCCCTCCAAAGCCCCAATGGATCCTTCCATATCCATTGCAAATTCACCTGAACCTCCACACATATCATTTACTGCATCCGCTGCACCCGATGTGGTCTCCTCTACATTGGGGAGACAGGCCGCCTACTTGCAGAATGTTTCAGGGATCATATCTGGGACACCCGCACCAACCAACCCAATTGCCCCGTGGCTCAACACTTCAACTCCCCCTCCCACTCCACCAAGGACGTGCAGGTCCTTGGACTCCTCCATCACCAGACCATAGCAACATGACGGTTGGAGGAAGAGCACCTCATCTTCTGCCTTGGAACCCTCCAACCACAAGGGATGAACTCAGATTTCTCCAGTTTCCTCATTTCCCCTTCCCCCACCTTGTCTCAGTCAAATCCCTCGAACTCAGCACCGCCTTCCTAACCTGCAATCTTCCTCCTGACCTCTCCGCCCCCACCCCACTCCGGCCTATTACCCTCACCTTGACCTCCTTCCACCTATCGCATCTCCAACGCCCCTCCCCCATGTCCCTCCTCCCTACCTTTTATCTTAGCCCGCTGGACACACTTTCCTCATTCCTGAAGAAGGGCTTGTGCCCAAAACATCGATTCTCCTGTTCCTTGGATGCTGCCTGACCTGCTGCGCTTTTCCAGCAACACATTTTCAGTACATTCAATTCATTGGCTAGTCTGCCTTGACGCATTTGCCAGGAGATCAAATGGATGCTCGAGTTAGGAATGGACAGCATAATATCTCAAATCTGTGCCATCAACAGTTGGATTGCGCTACAGCAATACAAATTGACTCACCGAGAGTTGCGGAAGGGACCATTATTCAGATGGTTTCTCAAGACAAATCCATCTTTCGAATGGATATCTTGCTTAGTGAATTGAGACAAAGCCTCGCCTAGTCGCAGAAACATGACACTGATATGCTTCACTTCCATTTCCTCCTTATTTGCTGGAAGATAGATATGCTGTTGATCACCTGTGAAACTTCACAAATCTTTCTTCTGTGCTGTTCTCACAATGTCCATGGAAGATTGGCACAAACATTTCCCTCTTCATCTTGACCTGGTTCCTCATTCCCTCCTGTATCTGTGTGCCTCAGGGTGGTGTATGTGATGCAGGGTCGTTGCTGTTCCGCTTGGTCAGCCTGAAAACAGGTCAACAAGAAACGTAGTAGATAGGAGCAGGACCAAAATAGTTGGCGTTTTGGACAGAGAAGGAGGTTAGCTAAAAGTACAATGGAAATTGTACCTGGTCAGCATGGGCGAGTTGGGCTGAAGGGCCTGATTCCGTGCTGTATGACTATGAAAATGGATGAGAATAACAATTTTTTCCTGAAAGATAGCCAATGAAGGGAGGAGCTGTGAATACGTGGGGTTATTATACAAACCAATTTCTCTTGGCAAAGCACATGACTGGAACATGCCTAAAACTGACCCTGACCCTGTTATTTCTCTGTACTCTGAACAGGATTTGGTCATCTCTACAAAGGTGGGGACTGAATACAATTCCGAAATGTCCTTGAACCAACCGACTTGCTCAGCCAGAAGGCAGTGAAGAGTTTGCAAAGGGTTAGAAGTCAAGTTCAGAGCAGACCAGGTAAGGAGCTCATATTTCATTCCCTTAAGGACCATCACAGACAGGAACAGGAGAAGGCCATTGGACCCCTCAAGTCTTAACTCCAGATCTGTTTTTGTTTAAAATCTAATTCTACATCCACCACCTGCCAATGCAAGATTCGCATTCACATCTGCAGGGCATACCCTGGGGAGCTGAAAACATAGGATTTTGCTTCCCCATTATTTCAGAAACTGAAAGTGAATCTCATCAAAATTGAGATCAGAATAAAATACCCCACATTATTGAGCCAAACATTAATGTCCCCAGAATCCATACAGTGTGCAAAGAGACCATTCAGTGCCATCGGAAGTATCAGATGAGTAAGCAGAACATTTGATAATTGCCAATTGAGAGGGAAATTGAATAGCAAATGAGGAGATTAGCATCACAGGCAACATTGAGGGTCCGGATTCCTGATGAGCTAAGGAAGCTGTGCTGCTGTCGAAGTTGAACAAAATTATGTGTGCATCTAAAGGCATAATGGGAATCAGTATAGATATTAGCTGGCTTTCTTTTAGCAAGTATACAGGCACAGGTGAGAGTAAGGAGTTCAGCTTGCTAGGCAGAACAGGATGGGTCGGCAGAGTAACCTTCTAGTGTCTGGGAAAAAGTGACAACCTCATATCCTGACATACATTTGCCCTCTAGAAAGATAGAAGAAGAACCATCGAGATAAAGTGTAAGGTCTGGATTAACTAGAGCCTGATCGGTAAGATCGGGATGTGGCTTAGTAACAAGTTAATTTATGAGAACACAATCATGGGGAGGATCAGGTAGTTCAAGACGTTCTTCCTGTAGGAATGTAACTGGGTTAATGTGAGAGCTATATTTAAGGAGAGAAGCAGATTCTGAGTGGAGTACGTTTAGAGGTAAGCGAGGATATTGCAGAATGGGAGGTACACACTTCTACATTTTGATGCAAAGTTATATTAGAGGCAGCCAATCCTATAGTATGGATGGCTGGGAGAATCTGGGTGCAGTTTTAAAGTAATCATGGAGAAGCCATGTATACTTTCATCTTGAATGAATTAAATGTGGTACGAGTAGAATGCCACAGGCTGTTTGTAAATACAGATTGGGGGGCAGAGTTGGAATTGTCTACCTGAACGGTGGCCTAATCCTTCCAAGTGGAATTTTAAATTTTATTAGTTTGAATTTGACTTGCACTTGTGGTTGTTTTAAAGTTGAACCGAAATACCGCTTTTTAAAAAAAAACTAGCAATGTTTTGTTCTTTCAGCAGTGCATCATTTTCTTTGACCGTCTGGTTAAAGAGTACAAACTGATTTTAAAAGCAGCAGTTAGATTGATCAAAATCAGTGGTCTTAAGTTCACTCATCTGTGCAATTGTAACACTCCTAACAGACGGTGACAAATGATTCGTTGAGGAAGGCCATGGGTCTCAGCAGATTGGTCTTCAGAGTGTGAGTGTGTGTGACAGGGGGGCGTTCAGGCGACTTTGTTTTATTGGCTGTACTGTGGGTGAGTGTTGAGGAGGTCTGCTGACAGGAGGAGAGACATAAAATATTTCCTTCTCCAAATCAGAATACCATTCCTCCTCCCCAGTCCACAGATGGATCAGGATTCTTTATTGATCTTTGAGAGAGGAGAGGATGGGGTATAAGGAACAGTCTTTGTCATTCGTCAGGTCCTGCGTGGCTGCAGCCTGCTCTTATTCTTATTTCCTTTACACTGGGGCTCCTGACATTTCAACTTTGGTTCTAAATCTTTGCTTTCCTTTTGTTCTAGCCAATTGCAATTCTGCTTCTAAATCATATGCTTCAAATTTGCATTTTCGTTCTGTCCAATCTAATTCAGATCCTTCCTCAGTTAATGGACTAACTCTCTGTTTAATACAGTTTTGTCTCCATGATGATTGCATTGATTTTTCCCGAAATACCTTTTTCCACACTCATGTGGCTTCTTTCTGCTTACTTCCCTTTTTTCCCAAATCCCTTGTTCAATTTTAATGAGTAGAGTTGAATCATGTGTGCCTCCGAGAGACCAATCCTTATTTAGTTGAGCAGCTGCAGCCGATAGTTCCCTTAATTGTTTCTCATAATTCGGATACAGATTTATTATTTCCGTTAGGGGACGTTGGTCTTTCATTTTATCTGGAGTGACACCCATATTTATCCTACTACTCTAAATCTTCACAGAACTACTGATCTGCAGGGTCACCAATCTCAGTCACGACAGGGCACAGACCCAAAACACAAATGTTCACTCACCAACAAACAAATGTGTATCCAAACTGAATCTCAAGGGGTTAAACTTTCTGCAAGCTGCAGAGGGTTAACGCTAAGTCTCTGTGAACCTGTCTCTCTCTCTCTCTCTCTCTTGCTCTCTTGGGCGGCACTGTGGCACAGTGGATGGCACTGATGCCTCACAGTGCCGGAGTCCTGGGTTCAATTCTCACCTCAGGCAGACTGTCTGTGTGGAGATTACACATTCCCCCAGTATCTGCGTGGGTTTCCTCTGGTGCTCCGGTTTCCTCCCACAGTCCAAAAATGTGCAGGTTAGGTGAATTGGCCATGCAACATTGTTAGTATTAGGTGTAGGGGAATGGGTCTGGATGGGTTGTGCTTTGGTGGCTCAGTGTGGACTTGTTGGGCTGAAGGGCCAGTTTCCACACTGCAAGTAATCTAATCTCCCTGTCACGTGCAAACACATACAAGCATTTTAGAAGATAACAACTCGACTATACAACAATAAAGACTAATCATTTCGCAATGCATTCTCGACATTGTAAAACTTGACAGTTTCTGCTTTAAATACCTATTCCAACAATCTCATTTCGGGTTCCATCAGGGTACTGTGAGAGTGAAATGGGGGGAAGTCACACATGACGATACAGACCAAGAGCAACCAAGGTATAATCTTACCTTGTGGGCCCATTGGTCTCAGGTCTCACCCTTAGGTGAAGCTCCTCTTTTCCAGTTTCATTCAAATGTAGCCCTTGTTGGAACCCTGCTCACAGCGTCAAATTGTTAAAGTACAGATTTGAGACAGCCCAGGTAAACTCTTATAGACTCGAACCTGTAAAGCCTCTCTCTTGGTTTGTCACAGAGATTGTACTCTTTGAAAGTCTGGAATAAAAACCTTTTACAGATAGTTTAGTTTAATTTTAGTCAGCCCCTTTATTCACTAATAGCAACACTGTAACAACATAACACTGATACTATAAACTAAACGAACTAGGTTCTAACTAGGAGAGCAGAGTACGAGCTGGCTACTCTGATGTACTGTTCCTTGATACAAAAGTTTACAAAAACATTGCATGTTCTTAATTAGACAGATAACAGTGAAGACAATAATTCATAAAGAAGAAAAGTTAACTGGCGGATCTGTGTGTGCTTGACTGATCACTCCTACAGGCCTTGAGCTATCCATCAGATAGGAAAAACACACCTAGCTGAGTTAAACATCTGCTCACGAGATAAGTTCCTATAAAGAAGTACCAGTCTAAATTAAGTGGGAGATGTCATTAGGTAACCTTGCACAGCTCGCATGTCTGATATCATTGTTTTACGAAATGGCTTCTTAGCAAGGAGGACAAATGTTTGACCATAAAATGGCTTCCTGACAGATTGTATCAGAATCTCTTCAATGTTAGGTTTAGAGTAATTTTAAACTGGGAGCAGATTCCTGCTTTTTATCTAAATCACAGAATCATTCTATACCTGACGCTGAAATGTTACTGCATGGTTGTATGTAAATTGATTAATTAGTCTCAAATTAAACATGCTTTCTTTTCAAGTTTGTGATTCAAATTCAAATAAGACACAAGATCTGATGAGTTAGAATTGACAGTTGGGGCAGACTGTAAGGTCTGTAGAGTGGTTTGCAAGAACAGCAAGTAAGTTAAAGCTTCATTAATATTACCTGGTAATGGCTACTCAATATCATCATAAAGTCCCAAAATTCAGTAAAACTCCGTGCATAGCAGATAAGCACTAAGTTAATTTTCTACAGGCTCCAGTAGCCTCAGCATAAAATGGTCTCTACCCCTAGAGTCCTTTTGAACTCTCAAGTCAGCAAAGATTTTTTTCTCTCTGTCTCTCCCCCACTTGCAAGGGGTAATACGAATCCATTTTAATTGGCAGCATCTGACCATTAATTACAAAGCTTTTGATAGTACTGAGTTTGTTTCAGGGTCAAAATCAAATATTGCCATTAATTTCACAAGGGAATGGTTGTGAATGTTATCACTTGGTGTCCTGTTCAACGGATTCACCGATGCTACGGCAAATGTACTTAATTCCTTTCCAGCATCCTGTTATCACTTGGTAAGCCCAGATGTCCCTATCTTCTGCATTCCTTGAGATTCCCCTCCCCGCCCCACCTTTTTCTGAGCCTTCCTGCCTGCCTATTTTCTAGTGCAATAAATGTGTTATATAATTCAACATTACATTTTAGTCTAAATGTTTAAAGTCAAATTTGAAGGCTATAGACTGTCTTGGTTAGGTTCAGTGATGGAGGAGGCCCAGGATCTACGTGTCCTTGCAAGTGTGGGAGGTGAGTTAAAGTGTTCAGCCACATGACAATGGGGTTGCTTGGTGCGGGTATCCCAGAGATATTCTCTGAAATGATCCACAAGTTGCTCCCATGAGGAACCTTATCGAACCCCTTACTCAAGTCCATATAGATCACATCTACTAATCTTCCCTCATCAATCATCCTTGTTAATTCTTCAAAAAACTCAATCAAATTTGTGAGACTTGATTTCCAAAGCATAAAGCTATGCTGACTATCTGGAATCAATCTTTGCCTTTCCAAATACATGCAAATCCTGTCCCTTGGGATTCCCTCCAATTTGAAAATGTGTTGCTGGTTAAAGCACAGCAGGTCAGGCAGCATCCAAGGAATAGGAAATTCGATGTTTCGGGCATAAGCCCTTCATCAGGAATGAGGAGAGGGTGCCAGGCAGGCTAAGATAAAAGGTAGGGAGGAGGGACTTGGGGGAGGGGCGATGGAGATGTGATAGGTGGAAGGAGGTCAAGGTGAGGGTGATAGGCCGGAGTGGGGTGGGGGCGGAGAGGTTAGGAAGAAGATTGCAGGTTAGGAGGGCGGTGCTGAGTTGAGGGAACCGACTGAGACAAGATGGGGGGAGGGGAAATGAGGAAACTGGAGAAATCTGAGTTCATTCCTTGTGGTTGGAGGGTTCCCAGGCGGAAGATAAGGCGCTCCTCCTCCAGCCGTCGTGTTGTTATGGTCTGCCGGTGGAGGAGTCCAAGGACCTGCATGTCCTCAGTGGAGTGGGAGGGAGAGTTAAAGTGTTGAGCCACTGGGTGGTTGGGTTGGTTGGTCCGGGTGTCCCAGAGGTGTTCTCTGAAGCGTTCCGCAAGTAAGCGGCCCGTCTCCCCAATGTAGAGGAGGCCACATCGGGTGCAGTGGATGCAATAGATGATGTGTGTGGAGGTACAGGTGAACTTGTGGCGGATATGGAAGGATCCCTTGGAGCCTTGGAGGGAAGTGAGGGAGGAGGTGTGGTCGCAAGTTTTACATTTCCTGAGGTTGCAGGGGAAGGTGCCGGGAGTGGAGGTTGGGTTGGTGGGGGTTGTGGACCTGACGAGGGAGTCACGAAGGGAGAGGTCTTTGCGGAACGCTGATAGGGGAGGGGAGGGAAATATATCCCTGGTGGTGGGGTCCATTTGGAGGTGGCGGAAATGACGGCGGATGATACGCTGTATACGGAGGTTGGTGGGGTGGTAGGTGAGAACCAGTGGGATTCCGTCTTGGTGGCGGTTGGAGGGGCGGGGCTCAAGGGCGGAGGAGCGGGAAGTGGAGGAGATGCGGTGGAGGGCATCGTCGATCACATTTAGGGGGAATCTGCGGTCCTTGAAGAAGGAGGCCATCTGGGCTGTGCGGTGTTGGAACTGGCCCTCCTGGGAGCAGATGCGGCGGAGATGAAGGAATTGGGAATATGGGATGGAGTTTTTACAGGGGGCAGGGTGGGAGGAGGTGTAGTCCAGATAGCTGTGGGAGTCAGTCGGTTTATAGTAGATGTCTGTATTGAGTCGGTCGCCTGAGATAGAAATGGAAAGGTCTAGGAAGGGGAGGGAGGAGTCTGAGACAGTCCAGGTGAATTTGAGGTCGGGATGGAAGGTGTTAGTAAAGTTGATGAACTGTTCAACCTCCTCGTGGGAGCACGAGGCAGCGCCGTTACAGTCATCGATGTAGCGGAGGAAAAGGTGGGGGGTGGTGCCAGTGTAGTTGCGGAAGATGGACTGTTCCACATATCCTACGAAGAGACAGGCATAGCTG
Organism: Hemiscyllium ocellatum; assembly: GCF_020745735.1. Lineage (NCBI taxonomy): Eukaryota > Metazoa > Chordata > Chondrichthyes > Orectolobiformes > Hemiscylliidae > Hemiscyllium > Hemiscyllium ocellatum. Next base: position 4,762,328 of record NC_083449.1, on the reverse strand, counting down.
GGGCCCATGCGGGTGCCCATGGCAACTCCTTTAGTTTGGAGGAAGTGGGAGGATTGAAAAGAGAAGTTATTCAGGGTGAGGACCAGTTCAGTCAGTCGAAGGAGGGTGTCAGTAGAAGGGTACTGGTTGGTGCGGCGGGAAAGGAAGCAGCGGAGGGCGTTGAGTCCTTCGTGATGGGGGATGGAGGTGTACAGGGACTGGATGTCCATCGTGAAAATAAGGCGTTGGGGACCGGTGAAGCGAAAATCCTGGAGGAGGTGGAGGGCGTGGGTGGTGTCCCGAATGTTGGTGGGGAGTTCTTGGACTAAAGGGGACAGAACCGTGTCAAGGTAACTAAAGGGGACAGAACCGTGTCAAGATTCCCTCCAACTTACCCATCATCATCAGGCTCACTGATCTATAGTTCCCGGTCTTTTTCCTTCCCACATTTCTTAAACAGTGGCACCACGGTAGCTAACTTCCAGTCTTCCAACACCTCAGCTGTGCCTATCAATGATGGAAATATCTCAGCAAGGGGCCCAGCAATCACTTCCCTTGCTTCCCACATAGTTCTAAGGTACACTTGATCAGGTCCTGATGATTTATCTACCTTTATGCGTTTGAAGACATCCAGCACCCCACCTCTCTAATATGGACATTTTTCAAATGGCACCGTCTATTTCCCCACATTTTAGAAATTCCATGCCCTTCTCCAAAGTAAGCACTGATGCAAAGTATTTGTTTCGTATCTCCCCCATCGCCTGCAGTTGCATACATAGTCTGCCTTGCTATTCTTTGAGGGGTCCTATTCTCTCCCTAGTTACCCTTTTGTCCTTCATGTATTTATAAAAACCCTTCAGATACTCCTTCACCCTATTTACCAAAGCTATGTCCTGTTCCCTTTTTGCCTTCCTGATTTCCCTCTTAAGTATATGCTTCTACTAACTTTACACTCGAGGGATTCAGTCAATCTCTTCTGTCTATCCCTGTCGTATGCTTCTGTCTTTTTTTGAACAAAAATGTCAATTTTTCTAGTCACCCAGCATTCCTTTTACCTACCAGCCTTTCCTTTCACCTGAACAGAAATGTACTGTCTCTGGCCTCTCGTTATCTAATTTTTGAAGGCTTCACATTTTTCTGCAATTGCTTGACCTGCGAACATCTGCGATCAATGAGTTTTGAAAGTTCCAGCCTAATACAGCCAAAATTAGCCTTGCTCCAATGTCGAACTTCAACTATTAGATCTGAGAGTTTGGTGCTGGAAAAGCATGGCAGGTCAGGCAGCATGTGAGAAGCAGGAAAATCAACTTTTCTGGCAAAAGCCCTTCATTGATTTTCCTGCTCCTCGAATGCTGCCTGACATGCTGTGCTTTTCCAGCACCACGCTCTCTACTCTAATCACCAACATCCACCGTACTCAAACCCTTAAACTACGGCAGTCCCAATCTATGTTTGGAAAGTTACAATTCCCTACCATAACCACCCTATTAATCTTACAAATAACTGAAAGTTCCTTACAAATTTGTTACTCAATTTCGAGCTGACTATTTGGTGGTCTATAATACAATCCCAACAAGGTGATCATCCCTTTTTTATTTCTCAGTTCCATCCAAATACCTTCCCAGGTTGTATTCCTCCCTAAGGGAAGCAGTAATACCATCCCTTATCAAAAACATCACTTCCAATCCTCTTTTGCCCCTTTTCTATCCATGCTATAGCATTTATATCTGGAGGATAAGATGCCAGTCCTGTTCATCTGAGCTACATTTCTGTAATTGCTATGATATCCCAGTAACATATCTCTAACCATGACCTGAGGACATCTGCCTTCCTTGTTAGGCCTCTTGCGTTGAAGTAAATGCAGTTTAATTTATCAGTCCGACCTTGTTCTCTGCTTTGTTCCTTCCTGCGCAGACTGTTTTACTTGTTCCCTTTCCCAACTGTATCAGTCTCAGATTGATCTCTCTCTTCACTATTTTCCACATTATTATTTAAAACCCTCCTGAGCAGCTCGAGCAAATCTCCCTGCCAGAATATTGGTCCCCTTTCAATTCATGTGCAATCCATCCTTCCTGTACAAGTCACTTCTACCCCAGAAGATTTCCAAAGATCCAAAAATGTCAACCCTTCGCCCATGCACAAGTTCCTCAGCCACACATTCATCTGCTCTATCCTCCTATTCCTATACTCACTACCTCACAGCATTAGCAGTCATCCGAGATATGACTACCTTCAATGTCCACCTTTTTAATTTCCTGCCTAACTTTTTGTATTTTCTCTTCAGAATCTCATCCTTTTCCCTCCCTCTGCCGTTGGTTCCAATGTATACAATGACACCCTGCTGGTCCCTCTCCCCTTTTAGAACATGCTGCACCATCTCTGAGACATCCTTGATCCTGGCACAGGGAGGAAACACACCATTCTTATTTATTGCTGCCACCCACAGAAACTTGTTTGTGCCTGTGACTGGAGAGTCCCCATCACAATCGATCGCTTGGATCCCAACATAATGCTCATTGCATTTGAACCTGCCTGGGTACCAGTAATGTGGCTGTTTGAGCTACATTCCCCTGACAGTCCAGCACACCCTACATTTTCTAAACAGCATACTCGTTTGAAATGGGGATAACCAGAGAAGACTCCTGCCTACCCCTCCTACCTTCCCTGGAGCTAACCCATCTACCTGACTGTATTTGCGGTTTTTCTCCCTTCTGATAACTGCCATCCGTCACACCCCTACTCTGTGTTTGGAAAGTTAAAATCCCTAACCATAACCACCGATTGTTCTTACCGATAACTAAAATCTTCCTACAAATTTGTTTCTCTATTTTCGATTGATTATTCAGTGATCTGTAATACAATCGCAATAAGGCAATTAGCTCTTTATTTGTCAGTTCCACCCAAATAACTTGCCTGGATGTATTCCTCATTGTAATATTCCTCTTGTAACTTCCTCATTCCTCGACTGTCGCTCCAGCTGATCCATGTGATCCAGTAGGATTCACAACCAAACACACTTACTGCAGACGTAATCAACAGTAACTTTGAAACTCTCCCTAAACTCCCACATCTGACAGGAAGAGCATATTGCTCTAATAAAAGCCATATTTCCTCCACAATGTACAAAATCAGACAATAGCACCATTGTTTTGCTATAAAAACCAGTGCTCCAGGCTAACCTAGTACTTACAGTTTACATTTTTTACATTTAATCAAGAGACAGATTTCAATAAAACATATAATCAAGAAAGAACCCACTCTGTACATTAGTGCAGACATACAGCAAGGTTAGACTGTAAAATATGCACTTATCTGTTCCTCTGCTGCTAGCTCTCCCACATAGGTTCCTCCAAAGGTAGCTATGAATTTTGCTGTTTGTTAATTTTTCCTACACTCACTCTGATGTCCAGTAACTGCAGATTCACTGCTGTCCCATTTAGCAGTGTAGGTTTCTTTCTTTCTTCCTTGTTTTTGGCTCCTATACCCTGGGGCAAAGATCTTGGCTATTCACCCTATCCCTGCCCCTTATACACTTCTGTAAGGTTATCCCTCAGCCTCCGATGCTCCAGGAAAAACAGCCCCAGCCTATTCAGTTTCTCCCAAAAGCTCAAACCCTCCAAGTCTGGGAACAGCCTCAGAAATCTTTTCTAATCCCTTTCAAAGTTTCATAATATCTTTCCTATAGCAGAAAGACTAGGACTGAATGAAGAATTCCAAAAGTGGCTTAACCAATGTCCTGCACAGCTGCAACATGACAAACTAACACCTATACTCAGTGCTCTGACCAATAAAGGAAAGCATGCCAAACACCTTCACTATCCTATCTACCGGCCTCAGCACTTGCAAGAAACTATAACCCTGCACTCCAAGGTCTCTTTGTAACAGCTCGCATTTTTTTAAATTATTCATCTGCCAAACCTCAAACCATCAGTACTTCCAATCAATTCTAATTTATATCAAATTTTCTTTCCTCTCTCATTTGGATAGAAGCATATATACATCTAGGCAGATAGGCTGGGACTTCTTTTCACTGGAGCATAGGAGGTTGAGAGGTGACCTTGTAGAGGACTATAAAATCATCAGGAGTGTAGATGAGGTAAACGACAAGTGTTTTTTCTCTAGGGTGGGGGTTTCACGATTAGGGAGCAAATGTTGAAGGTGAGAGGAGAAAGATTTTCTCAAAAAAAAGGGAATCACTTTTTTTAAAGAAAGCAGTTTCTATGTGGAATAAATGTCCAGAAGAAGTGGTGGATATAGGTACTGTGACAACGTTTAAAAGACATTTGCATAAATTAATGAATCAGAAAAGTTCAGAGGGATATGGGCCAAATACTAGCAAATGGGACTAGTTTAATTTGAGAGCATAGTCAGCATGGACGGGATGGTCTGAAGGGACTGTTTGACTCTGTACCAGTACTGTACTGGTCATAAAACTATTTTCTTGCCTTTCCCCAGAACCATCCACTTCTTTGTTGTTTAAACATCAGATGAACTCAGCCTTGACTATATTCAATGACCCCCCCTAACTGCAGGAAGCCATCTCCACTTCTGAACTCCATTCCTCTTGCTAATATATCACTTGCCAATCTCATTGCTTGCTGCACCTGTCTAATAACTGACATTGACTGGTGTAGGACACAGAGGGGCCTTTGTACATCTGCACATCACTCCTGACGAACGGCTCAAGCCTGATACCTCATTTCTGCTGCTCCTTAGATGTTGCCTGACAAACTGTGCTTTTCCAGCGCCAAACGTTCTGACTTTGACCTCCATCTGCAGTCCTCACTTTCTCCACATCCCAATATATCACCATTTAAACCATACGTCTCTTTTCTGCTTTTTTTTTGGCAGCAAAGGTTATAACTTCATACTGTGATCCTGCGTTTGCCATGTGTTTGCCAATTGAGACCTAGACTTGGACGTCTTTTCCAGAGTCTGTCCCCTCCCTGAATTCACTCCCTTTCCTTTCAGTTCCTGCAAGTCAACAATTGAATCCCAGAATGAAACAAAGAAATGGAAAACAGGGTGAGAAAAAGAGAGTGCTGTACACACAGATGTTGAACAGAGGAGGAAATTTGCAGTCTGGGGTGAAACCCAATCTTCATTCAGAGAGAGGAGCAGCAATTTCCGAAGCTCATGGTCCAATGTCTGCATTCAGACGAAAGGAGGGTTGTGACTGGCAGGAGGACCACACTCCTTCTAGTTGTCCAGGGCTCCTCATTGGTCCATTAATAAATGCCGCAGGCCGTTTCTGCGGTGAGCGAGGAGCATGCACGTTATTTTGCTGACACCGGTGAACATTCAGTGTTTGCTGACTCTGAGGAGCATGCGCAGTACGCAGTGTGAAGATGCCGGTATTACTGACAAATTTAAAGTGTCTAAATGCCAATTGTTTAAAAAAAGAGGCTGCAGTCACAATTTCCTTTCCCTACTGTGGTTCGACATTTTATTCTGTTTACATTTTGTCCGGGTGCTCAACTTTTGTATGTGTTTTCCCCAGGGTAGAATGCTGTCCAAATCTAGAGGGGCATAGCTTTAGGGTGAGAGGATGAAGCTTTAAAAGGGATCTGAGGGGTAACTTTTTTCATGCAAAGGGCGGTGCGTGAATTGAATGAGCTGCCAGAGGAACTAGTAGAGGCTGCTACAATGATAACATTTAAAAGGCATCTGGATAGGTACATGAATGGGAAGGGTTTAGTGGGATATGGACCAAATGCTGGCAAATAGGTCACTATATTAATTTAGGATATCTTGTCAGTGTGGATCAAAAGGTTTGTTTCCACGCTCCATAAAACTATGGCTCGATTTCTGCATAGTTGTGACCGATTGCACAAAACTTGGAATAAACCATCCACCCCTTACAGCCTGCCCTCAGCTGTGGCCTAACTGTGCATATTTCAAGAAATTTTGCCAAAGAATTCTGAAGCGTTTTTTAAAAAATGTTGAACATGCTTTCAGACTTTTATGATGTTTCTAAAGATATCATTTTAGCTATTCTCAATTTTAAAGGCCAGCCATTTCTCATGCACTCCCATCTCCCAGGTAGAGTCATCACCATCCATTCTCCGTATTCTTGAAGGGCTTGATTCAGCGATCAAAGAGGGTTTGAAGCATGAGAAAGGATGGGGGTAGGAAGGGAGAGAGAATAGATAGGAGGCGCAGATAGATAGAGAAAGTGGACAGAGAGATAGAGGGTTGGGCTGAAGAGAGACTGAGGACAACAGGGTGGGGGAAAGTGAAAGGCTGGGTGGATGGGGGTGCGTAAGAGAATGGGGAGAGAGAAAGAGAGGAGGACAGCAGAGGGTTGTAGTGAGACAGAATGGGGGGGTATGAGTGTGGGGAGAGAGAGAATGGGTGGGGGGGTGGGAGTGGAGAGAATGGATGGGGGGCAGAGGGTGGAGGGAGAGACAGTACAAATCCCATCTTCGCCAGGTCTGATGTCATGTGTCCTTCGAACTGGAACCCTTCCTCCACAGCAAACGAGTTTCTGAACAGCATCTAACCTAGACCCACCCACTTACCCTACAGCCCTTCAGTTCCCCATTGCCAATACACCCTAACCTGCACATGTCTGGACACTTTAGCATGTCCAATCCACCCTGAACTGCAAATTTTTGAATTGTGGGAGGAAACCTGTGCATCCAGCGGTAACTCACACATACACAAGGTGGAGAACGTGCCATAGTCCACAGACATTCCCTTGAGGGTGGAATCGAACCTGGGTCCCTGGGGTCATGAGGCAGTGGTACTAACCGCTGAGCCATGCCACCTATAGCTTTGAGGTTCTGCTTTGTCTTTGTAGCTTCTAACTTCTCGTAAGCCTGCAGCAGAGGATCTCTCCTCCTGATATTGTTGAATCATACCCACTGCAACCTCCCTCTCCCACCTCTCCAGCCCTGATCACATCTGTTCCTGAATCCTCCTGCCAGACAGACACAGATGCCATCTGGCCTCCTGCCAGTTGCAGAGAACGGAGACAATGCCTGTCACTATTCTGTCTGTTACCACCACCTCCCACTCCCCAGCATTGTCGTTACTGTCACCACCCACCACCCAGACAGTTCATTCCTCCAGCCTGCAGCCCTCTCTCAGATCTCCTTTACCTGTCTGACTCGCACTCGCACTCTCCTGACCCTGTCCACTGACCCAATTGGAAGGCTGTCTGGAGGGGAAGACCATCTCCTGTAATAAAGTGTCCGGTTAACTTTACCCATTTCCTCCCAACATGTCTGGAGCCTGGCTTCCAGCTCCATCTCTCTGAGTCGAAGGTCCTCCAACATGTGTTTGCCCTGGAACACGGTATCCAGATCCTCCCAGCAAATTGAAAGACAAGTCCCACCCAGCCTTCTCCAATGTGTGTTGTGTAACTACTTAATTATTTCTAGTGGCCGAGCAGAGACTGATAGCCAAGTTCAGTATCCATGAGGATAGCCTCAACTGGGACCTTGGGTTTACATCCACTGTACTGTCCAGTCTCACATAAGCACATATATACACACTCATGCAGACACTCTTTCTCATACACTTGCTCTCTCCCAGATACACAGACATACTCTCCCCATACACACTCACCCTCTCAAAGGCTTATACTCCATCACATGTTTTACCAAGCATGCACACACACAAACACACACATATGCACACACACATTTGCAAGTGCAAACTGTCTCTGATGGACGCACAAATACATTCAAGTCTTTGGGGTGAATTTTCATTTGTGAAATTACATTTGCAGATACATTCTATTGTGCACTTTGAGCAAAATCTGCAGGCAGTCAGTCCATGCAATATTTTATAAATTCCTACTTTGGAAATTAGAACCAGTCTCACTCAAGATTGGGATATAGACAGACTCTTACCTCAACTTTCATGCATTTTCTGAGCTGAGATGTTAATTTCAGTTTAAAAAAATAAGTATGTCAAGAATATTACTTGAAGGAAGTTCTGGGATGAACATATTAAATGAACCAAAACCTGCAACTCATTCTAAAAGACGAAAGACTTTAACAGCATTCTAGGTTTGTTCATTATATGGTATCAATTGCATGACACTAATCTTTTGCGATAAATTCTGTTTCTTGTGATCCTGCTCCATAGCTACCCTATGAAGGAGCAGTGATCCGACAGATAGTGCTTCCAAATAAACCTGTTGGACTATAACTTGGTGTTGCGTGATTTTTAACTTTGTCCACCCCAGTCCAACACGGGCTCTTCCACATAATTTCCAGTGAACACAGCTCACACCTCCCCCTGTGCTGCCAGTAACCTTTACAATGCCAATGAAGCAATGGAGTACCTGCACTCCAGAAAAAAATTACAATTTCTGTTATACTAGCTACTCATTCACTTCACATGACACCGGAAACTTAGTGCTGGAGGCTGAAAGAAACGAACAGCTTTGAAATAAAAGCCTATAAGATTGCATAGATTTCAAGGTCCGAGTACGACGGGAAGTTCAAGTAACCTTTACTGCGACTCAGCTTTGTCACTGCTTCAGATCTCCCCAACAAAAAGGTGTACAAAATGTAGCTGTTTTTTTAAAAAAAAACTGCTCAAGGTCAAAGAACACACACTACCCACCCACCATCTGAGATGGTGAGCGGGTATCCCCAGTGTGGACCTGCTCGTTCAGCTGCAGGCCAGAGGAATCAATTAATCCCTTCCCGCGCTTGGGCAGGTGAATGGCTTCTCTCCCGTGTGGACCTGCTGGTGTGTCCATAAGTTGCTGGCGTGATGGAATGCCTTCCTGCATTCGGGACAAGTGAATGGCCGCTCCCCGGTGTGGACCCGTTAGTGCATCTGCAGGTTACCCAACCGACTGAATCCCTTCCCGCACTCTGAGCAGGTGAAAGGCTTCTCTCGCATGTGGACCCACTGGTGGGTCAGCAGTGTAGATGACTCAGTGAACCCTCTCCCACACACGGGACATGTGAACGGCTTTTCTCACGTCTGAACCCGCTGGTGTGCCTGCAGATGGCCCACATGACTGAATCCCTTCCCACACTCTGAGCAGGTGAAAGGCCTGTCCCCGGTGTGGATCCGCTGGTGGGTCCGTAGACTGGAAGACTCAATGAATCCCTTCCCACACACTGGGCAGGTGAATGGCCTCTCCCCTGTGTGGACCCTCTTGTGGATCAGCAGTGCAGACGAATAAGCGAACCCTTTCCCACACACCAAGCATGTGAATGGCCTCTCTCCGGTGTGGAACAGCTGGCGAGTCTGCAGGTTGCAAGAATTTGCAAAACTCTTCCCGCACTGAGAGCAGGTCAACGGCCTCTCCCTGGTGTGGACACTGTTGTGGATCAGCAGTGCAGATGATTGATCAAATGTCTTCCTGCAAGCGAACAGCCTCTCCCGTGTGGACCTGCTGGTGCTTCTGCAGATGACCCATCTGACTGAATGCCTGCCCCCACACTGGGCAAGTGAACGGTCTCTCCTCAGTGTGAATGCGTCTGTGGGTTTCCAGCACTGATGGGGAAGGGAATCCTTTCCCACAGTCTCCACACTTCCATAGTTTGCCCATTGGGGGAGCTTCCCTTGTGTCGCTCTGAGTTTGAAATTAGAAACAGAATGTGTACACAATTTCTCCCCAACGTGAATTGTGTCAGTTTGATCCCCTAAGCTGAGTAAACAGTTTAAAGCACATTTTACTAACAGCGCACTGAATCTCCCTCACTCAGATATCTCCATATTCTTCCTGCCATACCAGTGTTCAAAACCTCTCAAGCAGACAAGAGCAAAACATTTCTTCTCTTTTGAATAGCTGCTGATATTCAAGTCCCAATGAATCAAGTGGTTCTGTCAGAAGTTGATGTGTCATGTGCTTTCAGATTTCTTTCCCCATGTCTTCCTGCAAAAATAAATTCACAAAATGATTGATCACTGTCAGTACAGTTAAATAAGCATAACATAGATGGCAATTCTGGTAGATTGCCAGACGCCTGCTGATCATAGAGGTTTTTAAAATCATGAGGGGCACAGTAGGGAAAATGGGAAAGTCATTTTCCCCCAGCGTGGGGGTACAAAAGGTTTAGAGTTAGGGGAAGATTTAAAAAGGGATCTGAGGGTCACGCAGTGGGTGGTGCATGTATGAACTGAGCTGCCAGCGAAAGTGCTGGAAGCTGATACAAGTACAACATGTAAAAGGAATTTGGATGGGTATATGAATAGGAAGGGGTTGGAGCAAAATGGGCCAAATGCTGGCAAATGCAACTAGATTTGCATTGGATATCTTGTCAGCACGGGGTGTTAGATCGAAAAGTTTTTTTTTCCCGTGCTGTACATCTCTATGTCTATTTGATAACGGATGCTTTATTTCAGTTGACGAGAGTATCGTTACAAATCAGAGCAAGGTACTAATATTTAGATGTAAGGGAGAGAAAATTCCTCAAGACGGGCACGATAAGAATCCTGGGAGACACCTATTTCTGGTTTATTTTCTAACGAACAAACATTAACTACAAGCACCGACTGTGCATTTACTTTTTCTCACTTATTTTGTTTTATTCCCTGCTATGATGATATTCTGTGTCTGGATGGTTTGACAGGCTGGGACCTTGATCGACTGATTTACTGTTTAATTGAATCAGAATGTGTAAAAGGGGTCAAATCTTTAGCAGAGCTGAGAACTGATACCATCTTAATCTGTGGGAATAGGCAGATCAACAGAGGACAGAGAAAATAGCGCGTGAAATCTGCACCAACAGCAGACCACCATGTTGTCAGTGCTTTGATTATTAGTGCCAATCCTCTACCTTAACGGAGCTGCTCATTCAACCTGAATGTCACATACCCAATCGATATTCAGGATCCAATTCCTGTCATCCTGAAGCCAAGTCTCTGTAAGGAGTCTCAGATCAAAACTATTCTCTTTAACGGGTGCAGTCAATTCATTCACTTGCGTTACAGTGCAGCACATATTCAGACACCACAGATTTTAATTTCAATTTTTGTAACCTTTTGAATTTAGCTTTGATTCCTGGTACATTTATTCTCCTTGTCCCTGTCTATCTTTCTCTGACGTTTATTTTCTACATCACTAATCACTCACCTGCCTTGAATTGGATTGGCCATGCTAAGTTGACAATACTGTCCCAGGATATGCAAGGGTTAGCCATGGGAAATGCAGGGTTATAGTTTCATAGTAATCGAAGCAGGAGTAGGCCATTTGACCTGTCGAGCCTGCTCGGCCATTCATTAAGATCATGGCTGATCTATCCATAGTCTCAGCTCCTCCTACCGGCATTATCCCAACTATCCTTGATTCCTCTACCATGCAAAAACCCATCCAAATGTGTCTTGAATATACTTAATGAAGCTGCCTCTATTGCTTCCTTGGGTAGAGAATGCCATAGATTCACTGCTGTCTGGGAAAAGCAGTTCCTCCCCATCTCTATCCTAAAGCTGTTCCCCCTTACCTTGAGGCCATGCGTCCTGGAACGGTCTCGCCCACCAGCAGAAATTGGATAGAGTAGGAGACGGTGGGCTTTGTCGGGGTCAGTGTAGACTTGATCAGCCGAATGACCTGATTCCATACTATAGGGCTTCTATAATTTAGTGCAGTTGTGTTTGCTCCGGATCACAGCACCTAGAACCTCCCACCGTCTGCAAATCAAAAGACAAATCCCACCCTGCACTCTCATTTTTATGTTACCTAACTGCTTAATCGTTTCTAGTGAACAGAGCCCACACCTCCCGCTGCTGCCAGTAAACTTTACAATGCTGATGAAACAATACCTGTAGTATTGAAAATCATAACGCTTTTAACAATACCAATTATTGATTCACCACTCCTTCTGCTGCATAGCATTGGAAATACAACATTGGAGGCTGAAAGAAATTAGCATTTTAAAACAAAAACCCACCTAAAACTTCACTTACTGCCGCTAAACCTGAAAGCACTTCATCTCTATAGTGTAATGAATTCCTACTTTTCACCAAAATCCCAGATCTACTCATTCACTCAGTTGCTGTCTCACAAACGAAAGATTTCACAGCAACTTTTACTGCTCCCAGGTCGGGCAAAACATCTTTGAAAGCTGCTCTGCAAGTCCAGTCTTCACAACGACACTTCTTTCACCGAAGACAATTAGAATCAGACAGCGCAGAAACAGACCCTTTGGTCCAACTTGTCAGTGACAAAACAATATCCTAAATTAGTCTAGTCCCATTTGCCAGCATTTAGCCCTCTAAACCCTTCCTGTTCACATACCCAGATGTCTTTTAAAATGTTGTATTTGTACCAGCCTCCACCACTTCCTCTGGCAGCTCATTCCATACATGCACCACCCTTTGCATAAAGCATTGCCCCTCAGGTTCCTTTTAAATCGTTCCCCTCTCAACTCAAATCTATGCCCTCTAGTTTTGGACTCCCCTAGCCTGGGGAAAAGATCTTGGCTACTAACCCCATCCCTGCCCCTTTTGATCTTCAATAAGGTGGCCCCTTATGAACTTCAACAAGCTCACCCCTCAGTCCCTGACACTCCAGGGAGAGCAGTATCAGCTTATTCAGCCTCTCCCTACAGCTTAAAGCTTCCAGTGCTGGCAACAGCCTTGTACATCTTCTGAATCCTTTCAATGTTTTGCAACATCCTTCCTGCGTCAGAAAGACAAGAACTGAAAGCAGTATTCCAAAAGTAGCCTAATCAATGCCCTGTACAGTCGTAACATGATCTCCCAACCCCTGTACTGAATGCACTAACCAATACAGGCAAGCATACCAAACGCCTTCTTCACTATCCTGTCTAACAGTGCCTCCACTTTCAAGGAACTATGAAACTGCATTGTGAGGTTTCTTTGTTCTGCAACATTCTCCATTAACTGAAAAGTCCTGCCTTACCAAAATGCAATACCTCATATTTATCTAAACTAAACTCACCTGCCATTCCTCAGCCCATCTGATCAATTCTAATATATAATCAAACGTTCTTTTCTCTGTCATTCCCTAAATGCTGAAAATTTCCATTCCCCCACACACACTGCCTCCATTCTCAACTTGCTGAACCTAATCCCTGCTGTATCTCATCCTGAAGGTTCTGGTTCATGCTCATTAACAGGCCCACTCTCAGGAGGGATCTAATTGAAACTGACTGAATACTGAATAGCCTCGACAGAATGGACATTGGTAGGAAAGACTCGGACCCAAAAACGCAGTCTTAGAGTAAAGTGAAGACCTTTTAGAACAGAGTCAAGGAGAACCTTCTTCAGCCAGAGAGTGGTGAATCTATGGAATTCGTTGCCACAAAAGGCTATGGAGGCCAGTCACTGAGTATATTTAATACTGAGACAGGTTCTTGAGTGTCAAGGGGATCGAGGGTCGTAGGGAGAAATCGAGAGAATGGAGTTGAGAAACGTATCTGCTATGATTGAATGGTGGAGCAGACGTAATGGGTTGAATGTCCTAATTTCTGCTCCTAGGTCTTATGGTCTCTTGCTGTCCTTGTCACAGTATTAGAAATGGGTAATGGGAACAGGCCATTTGGTCTTTTGAGCCTTCACCAGCTTGAACCTTCGAGCCTTGAACACATCATAATTGGATATGAATATACCAACATTTAGGTGGATACACTAGGTCTCTTTTCACTGGAGCACAGGAGGTTGAGCGCTGACCTTATAGATGTCTATAAAATTTTGAGGGTTATAGGTGAGTTGAACAGTGGGTGCCCCTTCCCTAAGATGGAGGTTTCAAGATTAGGCAGAAAATTTTGAAGGTGAGAGGAGAAAGATTTAAAGTACCAGTTCTTTCTTCTTACAGAGAAAATGGTTTGTGTGTGGAAATAATGTCCAGAGGAAGTGGTGAATGCAGATACAGTTACAACATTTAAAATACATTGGATAAGTACTCAGAGGGATAAGGGTCAAACACTGGTAAGTCGGACTCGATTAGCCTGAGAACATAGTCAGCACGGACTACATGCACCAAATTGTCTGTTTCTGTGATATATGACTGTGTAACTGTTCTGTACGGATCTTAAAATCATTGTCTTGCCTTCCCCTAGAGCCATCCCCTTCGTTATTGTTCAAAAATCTGATTAACTCAGCCTTGAATACATTCAATAACCCCATAACTGCAGGAAGACATCCCCACTTCTGAATTCAATTCCTTTTGGTAATATACGACTTGCCTCGCTCATTGCTTGCTCCATCTGTCTAACAACTGACATTGACCGGAATAGCAGGATGCTGAGGCACCTTTGTACACCCAAACATCATTCCTGATGAAATGCTCATGCCCGAAACGTTGACTCGCTTGCTCCTCAGATGCTGCCTGACATGCTGCACTTTTCCAGAACCACAAGTTTTGACTCTGATCTGCCGTCCTCACTTTCTCCACATCCCAATGTATCACCATTTAAACAATACACCTCCGTTCTGCCTTTTTTTCTACAGCAAAGGCAATAAGTTCACACTGTGGTACTTCAATTGCCATGTGTTTGCCAATTGAGACACAGACCTGGCCCAACCTTTCCGATCTGTTCTCTCCCTGGATTCATTCTCTTTCCTTTCAGTTGCTGCATGTAAACAACCGAACCCCAGAATGAAAATCAATAAATTGAAAAGAGAGTGCTGTCCTCACAGATGTTTAGACAGAGGAAGGAAGCTGCAATCTGGTGATACTCAATCTTCATTCAGAGATAGGAGCAGCAACTTTCCAAGCTTATGGCGAACTTCCGCATCCATGTACTATGGGTGTCTCTGATTGTCAAGAGGACCAGATTCCTTCCGGTCGTCCAAATCTTCCCATTTGAGCATGGAAAGAAGGTCTCGGGACGTTTCAGCTGACAGTGAGTGTGCGTACTATTTTGCTGACACTGATGAACTTGCACAGTACTTCCTGACACCGAGGAGCATTAGCAATATGTGATGTGATGAAAAGAGAAAATGCTGGAAAGTCTCAGCAGGTCCGGCAGCATCTGTAAGGAGAGAAAAGAGCTGATGTTTCGAGTCTAACTGAACCTTTTGTCAAAGCTAAAGAAAGGGTGATGTGACGATGCTGGTGTTCCTGACAGATTTTAAGTGTCCAAATGCCAATAGCAGAAAAAGAATGCTTGGACCCAAAATTACTTTCCCCCTGTGGGTCGATATTTTATTCATTTTACACTTTGTTTCTTGCTCAACTTTTGTAGCTCTTTTCTCCAAGGGAGAGGAAGTCTAAAACTGGAGGGGCATAGGTGAGAAAGAAAGGGGACAACCTTAAAAAAAACCTAAGGGGTAACATTTTCACACAGAGGGTGATAGGTGTTTGGAATGAGCTGCCAGAGGAAGTGGTGGAGGCTGGTACAATTCCAACATTTAAAAGGTGTCAGAATGCATATCTGAGAAAGAAGGATTTAGAGGGATATGGACCAAATTTAGGCAAATGGGAGTAGATTAATTTAGGATATCAAATTGGCACAAGCCAAAATGTTTGTTTCCATTCTTCTCCACCCAACGACACTATTCCTACATAGTAGGAACCAATTTCACAAGACTAGGAATAGGCCATTCACCCCTTACAGCCTGTCCTTAATTGTGGCCGAACTGTGCATATTTCAATGCAAGTTTCAGAAAGATGCCAGCAGCTTTTGAGGAATTGAACATGCTTTCAGATTTCAATGATGCTTCAGAATAAATTTTAAGTATTCTCAATTTTAAATATCATTTCTTATGCACCCCTTTTGCCTTCCGGACTGGGAGCAGGGTGTTTCAGTCCCTTTGCAGAATGCAATGGAAAAGGAATTCGAGTCTTCATTAAAAAAAAATACGGTATGTTCACCATTCTTATTAAGTTCCATGTTAACAAACTCCGGGATGGGACCATTCGCCACAGCAGATTCGCTGTCGAAGATCAGCCACCGCCCATTGGCCACTGAAATCGATTCGCCACCGCAAATAAGTCGTATATTTTGAATATTGGTGGTAGCGTTTTTCCATTTAATATTAAACAATGAAATTTTAGTTCATTTGATAGTTATGCACTATTCGTGTAAGATATTCTAAACAATCTCTTCACCATTTCAAACATTTTAGCAAAAAGACTTGATGCGGTTCATTCAATATTGTATATACTTCTCCCAAATAAGTAGCGTTCAACGTATGTATGCGTGCTTGAAATGGTGAAAAGATTGTTTGGAACATCTTAGAGGAATAGCGCATAACTATCAAATGAACTAAAATTTCATTGTTTAATATTAATATGAGATTTTACTGCCATTATAAAGATTTTTAAAATGTGTTTCCTTTTTATGTTTAAAGCTTGCAAGTCATTTTTGTATATAAACCAATAAAATGATATTTATTTTACCTCTTTTTTATCATTATGTAGTATGTAGTTGTATAAATATAAGGGACTGAGAAGTATGAAAGAACAGGTGGGAGGGAAAACAATTAGTACATATATATATTTCCGGTGGTCAATAATCTCCAGAGGTCAAACGACCCCAGTGGAGAAACGCTGGTGGAGAACTGGCAGTGGCTAATCATCGGCGGCGAATCTGCCGTGACCAATCGTCACCAACCAATAACTCATATCGGCATGCCAATGATAAATGAGCATGCATATTACCAGCAAAGAAACTGTACAGGCTAGGAAAGTGCTAGCTTTCAAATGAGTATTGGAGATTGATCTTAAGAAAACTACATAAAATCTGATTGTCTTTTGAATGGGTAAGTTTTTTTTTTGCTATCCCAACCAGCACTCCTCCTGACCTCTCATCTCCACCATTCCTACCCCCAACAAAGCACGCAGGTACACTTTCCCTCGTTTTCTGTATGCTCACCCATTTCACTTATGTGTGTATGTTACAGCTAACATGATGGCCATTGCGGTTCTGTCCCAAGGAAGATGCGGTCTCTCTAGATGTGTCTCTCTAGATGTGTCACTCTAGATAATATCGATGGCAGTATCCGATCTTCTTGTCATTTTTGCCGCCGTGATATTAAATAGGATTTGTGGTATTTACTTCCCAGTCAGTTTCTTTCTATTCCACCGTTATGCAGTTTCCGTGCTGTCTTAAACATTGCAGCATTAGGCAGCTCCGCCTGGCTAACAGTGGCTTTCACTTTTGATCGATTTATAGCTATTTGTTGCCAGGACATGAAAGAGGAGCATTGCACAGAGAAAACTGCCGCATATGTAATTGGAGTGGTTTTCAGAATGTGCTGTTTTATACGTTCTTTCTTGCATTTCATATATGAACCCTTGTACACAATTAACAATACACCCTGATTTTGCAGCGTAAAATAACATTTTATACGTCATCAGCTCGGGTAGCATATGACAGGACTCTTCGTATTTTAACGCCTTGTCTCGTATTCAAGCTGATTCTGCTGCTCAATGCTCGGACTGTCAGGCACATTCTAGCGGCCAGTAAAGCTCGAAGGAGACTACGGATCCAGAGCAATGGGGGTAAATGTGACCTTGAGATGGAGAACCGCAGAAAGTCTATACTTTTACTCTTCGCCATCTCAGGGAACATCACACGCTTATGAATTTGGGTTCTCATAACTTTCCTGTACGTCAGGTTTACTAGAGTCAGTTACTTTTCCGGAAACAATTCCAGTGAATTAAACTTTACTCTGGAAGAAATCGGAATCATGCTTCAGCTTTTGACTTCTTGTATCAAGCCATTTATTTATGCTGGAACTCAGAGTAAATTCAGGGCAGAATTGAAGAGTGCCCTCAAATATCTAAAGAGCCTGACAGTAAACTTCAGAAAACAACAGAAGATACTCTCTCCTTAATGGAACTTGCTCATGCACCATCTAAGTGGTCCGATTCTCTACTTTTAGTGCTGCGTGGGGATTACGTTAGGGTCATGCGTTTTTTTTTATATCCATTGAAATGTAGTATCAGATAACAAATGTCAGTGCCATTAAGCCCACCCAGTCTGTTTTGTGGTTCATTTGTATCATGTTTGATTTGTTTCTAAAAATATTCAGCCTGTGAAATTCAATATTGCTTCAAACTCATAAGCAATAAAAACATCTTACATTTCGAAATTCACTGTGACCATCACAGATGTTGCACCATCTCCTGTTACTCAATGAAGTCATGCCATGGTTCGTACGATGGCCCATCTCACACTGTCTCATTCCCCTTTTCTGCCTTTCGCTGCTTGTTTAACTCTCTCCCTCGCCCTCTGTCTCTCTCTCTCACAGACTCTCTCTCTCGCTGAATCTCTCTCTCTTTCTCTCTCTCTCTCTTCTCACACACATATCTTCTCCCCAGTTTCTCAACCTGACGATTGAAAATTATGGTTCTAATTCACATGATATCTGTTTCTCTTAGAAATTTGTCTTACATATCTGATTTGCCGTTTCTGACAGAGGACAGTTGATGCAGCCTTGTCAACTCAAGATAAGGATAGGAAAGCACAGAAGGATCTGGGCGAAGTGCAGGGAAATGACGTTAGTGTGGCCGGACATTGTGGATGGCATGGACTAGTTTGGGCCAAAGGGCTTGTCTCCATGCTATAGAACTCTGCCACAACAATCAAGTTCAGTTTACAAATGCGATGTAGTACAGGAGTAAATTGCCATTATGTTTTCAACTACTTCCGTTCGGGTCTGTGAAGCTGACAATGGGAGAAGAACGATTAACTAGAATGGAAGGAAATTGGACCATCCTGTTGTGAATCTGGTAATGTCGGAAAATCTCAGTGTTTGCCCTCTCTCTACCTATCTACTCTTTGTGAGATTAGATTAGATTCCCTACAGTGTGGAAACAGGCCCTTCGGCCCAACAAGTCCACACCGCCCCTCTGAAGAGCAACCTACCCAGACCCATTCGACTACACTCACCCCTGACTAATGAACCTAACACTATGGGCAATTTAGCATGGCCAATTCACCTAACCTGCACATCTTTGTGACTGTGGGAGGAAACCGGAACACCCGAAAGAAACGCACTCAGACACGGGAAGAATGTGGAAACTCCACACAGACAGTTGCCTGAGGCGGGAATTGAACCCGGGTCTCTGGCGCTGTGAGGTAGCAGTGCAAACCAGTGTGCCACCGTGCTGTCCCTACAAGAAAAATGAACAAAATCCATTAAAAAAAAATTTGAATGGATATAATTGTGAAATTAAAATTTAACTGGTTTTGAGAAGATTCGTAGGTCAGGTTGAAATTTTGGATGTTGGTTTGCTCGCTGAGCTGGAAGATTCGTTTTCAGACAGTTCCTCACCATACTAGGTAACATCTTCACTGAGCCTCTGGATGAAGCACTGATAGCGTAGCCCACTTTCGATTTACAGGTCTGAATTTCCTTGGGTTGGTTCTGTAATTTCCTGTGGAGACATCATTTCCTCTGGTGATGTCATTTCCTGTTCTTTCTCTCAGTGGGTGGCCAATTGGATCCAAGTCGATGTGTTTGTTGATAGGATACATGAACATCAACTAGCCACAAAACAACATGATCTACTCTTACTAGTATCCTAACACCGGGATGAGGAAGGACACCACTTCGACTGGGACAACTCATCCATCCCAGGCCAGGCCAAACAGAGACATGCACGAGAATTCCTAGAAGCATGGCATTCCAAAAGGAACTCTATCAACTTTTTGTGTGTGCGCATGCATGTATGTGAGCACGTGTGTGTGTGTGTGTTTGCGTGTGCATGCATGTGTGTGTGTGCACGCATGTGTGTATGTTTGTATGTGTGTGAATGTACGTTTGTGTATATGTGGGAGTGTGCAGGAATGCAAAAGTATCTGAATTGAGGTTGATCATCTTCTTTCTCTGTCTTTCTCTCTCTCTCTCTTCCACACACACATACACACACATACATACACAGAAAGAACGTGAGCAGAATATTTCTTATTGAAAACAGCCAATACTGGAAATCACAATGGGCCAGGCAGCATCCATGGAGAGAGAGAAAGCTAATGCTTGGAGTCTAGATGACTGTTCTTCAGAGCTGGAGATGTGTGACGGGGTCAGCATTTATGTTATGGTTAGGGGACACTATGGGGGTACCTGGTATAGAGTGCTATTGGAGAATATATGTGAATCCATATATTCACATAGATTCAAATGTGAAAATGGCTGAACAATGGTATGTTGAAGAGTGTGGTGCTAGAGACACACAGCAGTTCAGGCAGCATCTGATGAGCAGGAGAGTCAACGTTTTGAGCCCAAGCTCTTAATCAGGAATGGTATGTCTCATTTGACGATGCTGTCCTTGGCATTTTTTTTCAGAGATATTTCAAAAGCAGCGATTCCAAGTAAGTCTAGATGTGAAGGGTTTTAGGGTCAATTTGATTCGAGCTAACAGATGCTGCCTCATGAAAAAGACTTTCAAGTTTTTAAATAAGAATACTTGCACAATAAAAGGAGAGTGATCAGTTCTCCCAGCTCATCTTTTCTCTGGTTTGGTTTGGTTTTAGCAAGCAGTTATTGTGAAGCTGCTGCATCCAAAAATGCAGGTCCGTGCTGATCCTCCCTCGGTCTGACATCTCTCCTCAGAGAACCTGTGTTTGATTTCACCATTTGTGCCAAGGGGTATTTATGGAAATTGTAACCATTTCGGACAGTATCATTAATTTGCGCAACCTTGTGTTTCATTCAATCATCTTATTAATAAATTCCGTTTTGTTTAAAACTAAGAGGTTTGATCAGCTCAAACACTCCTGGAGTATTTGCCATATACCTGCTTAACTCATTTAGCTAAGTAAGAGTCTGAGCTACTTTTGAAATATGTTTAGGAGACTGGACTGGTCCATAACACTCCTGGGGGCGGGGGGGGAGAGGGGTGCAGCGTGAGTGGGTGGGAGGGGAGAGATTGCATTATAACAGAATGTAACTAGCTAAGAGAACGGGAGGGAGTGGGTTCACAATTCAGCATTAATTCCAAACCATTGTAAAGTGCCTAGTCTGAAGATGAGACGTTGTTCCTTCAGTTTGCTCTGTGATTCACTGGAACACTGCAACATGCCGAGGAAGGACACATGGACATGTGACCTGTGTTAAAATGACTGGCTGCCAAAAAAGTTGGGGTTCTGTTTGTGCACACACTGGAGGTGTTCTGTAAAGTGTCCATCTTGTCTGTGTTTGGTTTCGCCAATGTAGAGTAGTCCACATTGGGTGCAGCGAGTTCACTATAAATTATTGGAGGAGGTACAGTTGAAATGCTGTTTCACCTGAAAGATTGTTTCGGCCATAGGGTCCTACATCATGGAGACAGGCCTTTCAGTTCATAGTGCTCCACGCTGACCAAGATGTCCAGCCACTCTAATCCCATTTCCCTGCACTAGGCCCGTATCCTTCCAAACCTTTACAATCCATGTAATTGTCCAAATAACTTCTAAATGTTGTCAATGTACCCGCCTCAACCATTTCCAGAACTTAATACCATCTACAAGTGTGTATTTGACCCAGATTATTTAATTAATCGGCACATGAATGTAGATAAATTCAAGAGAGGAAAGAAATGAACCATTATCCAAGGTGCAGGATTGAGGGCATCACCCCTGCCCCCCTTTGACAGTATTTGACCATAAAATAATCTTTCCCTGCTATATGATCTGATAGCACTGTTCCAATCTGTGATTCTGCGTTGTGAACGGTCGGGGCTATAACGGTAAGCATCGCTGATAGGTGTGCGTGTCTGCTGATTCTCACTGTCAGACAAAGCTAACTTCTTTATCTCGCAGTAATACGCATGAGCTTAAACCTTGGAACATGTGCTGGTGGATTTTAATCTTATCTGTTTTCACTCAGCTAAAGGCAAGAGGCAATTGCAACAAGGCCATCACTTAATCGTTGCTGTTCTATCGATGTTGAGATGTTGCCTCCAGTACGACATTTCCTCTGTCAGGGATGACGTATGCGCAATGTTGGACGGTGTCCACCGCTTCTTTTATATAAAGAAATGTTTCCAGACACAGTTCTGTCTACTGCACACTCCGGAATGAGATACAATTCCAAGAAGAAGTGATTTCCATCCATTTGAAACAGCAATACAGTTTTGTTCGGGTGCTTGTTTTCAGTCCTTATTTTGTTACAATTTCCCCACTGCTTTCACACATCTTGAAAAGAAAACGCCACTGGCTGCGTAGCGAGATTAATGGATAATTACAAAGGAAGTAGTATACAGATTCTTGCAGAGTTTGTCAGTGTGGTTCACGTACTGGAGAGAGAGAGACACACTTGGAGATACTGCTAGCTTCAGGGCTGTTTCTTTTCTGGGAAGAATTCAAACCTTTTCCCTTCTTGAAAAAAGGAGTTATATGCAAACGTAAGCTCGATTTTCCCTTCCATGAAAACAATGGTGTAAGTGACTCGGAAAATGATTGATATGTGTCTGAATTCTGACTCAAATTTAGCGGGAAGCATTGTCAGATGGTGTAGAATTTTAGTATAACTTGAAAGTTATTTCAATTGAGTTGTCGAATTAGTGCATTACTTTTCACTAAGGGTGCAGATTTAGCGTTTGTGATTTAATCTTGTTTCAAACTTTTTTAACATCTCTGGTTTAATTGTATTTGCAGCATGATGTCCAACAATAAATCCTTTCATTTCATTTTTTTTTCAACTATGGGTAGCTATATGAAGGTAAGAAAGGAAGACATGCACATTAAACCAGAGCTCAGCAGTAACAGTCCGAATGAAATCGTGCAATTTTGATAGATATGTACTCTATTATGAAAAGCGATATTAAAAACTCATGAATCAAATGTCATATCCATCCATCCATCCATCCATCCATCTATCTATCTATCTATCTATCTATCTATCTATCTATCTATCTATCTATCTATCTATCTATCTATCTATCTATCTATCTACCTTTCTTCATATTTCTACCGTTAGACTCCACCTTACTTGTAATATATGAGAAATAAACAAAGTTGCTAACGCTGCTTTTCCAGTCCTAAAGTTAAATTAAAATAAGGTGAAGCTGTCATTAACAGAAACACATATTTGTCAGATTTATTTACTGGAAATACTTGCTTTGATGAAGCTTGATTCAATCGTTGATAATCTTCAATCCCTCCCTGTGAGAAAGGACAGATGGATTATAATCTCATACTTCCGCAATATTGCATGCAATCTGGTCTCCATCATACAGGAAGGATGTTGTGAAGTTTGAAAGGGTTCAGAAAGGATTTACAAGGATGTTGCCAGGATTAGAGGGTTTGCGCAATAGGAAGAGGCTGAGTAGGCTGGGGCTGTTTGTTCTGAAACGTCAGTGGCTGAGGGATGATCTTGTTGGGGGGGGGGGGTGGGGTGACAAAATCTTTTCCTCGGGATGGTGGTAGTTTAGGGGGAAGGGTAGTTTATCAAAACTAGAAGGCATAGGTTTAGGGTGAGAGAAGCAAAATTTAAAAGGGACTAAAGGGGCAACTTTCTTCATGCCAAGGATGGTGCAATGTAAAGAATAAGCTGCCAGAGAAAGTGGTGGAGGCTGTTACAATTGCAACATTTAAAAGGCATCTATATGGGAATGTGAATAGGAATGGTGACAGCAATATGGGCCAAGGACTGGCAAAGGGGACTAGATTGATTTAGGATATCTGTTGGCATAGGCAAATTCTACCTAAGGGTCTGTTTCCATGCTGTCTATCTCTATAACACTATAATTACATTTTGATATCCATCGCATTAATCAAAGAACACGTTTTTGAGCCAACAAGTGTACAAATTGTGCATTTCCGAGCAGCATTTCATTGTTAGGGAAGGAAAGTACTTGAGTGTATTCCTAAGAGAAAAGCAACCAGATTCATTGCTTTCGCAACAGAGGAACATAATAACAGGATTGGGCCGTTCATCCCCATCAACCTGCTGTCCCATTGAATACGACCATGGCGGATCGAGCACTACAATTCATTTTACACACTCCATCCCATAACCTACTTGAAGATTAGTGATGAGCAATTTGTCAGTCTCTACCTTTAACATACACAGTGATGGAGTGACCCTAGCACCCTGCAGTTAGAGAATTCGAAAATATTACAATCTAATGAGCAAAACAAAATAAACCCTCATCTTTGAAGTCACACTTACTTTAAAATCCTGCCCAGTTCTCGTCTCCCCCAACCAGCAAATATTCAACCTATAGGTAACATGTCTCTTTAATAATTGTGTTACTTTATTTTCAATGATATTATCGCTCATCCGCGGAATGCCAAGACAATGCAGGCCCAGTTTGCCCACTGGCTTTTCATAGGATGTTGGTCCCACTCCAGGGGCAAGTCTGCTGAACCTTCATAGCTCTCTCTCTACATGGAAATAGCATCTTTCCTGACATAAGGAGACCCAAAGTGCACACACACCTGCAGGTACAGCCTAACCAAAGTCCTATGCATTTGAAACAAAACTTAACTGTTCCTGCATTCAAATCGCCTTGTAATAATGGATTACCGTTCTATTCGCCTTCCTACAAGTGTAATCAGCTATGCGGCAAGGCATCAGAGATTCTTGCAATAACCGTGCAACTGCAATCTTGGGTGACTTTAATTGACATAGACATCGACAAAACAAAATGATGGAATGTTTTCGTGAACATGTGTATGTGTATTTTAAAAATTGATTTGAGGGATGTGGGTGTCACTGGCTGGCCAGTATTTATTGCCTGTTCCTAGTTATCCTTGAGAAAGTGTTGGTAAGCCACCGTCTTGAAGACTGAAAACCTTTAACCTTGAAGAACCAACTGGACAACAGCCTCATCTAGATGGAATACTTTGCAATGAGAAATTAAGTCTTGTTATGCAAAGATCCTTTGGAGAAGAGTGACCATAATGTGACACCATTCGCCATGAAGATGAAGAGCCAAGTAGTTGAACTAGAGGGTAGGATCCAGAATCTAAATATAGGAATATATAATTAAGAGGCATGAATTGGCAAGGCTGGATTGTGGAGCCATACTAATATGGTTGCTGGTGGATAGTGAATGGTTCATGTTTAAAAGTTGTACGCATGCAGGCCAGCAGGTGATTGTAGTTTCTGTTTCTATGTGGACAAAACATAGCTATGATGCCCAGCAAAAGAACTCACTGGTTGGTATCCAGGATGGTGCACATCCAGGAAAGTGCACCTCTAGCTGATTTGGAACAGTTGAATTGCTTTTACTTCCTACCAACTAAGGGTACAAGTTCCGTTCTGGTCTCTTATGAGAAGCAGCTGATTCATTTTGCACTGACTGTACTAAAAGCCTCGGGCCCAAGCTTGATGGTGAAATTATTTGAGAAACATTCACCTTGATTAGCTCAACATTTTCCAGGAAAACGACTGCCTGGGTAAAGTCCGAATTCAATATTGGCAAGTTTTTCAGCAAGCTTATAGGATAGATTCCCCACTATAGGAATAAAGGACATTTGGCCCATTGAGTACACACTGACCTTCCGAAGAGTATCCAACCCAGACCCATGCTGTAACCCTGCATTTCCCAGGGCTAATCCTCGTACAGGGCAATTAGACTTGGCCATTCAGTCTAACCTGCATACCCTTGGACTGTGGGAGGAAATCGGAGCATCAGGAGGAAACCCATGCAGCCATGGGGCGAATATGCAAACTCCACACAGACAGTTGGCTGAGGGTGGAATCAAACCCTGATCCCTGGTGCTGCGAGTCACTGCTCCAGGCTGCAGGGATGATCACAGAGGCCAAGAAGCAATTCCATAATTCTGCCAGTGCCATTAGTTTTATGCACCAAAGTAGAGGTAGATTTCCGAAGGCTGGAAAGTGAAGGAGTCATCAAACCTGCCCAGTTTGTGGAATGGGCATCACCGGCCATACCAGTTATGAGGCACAACAGGTTAGTTTACCTTCGTGGGATTATCAGATAACGAACTGCTTTTGTCAGCCAATCCCTCAAATAGAGAATCAATACTCAAGTTTGGCGGGATGCTGCTCTTCACGAATCTGGACATGAGCTATGCATATCTGCAATTGTAATTGGATAATGATTCCCAGAAGTATGCTAAAATAAGAGTCCACTGGGGTTTGTATCAATGTAGGAGACTGCTCTCTGGGGTATCATCTGAGACTCCTGCGTGGATCTGTCAGCCAGAGTGTCCTAATTGTTCAAGGTTAATGCTCCCAATCTGGGGTCTCACCTGGCTTTTTGTTCAATCACTACAATTTCCTAAAGGCGCATAGCATTTGGCATGGAAGTATAGCTCCATACCTTCCACCGTCCAGTAGTCTGCAGAAAGAGCAGAGCAACGTTGAAGGAAGGCTTAAAGAAACATCATCAAAAAGTGTGGTGCTCTAAAAGCAAAGCAGGAGAGTTGATGCTTAAGGCATATGCCCGGAATGAGGAATGAGTGAAACATTGACTCCTCTGTTTCTCTGACACTGCCTGGCCTGCTGTGCTTTTCAAGTGCCACATTTTTTTACTCTGATCTCCAGCATCTGAAGTCCTCACTTTCTCCTGAAAGAAACTTTTACAGCTTCATTCGATACCAACCTGTCCCGGTTCATGCTCAGTTAAAGGTCCACTCCTCACACAACTACAGGGACAGTTCAAATGCAAAGTTGCTAATGGGGAGAAGTCTCCATACCAAGTTAAACCTGATCTCCCCAGACCTGAGAGAGAGGGTGAAACGATATGAGGTGCACTCAGTGCTGGACCCAAGACTCCTCCAAGTTGGAGAGTCAGTTTACTTCAATGGACGAAGCTTAGTCTTGAAACCATGGGATGGCTCTACATGGGTAAGAGGCATGGCGGCACCAAGTCCGTCCCATGACATACAAGTTTTGAGTAGAAGATGCCATTCTGAACAAGTACATGGACCATATGAAAGCTGCAACCTCACAAACTGAGCAGGAGCAGAACATACCCCACGACCTTAGACCATCCAGCAAGGCTGTCAGAACCTGTGGGTTCTCCCCCTCCGCCTATCCTAGCAGAAACCTCTCAGAATGAGATGGACACAGCACATGTAACAGCCTCAACCCCATTACTGACTGAGGAAGATGATGACTTTCTTCCAATACCGCGAGCAAAAGGCAGGCTACAGTCCGGTAAAAGCTGCCAGTATTCAAGGCAGAGTTGGAAGGACTGGACCTGATGATAAAATGCCCAAGGATATACTATGGGAAAAAGAACAGGTCTGTGTACCAGCACTGAGGGAAAGTGGGATGTAGTGTTTGGAATGAGGTCAGCCAGGCGAACCTCATAGAACCTAAGTTCCCTGATTGGTGCTTCTAACCTCGTCCGATCTGGGAGCCCTGACTGACAGATATAAACAGGGGTGGCAGGGTTTCTGTTCATTGTAGGAACGGGTTCTGAGCCAGATTGGTCAGGGTGATGTACTATATACATGTAAATGAAGGGGGACTTGGTGATGGGAAAGTAGTGTCGTGGAGTTATTTCACTATCTTTCCGCTATTCATGCACAAGGACACCCAAATCCCTCTGCACTGAATCACTCTGAAGATTCCTTCCATTAATCTAATAAGTTTCTTTCCATTCTAAGCGGAGGTGTTGTGAATGCTATTGCACTTAGTTGCCAATATCCATTGAGGGTGTTTTTTTGTCTAATCTACTGAATAAGGAACTACAGCAGACCTGTGTTCCTGCGTTACCTTCCACTCATACACCAGATGTGAGAAGCAGCCAAGCCTCCAGGCTGTTATGTATCCTGTACATGAGTATCAATCCGTCTGCACTTTCAGTTACCGTTTCGTTAAGACACACAATTTCACTTCAACAATCCCCCGCTCACTCGCTGAGCTCCACTGAACATGACATTTCAGAATGGAAACCTCTTGCCCCAAATAGACCTCTGTTCAAATTGGTTCCACCTCCCGTGCTGTTTTCAGTGGCCCCCAGGGAGCGGGGACGGACTGGAACAATGAGTGGAAACAGCATCAAAATAACAACGCAGCTGTTCCTTCTGTCACTGCAGTTCCTTTTTTTCTTTCAGAATCAAACAACAAAAGCACTTAACTCTCAGAGAGACTGCCAGTCGGGAAATCAGCACATTCCAGGCAGTTGGTTCTGTAAGGATGGAAGGTTGGTGTGAAGCTGCAGCAAGCAATCAGAAAAGCTGGTAGGAATTTCTGGTTCCGTGTGACGGGAATTGAATGTAAGAGTGAGGAAGGTATGCCTCAGTTACCCAGGGGATCAGTGTTTCTTTACCGAACTGTTCACTGTCCTTATAATGGATGCAGAAGGTTGGTCACACACAACAGCTACGATTTCTGTGTTTGTAACCTGGAATGTTAACTCTGTTCTCTCTCTACTCACACATGCAGACAGACCCATTGAGGTTCTCCAGTACTTTTTGTGTCCACAATCTGTCATGTTTGCTCTTTATTCACAAATGCTGCAAGACTTGCTGAGTTTCTCCTGTACTTTCTGTGTTCATAATCTGGGACGTTAATTATGTTCTATCTCTACCAACAAATGCTGCCAGACCTGCTGAGTTTTTCTCGTACTTTCTTTGCTTATAACCTGGAATGTTAACTCCCTTCTCTCTCTCCATAGATGCTGCCAGACTTGCTAAGTTTTTCCAGCACTTTCTGTTTTTGTTTCAGACCTCCAGCATCCCTCACAGTTTTTGTGTTAATGAATACTGCAATTCCAATTGTCGCATTCCTGGTCCCGTGTCAGCGCTGATTGTCTGACTACTTTTAATTGAAAATGCTCTGTGCTGTAAAATAAAATGAGATGGGTCAGTGGCACAGTATAGATTTGGAAAAATCAGATCAATATTTTTTGACTATGTGTCCAAAAATAGCTGTATGCAAATTGTTGTTGTCACAATGTTATTTTCTGAATTGCGAGTGTGAGAATGAGCAACATAATAAACAAAAACAGAAGTGAGGGAGAGAAAAAGGGGAAAAAAGTGTTCAAGTAACAGATTATAAACAAATAAAGTGCTGGGGAAACTTAGCAGTTCTCAGTGTGAACAGAGGATAACGAGGCAGAAGTAAGACCAGTCAAGGAAAAAAGGAGAGAACTTGTGTTCAGAGGTAGAAGATGTGGGTGAGATCCTAAATGAGCATTGGTATTCACCCAGGAAAAGGATATGGAGGATAATTAGATTTGCCTGGCGCATGCTAATATGCTACAGCATGTTGAGATCAAGAAGGAAGTGGGTTTCTTAAAGAGTATTAAGGTGGATAAGTCCGAAGGGCTCTATGGTATTTACCCCAAGGCCCGATTTTATCTACCCAGGTTACTGAGAGAGGCAAGAGAGAGAATTTCTGGGGCCTTGGCTTAACTCTATGTAGCCTCACCAGCCAATGGAGAGATCCTGGAAGACTGTCCAGTAGTTAATGTTGTTCCTTTATTCAAGAAGGAAAATAGGGATAATGCAGGAAACCATAGACTCTCGCCTCAGTCATTTGGAAGTTATTTGTGCACATTTGGAAAAGCATGGCTTTGTGCAGGGCAGCTAATGCCTTACCAGCTTGATTGAATTGTACAAGAATGTGGCGAAGGTGATCAATGAGGGTAGAGCTGTGGGTATTATTTTCATAGGTTTTAGTAAAGGAATGGAGGGGAAACAGACCAAGATCAAGGCGAAGGGACCCGTTTCATTTGGTGTTCCGTTTAACACAACATCGAGGGCAGTAGGGACTTTTCCTGTGCTGTACTGTTGTATGTTCTATGTCACTCGTTATAAATATAGACAGTGCTGGAGAAACTCAGAGCGAAACAGAGTTAACATTTCGAATCCAGTGACCCTTCTTCACAACTGAAAGGGAGGGGTGAATGGAAAAGATCACTGCTGCTGCAAAGGATAAAGGGACTGATAATTGTGGTGAAAGCGGAATAGCGATATAAAATAGTAGATATTAAGATGGGAGAATAGACAGTCACTCTGTCTTAGTCGGCTGCACGATTTTTTTGCTTGCACTTTCTCAAGTGATTTCTATTTTAGTCATAGCTGTTGCTGGTTTAACGGTAGAACGTGCTCTGACAATACATCATCGTCATGACAGCTGCAGAGGTGTATTCAGCCTCAGCACTGGCTGGTAAACTCTGATAAAGCTCATTCCAAAGGCTGATGTGGTTGTTGTGGTGTTCCCTGTTCATGGAGAGATTGGGTTAGGCTGGGGGTGCATGTGATCAGCATGAATCCGAGAAGTCTCCTGTATCTCTCTTCCCAACCACCCTCCGCAACCCTCCTTGTCTTGGAGATGGTTGTCAGACCGAAGTAGGCTGCGGTTTCTCTCTGGTTCTGTAAGCAGCAAAGACTCTGGGCAAAAGAACGGGTTCAGGACACCTTCACATTGTGCCTCAATCTGCTTCAAAATTCCCAGTGACCACATCAGAGTCTGATCCTGAACAGCTACATGAACTAGACTTATAGAGTCCACCAGATCGGACTCGTCCCAACTCGTCCACCCCTACTAAATTTCCCAAACTGAACCCATTTGGCCCATAGCGGTTTCTCTCTCTCTACACAGATGCTGCCAGACCTGCTGAGCTTCTACAATACTCCCTGTGTTTATAAAGTGGAATATTAACTCTGTTCCTTTGCCTACCTCTCAATCTGCTGTGTTCCCCCAGCGATTTTTGTTTTTCTTTTCTAACGGGCACAGTACTCTCCCGAACTCCGTGCTAGGAAGGACAGATTGGCCTCGGAGGGAGTATAACGTAGGTTAGCAAGAATGGAACCTGGACTTTAGGGGTTAAATTGTGCGGAGAGATTGCACAAATGAGGCCTGTTTTCCCCAGAATTTAGACGGTTAGGGGGTGATCTGATCGAAGCTATTGACAGGAAAAGACAGGGTGGAAGAAGAGAAGCTATTTCCACTGGTTGGGGGATTCCAGAAAGGGTGAGGGGATTGTCTGAGGATTAGGACCGGACCGTTCAAGAGAGATGTTAGTAAGAACATCCACCCACAAAGCGTGGGAGAGGTATGGAACTCTCTTCCACCAACTGCAGTGGATGCTGAATCAGTTGGTAGTTTTCAATCCGAGATGGATCAATGTTTGTTCAGCAACGTTATGAAGAGGATAGTGGCCAAAGTCAGGTATTTGGAGTTAGGTTGCAGATCAACTATTGACTGGTGGAATAGGCTCGATGGGCTAAATGGCCTACTGCTGTTCTTGTTATTATGCATCAGGCCAGACTCCTCAATACATTTGAAGAGAGTAACCAAGACCCTAACGTTGCTCGTTGTTTTAAGCAGCTGTCACGTGGAATTTCCAGCAGTATTGGAGCTGGCCAACCCGCTTTGTTTAAAACAAAACAGAATTTACTGACAAGATTACTGAAGAAACACAACCAAAAGCGAGCAGAAAACAGAATAACCTAACCCATCCGAAAGCCCAACAGATTATCCCAACTTCATGATACTGAGCCAACACCTGCAGCAATCCCCACGAACACCCCTTGGCACAAAAGTTAAAAGCAAACACAGGGCCTTGCAGGAGAGAAGTCATAGAGAGAGAGAGAGAGAGAGAGAGAGAGAAAGAGAGAGACAGAGTCACAGTCCTGACCTGCTTTTTTGGGCTCAGCGTCTTTTTTTCTACATTACTGCTAAAAAGCAAACCAAACCAGAGGAGAGATGAGCTGGGAGATCTGGTCACTCACCTTTGATTGTACAAGTATGTTTTAAATTTGAAAATCCTCGGCCTGAGACAGTATCTGTTAGCTATTATCCAGTTGGTCCTAAAACCCTTCAAAACACAGACTTATCGAAATCTGTGCTGTTTATAACCCCTCTGATTAAAAAAAAAACCTAAGGACAGCATAACTTTAAGTGTGTACATTAGCTCGCTGAGCTGGAAGGTTTGATTTGTCACCATGACTAGGTAACATCATCAGTGTGAGTCTCTGGTAAAGCGCTGGTGGCATGTCCCGCCTCTCTCTTTATAGGTTTTGCTTTCTTAAGGTAGTGATGTCATTTCCGGTTCTTTTTTCAAGGAAAGGTAGATGGGATCTAAGTCGATGTGTTTAGTGATGGAGTTTTGGTTAGAATGCCATGCCTCTAGGAATTCACAGCATAACCTTGCTAAAGGAACAGCTTTGTCCCACTGTGGGTAGAACTAATCAGTTGGATGTGCTAGCAGCGTATGGAGAGAGCAGCTCCTTTTGCTGTTTCTAAACGCATCGTCTTCTGTTACAGGTAAATGTGAGAGAGAGAATGCTTGGATATAGCAAGCATCAGGTCACACTGAGTTGGTAACTGCTGTGCTAGAAAACCGCGTTGAAAATGACGCTGACCTCCGTGCTTCTGATCCTCTGTAAGTGTGTGTTACTAATGGACCTTACTCATGACAAACCTGCGCTGTTCCCCGGTCACGTGAGATTGAAGTCTATAGTTGATAACCCTCCACTTTCTTCTCAGATCCAAAAAGCAGGATCTAATAACTGTGGCCAACATTAAAAAAAAATCAAACTTGGCTAAATTCTGGAATGAAACAAGTTGGCAACATGGACGATAATATTTTGGGAAAGAGAGAGAAGAAAAATCATTTCATCATATCCTTTGTTCCCGCTTCGGACAATATTATTTGATCTTCTCAGAAAAGGATACAAGTTACACACAAAGAGTTATAGAAATGTACAGCACAGAAAGAGACCCTTCGGTCCAAATTGTACACGCCACATGTGCAATCGACCTAAAAATTTTAAGTCATGGGTGGATCAGTAGAATTTCAGAATCCAGCAAAGGGAAGGACAATCAGCAGCAATATAGAGGTGAGATGTATCATTGAGCAGTGAATGGGTGTGCCAAAACTTTTCATCAACATTAGGAGATTAACGAGGATGTTGCTTTGTGGACTGGAGAATTTCAATGATGTAGGGAACTACAAGAGACTGGGGTTGTTTTCCTTAGAGCCGAGGAGTTTGAGCGAGGGGATGGGGTAGGACATGATTGAGATATATAAGATGATGAAGTCGCCTAGATAGAATAGACATGAGGTAAATTTCCCCCTTGATGGAGGGATTGATGACATGGATGAGGCAGATGGAAACAAATGTCAGGAGGTTTAGATGGGAATGTGAGGGAAAACATTTTCACCCAGAATGTGGTGGGGAATCTGGAAGTCCCTGGCTGTAAAGGGTGGAGAAGCAGAAACTTTCTTTACAATGAAGAAGCATTTAGATGTCAATTTGTGATGCCAAGGCTAGGGACCAAGTGGTGTTTAAATGGAATTCGAAAAATAGTGAGGTGTTTGTTTTAGACTGGCAAGGACTCGAGGAGCTGATGAGCCTTTTTCTGTGCTGTAGACCTCTCTGGCTATGAAGTTAGATTGGAGATGATTATTGCTCTCTTTTGAAGTAATTTTTGATGCAGAGATGCTTCATTGTAACAGTAGCCTATCGTCGCTGAGCTAGAAGTCTCAGTGTGGTCATTGGTGAGACTTGGCTGATTTTCGGGGTTTCTAAAAATCACACAGAGACAAGAAACGCGCAATCATGTGAGTTTATTCCTTTTGAAATCATCTTCCCAAACGTACTTTATTTTACATGAAATCTAAATTTCCAGAGACCCTTACTTGTGTAAAACAATTGCAAATGAAATGGGAAGCTAAGCAGAGAGAAAGCAGGAAGAGAAAACGAGGGGATAAATAAAAGACAGAAAGGTACAAAGCAAAATTTGCAATTCGAATGCGACAAGGACAAAGAAACTAACGGGTCCTCATACAGTTGTTATCAATTCATATTTCTGTGCCCACTTCAATGAGAGTGAACAGTTAACAGTTAGTATTGAGTTACAGGCCAGGTGCTGTTTCTCTGCTGCTTACCCACTTACATTGCTTTGACATTGTCTATGCTTTGCCGTTTCCAGGACACTTACAGAAATAATGACATTTGCATTTCAATTCCCTTCTGTTTTCCAGTGAATCTTGCTCTCTGTCGGATCACCCAAGGTAAGGGAACTGCAAGTTTTTTTTTTGGATAATCATTTGGAGATCTGAAGTCGTGCTGTGCACATCGTTTCAGTGACCTTTTAAATATGAACCAATTGGGATTTAATCCCTGTTTTTCTGTCCAGAGTTAGGGATATCCTCTGTAAGGCCAGACACTGGAATCATGTTCAACTCTTATCCCGCGTGATGTACCAATAGTTACAAAGAGGGCCAATGACTTAGTCACATTGGACAGAGTCAATTCAGTAAGTCTGCATCAAAGTTTAACTCCACCACAACTCTTCAAATGAGCCTGGGATTTAAAACAGGTTGTTTGGGAAACATAAGTTTCCATTCATTTTAGAAGGGAGAACAGAACAGAGTACTACTTAAATGGAGAAAAATTGCACAAAGCTGCAGCATAAAGGGACTTGGGGTGGGGAAGCTCTGTATGAAACATAGAAAACTAGCACACAGTGGGGTCGGAAATTTGGCTATTATTACTAAAGAGTAGGGAAGTCTTTCTGCAAACGTACATGTTGCTGGGGAGACCACACCTTGAGCACTGAGAATTTTTACTGCCGCCATTTAAGGAAGTGCACCATTTCATTGGAGGCAATCTAGGGAAGGTTCACAAGGATGATCACTGGGATGGAGAGATTGTCTTTTTGAGCAATGTCTAAACAGGTTAGGGCTCGACTCACTGACGTTTAAAGAATGAGGTGATCTCATTGAAACATATAGAGCTTGGCAGGGTCAATGCTGAGAGTATGTTACCCCCTCATGGGACTGTCAAGGAAAAGAGGGCACAGTCCCATAATAAGGGGGAAGCAATTGAAGACTGAGATCCGGAGGAATATCTTCTCTCATGGGTGTGGAAGTCTTTGGAAATTCTTGCCACAAACAACCGCTTTGGGTTGTAGAGTCCTTGTGTATATTTAAGGCTGACATAGATTCGTGATTAGTTGGCGGGGTGGGTGGGTGGGGGGAGGGAATCATCAACGATTATAGGGATCAGGCAAGAAACTATATGCGAGGGAGGTCAGATCAGGCACGATCCAATTGGATTTCAGAGCAGTATCAAGGGTCTGAATGGCCTATTTCTATTCTTATGCTCTTCAGGTCTTAAATACAATTAGGAAGGCAGTTTCAATGATGGACAAACTGATGGATAAGATAAGGGAGAGAGTAAAGTGAACGTTTTAGTGAAATTGACGCATTCGTTTCCTTTGAAAAAGGGTTTGGGGAGCTAAAGATTAAAGGCACATTGCAAATTTGCCAGCAAAATTCAAGATAATGACACTGGCAGCTAATGGCTGCAAGCAGTGACACAATATATTTGTAAACAGCAATATGGCAAATGGACAATTCGGTCTCCTTTTGACGGAATCAGCATGAAATGGTGCCTCGTACAGATCAGAACTAGCTGTGATAACCGTTATGATAAATATAAATGGACATTAACTTCAGTTCTGCTCCTCAGTTCCATAATAGGTGATCAGACGTGTGGAAAGGTAACAAAACAAGGAGGAAAGTGAGGGAGGAAAACAGAGGGATATACAGGCAGGCGATAATGGGCAGGCACGTGGAACATGAAATTTAATTCACTGGTGGGATAAGGGCATCACTGGCTGAACCCAGCATTTGTTGACAAAATTCCCAGTTGCTCTCTTTGAGAAGGTGGGGATTGAGCTGTCTTTTTTAGCCATTCCGGCAAGTGCTGTAGGAAGACCACAATGCCCTTGGGGAGGGAATTCCAGGACTCTGAACCAGTGACACTGAAGAATGGCCGTTACATTTCCAAGTTGGGATGCTGAGTGCCTTCAAGGGTAACGTGAAGGTGATCGTGTTCCTATGGATTGGCTGCTCTTATCCTTCTGACAGAAGGGCTACTGAGTTTTGGAGGTGTTGTCTGAGCATCTCTAGTGAAGGTCTGCTGTGCTACTTAGAGAAGGTACACACTGCTGGTACTGAGCATCGATATTTGAGGAAGTGAATGTTTGAGGATGTGGGACCAATTAAGTGGGGGCTGCATTGTAGCTGGATGGTGTTGTGCTGTTTTGTGGAGCTGCACTCATTCAGCCAAGTGGGGAGCATTCCATCACACTCGTGACTTGTGCCTTGTCGATAGTGGACAGGTCTTGGCGAAGTCAGGAGGTAAGTTAGTTGCTGCAGTATTCCCAGCTGCTGACCTTCTCTTGTCACCATGATATTGGCATGGTGAGTCCAACTGAGTTTCTTGTTAATAGTAACCCCCAAAGTGTTGATAGTGAGGAGATTCAGTGATGCTGTCATTGAATATGAAGAGACGGTAGTAAAATTGCCTCTCAGTAGAGGACATTGCCTTCTCTCAGAAGGGGTGGCAATGACCTAGAGTCGTTATCACCGGACTCTTAAATCAAAGCGTCAGACAATGTTCTGGGGACCCGGGTTCAAAACCCCCACAGCAGATGGTGGATATTGAATTGAATAAATGTCTACCAATTGTTAGAAAAACCCCACAACATCAGGTTATAGTCCAACAGGTTTAATTGGAAGCACTCTAGCTTTCAGAGCGACGCTCCTTCATCAGGTGACAATCACCTGATGAAGGAGCGTCGCTCCAAAAGCTAGTGTGCTTCCAATTAAACCTGTTGGACTATAACCTGGTATTGTGTGATTTTTAACTTTGTACACCCCAGTCCAACATCGGCATCTCCAAATCTTGGAAAAACCCATTTGACTCACTGATGTCCTTAAGGGAAGGAAACTGCCATCATTGCCTGGTCTAGTCTATATGTCACTGCAGACCCACAGCAATATGGTTGACTCTTAACTGTCCTATGGGCAATGAGGAATTGGTAATAAATGCAGGCCTAGCCGGCGACTCCCTAATCCAGTGAATGAATTAAAAGAAAATGAATTTTAAAAAGAGTAACCCCAGCATGTTGATAGTGAGGCCGTTCAGGGATCGTAACACAGTTGAAGAACAAAGCACGATTGTTAGATTTCTCTCAATGGTAGCTTGCAGGATATTTATTGTGAAGATGATCCAGTGAGGGTAGCACCATTAAATGTCAAGGGGCAATGATTGCATTCTCTCTTATTGGAGATAACCATTGCCTTGTAAAGCTTTGCAGTGGATAGTGTTTTTTTTCCTCTGGAAAATTTGGAAAGATAATATTATGAACTTTCTCATTTGCACTGCAGACGTTGAGTTGAGATTTGATCGAAGCATTGAGCATTGCCAACGTGTGTTTACATTGTAATCAACTGGTTCCAATAAAGCTAAACATAATCTGTGCAGTTAACTCTTCCGAACAGTAAATCAACCATTGCCTGTCAACAATTGGCCCTTTGAAAAATAAAGAAGTTGACTAAATGGTTGCCGCTGCAGAGGTGATGCATCAAGCAATCAATGGTTAGGTGCCAACTAAATTAATCGAGTTCAGACTTTTTTGTCTGACTTTACCCTTTGGTCAATAGACAACTTGAACTGGAACTCTCTATACTGGGACCCTGAGGCTGAACTGCACGCTGTGTTTATAGTAGTGAGAGGTCAACATGATACAATGATTGGATCCTGAACTTTTCTGCTTCTCTTTGTCTCTCTTCAGCTTTCAGAGGGCCCGTGCTTAATGTACATCCCACACATGGATTTGTAAAAGAAGGAGAGACTTTAACATTTCAATGTGGGACAGAAAAACCATGGGCTGTTGTTTGGTACAAAAATGGACAGTTTTTCACTTATAGACGGGGTAATATATATAAGACACGCGCAAACAATGGAACTGGCGGGTCTTATCAATGTGCGATATACAACTCATGGGAGAAGAGTGACACTGTTGAAGTTGTCGTCACGGGTAAGTGAAATTTGACTTTCATTTATGTTTTTAAAAATTGCATGGAAATGGAATGCACAGTTTTCAAAGAATAGTACAGTACAGGACAGTCCTTTCAGCCTAACAAGACTGTGCTGCAACATGATGCCTATCTAAAGTGAAACCCTTTTCCCTCTCGGCTGTCCATGGCCCTCTATTTCCTGTCTGGTCATTTATCTGCCAAACGCCCCTTAAAAATTGCTGTTGTATCTACTTCCACCACATCCTCTGACAGTGCATTTCAGGTATTTACCACCCTCTTTGGAAAAGACGGTACTTCTTACATCTTCTTGGTATCATCTTTTTTTTCTTAAATCAATGTCGCTGAGTAATTGACATCCCTACCCTGGGAAAAAGGCTCTGACAATCCTTTCAATCCGTTCAGCTCATAAGTTTATAGACTTCAATCAGGTCATCCTTTTCCCTTCTGACATTCAAGCAAGAACAAACTGAATTTGTGCAATATCTCCTCTTAGTTAATACGCTCCAAACCAGGCACTACCTTGATTAACAAGTTCAATTGCCTCTCCAAAGCCTCCACATCCTTCTGTTAGTGTGGCGACCAGTACTGTACCATTTTCTTGAACTCCAAACCAATTTTCAACCAAATGAAAATGTTTCAACGTGATTTAATGCTGAAACTTTAGTTTTGCTCAGTCAGTTACTTATGTAAAGTTTGGTCCCTCACATAGGAGTTAGTAATTTCTCACGAGGAGAATTTGACTAGGTTGGGCCCGCACTCACTGAAGTTTAGTTGAATCAGAGGCTGCCTTTTTGAAGATTGTTGGAGGTACATGACAGGGTATATTTGGAGAGAGGTTGTTTACTCTTGTGTGGTTGAGGCAACGATCAGAGGGCCATCATCTTAGAATAGGGGCTCGGCAGGGGCGGGGCGTGGTGGTGGGCGGGGGCGTTTGGAATTGCCCATTAAAGATGGAGATGAAGAGGAATTTCTTCTCTCCGAGGGAAGTGAGTCTTTGGCGTTCTTTATTCCGGAGGGCTTTCAAGGCTTGTTCATTTAATTAATTTGAGGGTAAAATAGACAGATGTTAAAGCTGGGAGGGGAATCGAGGTTTACGGAACAAAAAGGCCGGAAAGTGGAGTTGATAATGATCAGATCAACCATGATCGCATGAATAGAGGAGCAGATTCGATAGGATGAGCGACCTAATTCTATTCATCTGACTTATGGTCTGATCGCTTTAAGGTGGAGAGGGCTTGATAGCCAAATTTCATACTCCTGTTTCTGTTTATCATGGTCTTATGACCTCTCCTCAGGTTAGGGGTCCAAAATTGTATTTAACACTCCAAGGAAGTTGAAAACAAACTGATAGTAGTTCTCTGGACTAGACTGTATGTAATATTGGGGATTGGCTGGTCGATACTTGAAAATGTACTTGGGCAATAAACTATCGTTGACCACGATTTTTTTTAGCAGTTTCCAATGTAACAAATGCCTACGGTGAGCTGTAATGATGCAACTTTACCTTTGATTTAGATAGAAATGTGGCTTTCCATGTTGTCCCAGTTTCACCTGTGGAAGGAGAAACACTAAAACTGAATTGTCGGTACAAATACGATAATTTGTGGAACAAGGACTGTGGCTTTTATAGAAATGGCAAGAAGATCCATTCAATGCGGTTCACAGGACGTGAATCATCATATAGCATTAAAGTAAACAGCACCGATGACAGTGGATGGTACAGTTGTAAAATTGGTTGGTCTGAATCACGAAATGTTAAAGTTCAGGTAATAGGTACGTACTTGATTTTGCAATTTCTGGTAGACAATGTGCATGCTGGTCTCAATTGTTAATTTAAACACCAGGAAACATTCAGAATTCTCCAGTATAATGTGGCCCTTTGTTCAAACCCACTTTTCCACATTGTCTTGAACGTTATGTCCCTTGAATTGCTCACCCATTTACCTTTTAAAGCTTGTGTTTTCCTGCCTCAACTAACTTTCAAGGCAGTGCATTCCAGACCCCCACCATCCTGTAGGTGAAAGAATCCTCAATCCCCCTCTAAACCTCTTGCCTTTCACATGGAACTGATGTGTTCCTTGTTACTGACCCTTCAACTAAGGGGAAAAGCTGTTTCCAATTCATCCTGTCCATAATCCTACACAACTCTGTTAGGTATCCCTTCAACTTTGTCTGTTCCAGAGAAAATAACCCGAGCTCATTCGCTCTACACTCATTACCTTCCACCCTGCCCACCTGTCTTTGAGAGAAGCCATTTATCGTCATATCTGTTTGGAATCTGTCCCCAGACCCTTCTACTGAAGCAGCGATGTCTCGTACCAGATTGTTCCATATGAGGGAACATCCTATCCCCATCGCCTTTGTTAATCATCCCTTTAACATCGGATGAGTAAAGTCACCATGGTCCCACTCTTTAATCAGTGAGAGAGGGGACTGGGTGGTGGACGAATTTGAGGGATACCACGCCTCAGTAGAGGGGAGAGGTGGAAGTGTAGAATCATTCGTGGTCACCTCAGCTGGTGTTGGAATTGAACCCACACCATAGATTCCATCTGCAACTCAGACCAGCCATCTAGCCGACTGAGCTTGATACCAAACAACATCTCATACTCTAAGCGCTGACCTGCTCAATCTCTCCTCAGAAGACAATCCTGTGTCTCTGGTGAAATCTGAGGAAGTTTTAATATGTTGACATGACTCATGTCTATGGTCATAATTTTTAATTGCCAAATAGAGTCATGGAATCATGCAACACAGAAACAGGCCTTTCTGCCCAAATTGTCCATGCCAACCAGCTTTCCTAAGCTGAATGAGTCCCAATTGCATTGGGTGCAAATCCCTCTAAAGCTTTTCTAGTCATATATCTGTTCATTTGTTTTTAATATTGTAGCTGTATCTATCCCGACCTGTTTCTCTGGCAGCACTTCCCATCCACACGGCACCCTGTGTGTGAAAACGTTGCTCTTCACATCCCTTTTAAATCATTCCCTTCGTATATCAAACCATAACCCCTCCAAGTTTCAGACTCACTGATCCTGTGGTAAAGACCATGGCTCTTCATCATATCTATGCATTACATGATTTTATAAACTTTGAATCTCCAACACTCCAGCGAAAGCAGTCCCAGCCTCACTTTTGGGTCTCAGTAATATTGTTGTACATTTTGTTTCTGTCAACCTTCCAGTTTAGTAACATCTTCCTAGTAATAAGGTGACCAGAATTGCACACAGCCCTCCAAAGTTGACGTCAAACACATCCTGTACACTCGGAAAATGATGTTCCAAGTCATGTACTCAATGGCCTGAACAATGCAGGCAAGCTTGCCAAAAGCCTTCTTTCCCACTGTCTATTTGCAACACGAGCTTGAAGGAACTATTCACCGCCAACACTCAGTCTGTCTGTTCAACAAGAATACCCAGGGTCCTACCATTCACTCTATTAGTCTTGCTCTCGTTTGTTCCATGTAAAAGACATTTTAACCTGTCATTTAACCACATTACACTCAATGTGGCTATCTGCTCAATTGATTAAGATTACGGTATTCTCTAAGGTTACGTTCTTCACGGTCTACAGCCTTTCCATCTTTTTTTCCAAACGGCAATCCAACCACCATCACCCCCGCCCCCCAGGGTCTGATCCAGTCAATGGATTGGACTACCACCAAGTTTGTGGAAGATATAGAAATAGTTCACAAGGCAAGTGACGATTATGACACTGAGGGTCTGCAATGGGATACAGATTGATTATAAGGAAATGGGCACAACCCTGGCAGATACAAGAAAATGTGGAGAAATGTTCGATTTTGCGATTTGGCAGGATGAACAGAGGAGCTCATGGAACATGAACACGGGGTGGGGTGAGGAGGGGGACGTTTGCTTATCTTCTGCAACACACTAGAAAGACTACAGGGGAATAGTGTGAATATTTTGGGGCACCATATCTGAAAGACTGTAGATTGGTCATTGGAGGCTGTTCTTCTGGAGGTACTGTTTGATGGTGGAAAGGTGGAGTGGGTTGGGCTTGTCCTCAGTGGAGTCTAGAAGAATGAGCGATTTGTTGAAGGTTCTTCGAGGAAGTTGACAGGGGAAATGCAGAGAGAAATGTTTTCCTCTTGTTTGGGAGAGTCTGGGAACAGAAGGGCCTTCTCTCAGAATATTTGTGGGCAGGGTTGGTGATCGTCCATTGAAGATAGAGATGAGGTGGAACTTCTCTCTGAAGGGAGTGAATCTATGAAATTCTTTGCCGCAGAGGTCTATTCTGGCTGGGGTGTAGAGTGCATTCAAGGCTGAGAGAGATAAAGAAGATTTTTAAGAAGTGAGATTATGTGGAATAAAAAGCAGGAAAGGGGATTGGAGGATGATCGAATCAGACATGAATTCATTGAATGTTGGAGCAGTCTCAATGAGCCAACCAATCTTCTTTTATTCCTATATCTTATAGTCTTACAGTCTGTTACAAACCACCTGAACGTCTAGTGATGAATTTACATCATTCCTTAAGTAAGGAGACTAATACAATGCCCAGTACATCCAATGCTGACCCGATATGCCATATGCAATTAAAGTGTAAACCATACCGTCCCCATCCTTTTGATAATCCTGGCAGTGATTAATAACATTTGACGACATCACTACTTGGACTGGCACATTCTATGAGATGATTGCGGGCTCACACAGAGCGAGAATGGGACAAGGTCCGAAAGAGACACGAAGAGGACAGACAGTTGGTATTTGCGTTGTACCCATCCCAGGATAATCGAAACTGAAAGAGTTTTGAGTTATGGGGAGAGGCAGAATAGGCTGGGTTATTGGGGACTGAGAGGTAACCTCAATGAGGTTAATAAAGTCATGAGGGCAGAGAAAAGGTGATTAAAGCAAGGCGTAGGGGAGTCCAAAACAAGAAGGCATAACTTTAAGATGAAGGGAAAAATTTGAAAAGGACCTGAGGGGCATTTGGGTGATGCATGTATGGACTGAGCAGCCAGAGGAAGTACTGGAGGAGTCAGATACAATTACAGCATTGAAAAGGCGTTTGGATAAAATTGTGAATGGCAAAGATTTAGAGGGACATGGGCCAAATTCAAATAGGATTAAATCAGTTTGGCAAACCTGGTTAGCATGGACAAGTTAGGTCAAAATCTCTGTTTCCGTGCTGTATGATTCTATGAATGTAGTGCCATCAAAAATTAATTTTAAATTTGGAAAGCAAGAGAAAGATAAAATTTCTCCCTCTCCCCTGTCCTTTGTCAGTAAATGTTCACATCCTTCATCCCGTATCGCCATTGTACCTTTCGCTCTGTGATGATAACGGTAGATTAATGAGTCCCAATTGTGTGTTACATTCCAGAACGCTTTGCCAAGCCCGCGCTGAGGGTGGAACCGGCGGCTGAAGTATTCGAGGGCCTCCCGGTCACGCTGACGTGCACTGTCCCGGTGGCAGAACCCTTCGTCCTGCTTCATTACTCATTTTACAGAGACAGCGCCGCCCTGGAGGCCGTGCCTGGCCATGGCAGCATGTACACCATCAACGCAGCGGCTGTAAACGTTTCTGGGAATTACACCTGTGAAGCGATCAACACAGTTTACAGTCTGAAGAAGAGGAGCAACAGCATTCACATTTCCATTAAACGTAACTATCTGTCATTATTCCCAGCTGAAATTAAAGGCCTTTTGAACCATCGAGTCAGAAACAGTCATTCACTATTCTCTAATCCCTATTTTCCGAACATGTGGCACCGTAGCTTGGCCTCACGAGTGCACTTCTAAACACTCTTCAATGCAATGGGGATTTCTACCTCTCCTACCCTAACAGGCAGTGAGTTCCAGATAATCTGAGTGAAAATGTGTTTCCTCTCGTCCCTTCTAAACCTTCTGCTCATGACCTTCAATCGATATCCCCCTCCCTGCACTAATTGGTTAAGGTTTCCTCCTATCGACACCCCTCATCATTTTATACATCTCCATCATGACCTTCACCCTTGTCTCAATTTCCTCTGCTCGAAGGAGAACAATCCCATTCTATCCAATCTCTCTTCATTACTGAAGCTCGACAGCTCCAAGGCAATATCTCGGTAAATCTCCCTCTGCCCCATCTCCCAGTGCCATCCTCTCCCTCCTAGAATGTGGATTTCAGAATTGGGTACAATGCTTTTGCTGTGGCAGTATTTATTCATTCCAAATGCAATCACGATCGTCACCAAATCTAACCTCGAGCTGACACGATGTTAACAGCCTTGATAGGCCTTGAAGGATTGTTAGGAATCTCCTGCACTAACGCCGTCTCGGGATTTTCTTGCTCTCTTTCTGATCACTAAGGGTACCCAAGGCCAGACACTCTATAGGCTGAAAGAGAAACATGTCCTTCTGCTTTCCAGAGGTGTACACCGTCCCTGTGTTGACCGTGCATCCTGAGGGACAGCTGTTTGATGGCCAACGGGTCAAACTGGTGTGCTGGGTTGAAGCGAATCCCTCCCACGCTTCCTTGCAGTACAGCTTTTACAGAAATGGGGTCCTTCTCCAGGCTCCATCTGACCACAGTGATTACATCTCTGAGTCAGCTCGTCCGACAGACTCGGGTATTTATCATTGTGAAGTCACAAACGGGAAGGTGTGGAAATGCAGTAATCAGCTCCATTTGTCCATCATGCGTAAGT
The DNA here is from genome assembly GCF_020745735.1 of Hemiscyllium ocellatum. NCBI lineage: Eukaryota > Metazoa > Chordata > Chondrichthyes > Orectolobiformes > Hemiscylliidae > Hemiscyllium > Hemiscyllium ocellatum. The sequence continues at coordinate 4,718,109 of NC_083449.1, read as the reverse complement.
ATCATTTATCATCATCCATTTCTTAACTGTTAAAGATTCGGAATAGATAAAATTTGTCAACACTCCCCACATCTCACAGGCGCATATTACAGAGCTAGAAGCAAACAGCACAGGGTATTGGCATTTAGGACTGAAATGGGGAGAAATGTCTTCACACAGAGTGAAGAGCCTGTGGGATTCACTACCCAGAAAATCATGGAAACATGTAAATTGCAACAGGCCATTCAGTCCTTCCTGTTTGATGTACCCATTCATTAGGATTGTTGATGATCTTCCATCTCAGGCCCCTGTCCTCTTGCTCTCTTCCTTTAGGCCTTAAGCATTCTATCCACCTCCTGATTGAACCACATTCAGTGTTCTGGCTCCGACCATTTTCTGTGGCAGAGAATTTCACAGTCTCCCCACACTCTTGGTGAAGGCATTCATCCCCATCTCAGTCCTGCTCCATCTCCTTTAGACTGTGATCCCTGGATGTCTCTCGATTATCAATAACATGTTTCCTACGCTTACCATGTCTAATTAATAAGTTTGCAGATGACATGAAACTTGATGTTGCTGTGGGCATTATGAAAGGTTGTCAAATAATTTAGATCAGCCTGAAAATTAGTCACAGAAATCATAGATGGATTTTAATCCAGACTAATGTGAGGTGATGCATTTTTGGGAGGTAAAATGCAAGAGGAAAACATGCAGTAAATGGCAGGAACCTTTGGAGCATTGATATACAGAGGGATCTTGGGGTGCAAGTACATAGTTCCCTGAAAGTGACAACACAGATGGATAACGTGGTAAAGAAGTCATATGGCATGCTTGCCATCATCAGTCAGGACAATGAGGATATAAGCTGGCAAGTCATATTGCAGCTGTATAAGATTTCAGTTCTACCATGTTTGGAGGATATATGTAGATTTGTTGCCCACACTATAGCAAAGATGTGGAGGCTTTCGAGGAGAGGTTGGACAAACTTAGATTGTTTTCACCAAGGCACTGGAGGTTGTAGGGGGACCTGATTAACGTACACAAAATTATGAGAGGCTTGGACAGAGTGGATAGTCAGTGTCTCTCTCCCAGTTTGGAAAAGTCAAATACTAGGATGGGGCGCACAGCTTTAGTGTGAGAGGAGAACCGTCTGAAGGAGATATGCGAGTAAACATTATCCAGGAGTACAACAGGATCTTGATTAGATGGGGCAGTGGGCTGAGGATGGCTGCTGGAGTGTAATTTAGATAAAAATTAGGTGCTGCATTTTAGAAAGGCAATACAAGGCAGAACTTGTGCACTTAATTGTAAAGTCCTGGGGACTTTTACTGAACAAAGTGACTTTGGAGTGCAGATTTACAGTTCCCTAAAAATGGATTTGCACATAGATAAGATAGTGAAGAAGGTGATTAGTATGCTTTCCTTTATTGGTTGGAGCATTTTGCATTGGAGTTGGGAGGTCACATTGCGGCTGTACAGAACATAGGTTAGACCACTTCTGGAATAATGTGTGCAAATCTGGTTTCCCTCCGAAAGGAAGGATATTGTGAAACTTGAAAAGGTTTAGGAAGAAAATACAAGAATGTTGCCATGGTTGGAGGATTTGAACTGTCTGGAAAGTCTGAATAGGCTGGGTTTGATTTTTCTGGAGCATTGGAGGCTGAGAGGTGACCTTATAGTGGTTTTTAAAATCAAGAGGGGCATGGTTAGGTTAAATAGGCAAAGTCTTTTCCTATGGGTGGGTGGTGGGGTGTCGAAAACTAGAGGGCATACGTTTAGAGTAAAAGGGGGATAATTTAAAAGGGACCTAAGGAATAATGGCTTCAAACAAAGGATGGTGCGTCTATGGAATGAGCTGCAAGAGGAAGTGGTGGAAGCTGGTAAGATTACAACATTTAAAAGGCATTTGTTGGGTGTATGAATTGGAAGAGTTTAGAGACATAAGGGTCAAGTGCTGGCAAATGGTACTAGATTAATTTAGGACACCTGGTCGGCACGGACGTGTTGGACTGAAGCTGCGCTACATCTCTATGACTCTATGATTCTACACAGAGAGTTGGAGGTGCCTGGCACACACTGCCAGAGCAGTTGGTAGAAATAAATACGAATCAATGTTTACTAGGCATAGAGACAGGCACTTCATTATTTAAGGAGCAGAGGGATACAGACCACATGTAGTCGGATGGAATTTATACAGAATGACACCACAGTCATGCGCAGACACGGTGGGTTGAAGGACTAGTCCCTATGTGTACTGTTCTATATCCTAAGAATTCAGAGAATCCACTCATATTCCGGGCTCAAAACCCACCTTAACAGATGGGAAAATCTGAATTCAATTCCAAAGGTTGATTGCAGCCGGACAACGGTCAACTGCCCTCTGTGTAATTAGGGATGAATAAGAAATACTGGATTACCCAGTGACACCCACATCCAACCAATGAACAAAAACAAAAGGATATGTGTTTTTGTGTGACTGTGATGATGTTCATAGTTGATTTTGCAATTAACCCCGTTAAATACAATGATCTATCATTTGTCTGTGATTACAGGAATTCCAGTGTCAAAACCAGAACTGATAATTCAACCCGGAAAGGATCTAATCAAAGGAGACACCGGATCCTTAATCTGTTCAGTCTCCAATGGTTCTCTGCCGATTTATTACCAATTCTACAACAGCTCAAGTGTGGAACTGTATTGGGAGCTTTCCAACAGCACTGAGCTTGTTTACAACATTGGGCCTATCAGCAAAAGAGATGAAGGGTTTTACCATTGCTCAGTGAGAAATGAGGTGACCGGCCCTCAGCACAGTGAAGACATAGAGATCACAGTGATAGGTGAGTTGACAAGGATTCTCTCCCAAAGAGTAACTGAACCATCAGTTCAGGGAATAATGTTGCTGAGACCAACTCAAAGCTGGTGCTTCCTCCTTGAACACCGCATTTTAGACTAAAGCAACAGAGAGAGAGAGAGAGAGAAAGAGAGAGAGAGCGAGCTGCAGATGCTGGAGATCAGAGTCAAAAGGTATGGTGCAGGAGAAGCACAGCTGGTTATGCAGCATTAGTGCAGGAGGGAAGTCGACCTTTCGGGCATAAGCTCTTCATCAGGAATGTGATAAAGGACTTATGTTCGAAACGTCAACTATGCTTTTCCAGCAGCACAGGTTTTGGAAATAAAAGCGGCATAGCCCAAAGTGCCTGCACGTGGTCCAACATCCTTCTCCTTGTTCCAGTATCTATCCCACTTGTCCAAGCGACTTTTAAATGTTGTTGATATCCCCTCTTCAACAACTTGCACTGGCAGCTTATTCCATATGCGTACCACCCCGTGTGTAAGAGTTGTCCTTCAGGTTTCACTTTTATTTTTTCCCATCGAACCTTAAACTGATGCCCTTTAGTCCTCGACTCCAAAACGCTGGGAAACAGACAGAGTGCATTCACCCCAATTATGCATCTCATAATCTTATACACTTTTTTGAGGTTTCCCCTCAGTCTCCTACACTTGAAAGGAAAAGGTCTTAGCATATCCAGCCTCTCCCTAAAACTCAGAGTTATGAATCCTTGCAACATTCTTGTAAATTTCTTCGATATTCACTCCAGTTGAATAATATCCATCCATTACATTAATTTTTGAATATAACCAATTCCCTAACTCTCTTTTAAAATCATTGTGTAAAACTGGTTCCCACTGACGATCTGAATCAATGGGTAAACTCCATGCTTTTTGATCACAGTGTGTTTTCTCCTCAGTTCCTGTCACAGATGCTGTGCTGATTTCCTTCATTAACAGAACTGAAATAGAGTCTGGGGATCACCTTGTTCTCTGGTGTCGGGTGAGGGAAGGCACTGAGCCCCAGTTCCTTTGGTACCATGACAACATGCTGCTAAGAAACGGCAGTGCACACTACCATGTGACTGCTGATGGTGGTGAGCTGGTCATTCATTCATTCCAAAGAGACCATGTCGGAAGGTATCATTGTGCAGCAATCAACAAAGGAACCAACAACACCATTTTTAATGTGACCAGCGACTACATCAAATTCACACTGCGAGGTAATAGTGACACTCAGATCGAACATAGACAGAGCACAGAAAAAGGCCATTCGCTCCATTCAATCTGTGCCAATTGGACACTGCTAACTATCTCTTTTGGGGAAGTGATAGCTGGGTGGTATTATAATAGGCTATTGATCCAAAGTGATGATGCGTGGTATTCCTGGGTTCCCGCCAATACCAGATAGTAAAATTTGAATGCAATAAAAATCTGGAATTTTACGCCTCATGGAGAGGGCAATGGGCAGAGGACATTTACCAGAATGTTACTGGGATAGATGATTTTAGCGAGGAGGAGAGGGATGCTGGATAATCTTGGGATATTTTCAATGGAACAGTAAATGCTGAGAGGGGAACTCAATAGAGACGTGTGTGATTGTGAGGAGAAGGGTCTGGTGAATAGGAAGCAGCTGTTCCCCATAGTTAAAGGGTCAGTAACAAGGGCTGGGTTGGGGAGGTCATTTTAAAGTGAAGCATGGGAGGTTTAAAGGGGGATTTGAGGATTGTTTCACCCAAAGAGTGGTGGGGGTTGGAACGTACTGCTTGGCAGGGTAACTCCCAACATTTACAAAATAAATGGATCAGCACTTGAAATGTCACAACATTGAAAACTGTGTGGGCGGGATGTTGTATGGGAAAGTGGAATTGGTTAGGTAGCTCAATAGGCCGGATTGTCCCACACAGTGAGACTCTCGAAACCTCCATGATGGCAGGGAGTTACATATATGTGAGGGTTGGCCAGTCTGCTGTGAACTGTGTACCTCACGCTGGGCTAATGTGATAAAATTTCCTGGTGAATTTGTGAACGTCAGCTGAATGTTGTTGTTGGGTTCCAGCTCGAAGCTATTCCAAGGAAATCATGGCATCGCTCCTCCCAGTTCTGCTGATGGCTGGCCTGCTTGTGTCGGGTTGCTACATCCACCGGAGGGCTACAGGTCTGTAACATCGCATGGGAATGGGACTTGTTCCACATCCTCACACCATGACACGGCCATCCCCACCACAATGTAACCTTACAGCTGAACGGGGGGAGCCGAGGAAAGGAAGTGGTGGGTCGGGAACTGGAGTAGGCAGTGCTCCTGACAGTAGGGAGGGAGAACACTCACACAGTTAGTCTGCTGGATCGGTAAATATAACCCACCACACCCCACCACACCCCACCACACTGTGTCAGAGCACCTAAGAGAGGAGGACAGACGTAAGACCATGAGTGCTGGGAACAGGAAGAGCCCATTCAGCACCTCAGGATCTTGCTCTGTTATTTAATGCAATCCATCTGGATCAACTTCACTTTCCTACTTCACTCTCTTTAAACTATGGCTCGTTAAAACAATGTTTCTTTCTTCCTTAAATGTATTCAGTATCCGCTGGGCAGACTGACCTAACCCGATACATAAACTGAACCCTAGCCTGCAGTGAAACCCTAAATTCAAACCTAGCTCAACCTTAACCCTTACCCTCACACTAAACCTAACCATAAACTCAAACCCATCCTTAATGCAAACTCTGACCTTAAACTTAAACTTAAACTTAACTCAATCATAACCTTAACATTGACCCTAACGATACAGGTAATACTGATCGTAACCCTAACTCTAGCCCGAGTCCAAACTCTAAACCTAACCCTGACTCTAACCTTAACTAACCTTAACCATAATCCAGAGCATTAACCTAACCTTAAACATAACTCTTAACGTAACTCTAACCGTGGCCCTCAACCTAGCACTAACTTTAAACGTTATCATAATCCTAGCCCTCACTCTATGCCTACCTATCACCCTAACGCTATGCAGCTGTTTAATATTACGCTATTTAATGCATTAAGACAGATTTGACAATTATCATCTATTGATATGTACGTTCCCTGTTTATGAGATAATACTTTGGCAGCTCCTGTCTGTGACAGTGCAGAGCTACTGTAAATTATGCTGAGAATATTCTCTCTTTCCCTGCAGACAATTCGTCAACTGTGTCACAGCCCAGGATGTAAGTGACTGAAACTACAGTTTCTATATATTGCATTGTTTATACCGATTCCTCTCAATCAGGGAGAGACGATAGAAGTGAAGATGTCGTTGAGGGAGCTTGGATATGACTGCATGCTATTAACATGCATCTTATCGACAAACCAGGAAACCATACTCCTTAAGGGTCCCAGACAGCTTTTATTTATTCACGGGTGTGATACTGTCACTGGGTAGGACAGCATTTGTTGTCCATCCCTAAATGCCCTATAAGGCAGTTATATTTAACGAGGGTATGGAGTCACATGTAGGCCCTGACCAAATAAGGATGGCAGATTACCTTCCCCAAAGGGCATTAGTGAAAACAACTTGGAGAACTGAACCTTGAGGGTTTAGAAAACGCCATGTTTGGATATAAACCAGAAACGCGGGACCAGGGAATACCAGATCTCACTGGGTTTTGTATTTTGTGTGATAGATTTGCCGTTTTGTTGAAGTTGAACATCATTTTGAAAGCATTGTGTTCGAAATGATGACTTCCTTTCCTTCCCCTTTCTACTAGAACTGGATCCCAACCTTCTGGTGAAGGGGCAGCAGCCAGCGATCTGGAGTATGCGGTAGTTGGAGCAGCACACTATGCTGGTGAGTGTCATTATATCGGTGTGATTAAAAAGCCCCGCACAGTGACAGTGCACTGTAACCTGATAGAAATTCTGGATAAACATCCAAACGGTCAGATGGGCTCGAGTGGGACAGATTTTCTTGGAGCTGCGGTGGCTGAAGGGGAATGCAGAAAGTAGTGAACAGGAGTAGACCAACCAGCTCTTCCAGCCTGCCCCGCCGTTCATTATGATCATGGCTGACCATCCAACTCAACCTCCGGTTTCCATAGAAACTAGGAAAAGGCCATTTGGCTCTGCTAACCTGCTCTGCCTGTATGATAAGATCACGGCTGAACATCCAACCCAGTCCCTGGTTCCCCACTTTCTCCGCCATCGATCACTTTAACCCCCAAGGTTGCCAACTGCTTCTTGTTTAAGATGTATAAAATGATGAAGAACTTAGAAAATGTAAACAGGAAGAAACACTTCCCTCTCAATGGGGGCCATGAAGAAACAAAAATGAACAAAAGAAAAATACAGGACAGGAACAGGCCCTTCAGCCCACCATGCCTGTGCCAATCATCATGCCTTAACCAAACTAAAAAAATGCACCTCATGCCTTTATTTGGTCTCTATGCCCCGTTCCCTCCCTGCTTATGTGACATCCCAGATACCTGTAAAACGTGCCTGCTTCCACCATTACTTCTGGCATTGCTTTTCAGGTTCCAACCACTCGCAGCATGAAAAGCTTCCCTTGCACATCTCCCTTAAACTGCCCCTACCCCCACCCTGAATCTGTGCCCCCTTGTAAATTAAAACATCAATCCTGGGAAAAAGCCTCTGACAATACCCTATCTGCCTCTCATAATTTTAGGGATCTCTATCAGGTTTCCTCTCAACAGCCGTCTTTCCAGTGAACACAATCATAGTGTTAACCTTTCTTCCTGGCCAATGTCCTTGAGAGCTGGCAACGTCCTAGTGAACCTACTCTGCACTCTCACTAAAGCTTCCACGTCCACTGGGCGACCAAAACAGCACACAATGCTCCAATTGTGGCCTAGCAAGGATTTTAAGTAGCTGCAAGATAAATTGGCAGCTCTTGTACTCCATGCCCTGTCTGATGAAGTCAGCATGTCAAATGCCTTCTTCATCACCTTGGCTGTCATAGATTGAAGTAAGGAGCAGGACATTCAGAGGGGGATGCGAGGAAATACCAGAGTGTGGTGAGAAGTCTGGAAGGTACTGCTTGTAAGGGTGGAAGAGGCAGAAATCCTCATTAAAGAAGGATTTAAATGTGCACTTGTGATGCTAAACCTACAGGTCAAGCGCAGGGGAGGTGGGATCAGAAAATAGTGAGGTGCTTGTTTTGTCTGACACACACTCAATGGGCCTTTTTTCTGTGTTGTAGATCTTTATCTTCAACCAATCTCTTTTCCAAAAGGCTACTGCTGTTAATATTCTGTGATTGTAACTCCGTTAGGGTGTTTTGCTCGACTTACTAACGCTTATTTTATCTCAAGTAACATTGGAAACTAAGGGCAGAATTCTCTGGTGTTGAGAAATTCAACAGAGGTTGTTTACAACGAGCGATTTGTGCAAAGATCCTCAGACACACGAGCACCCAAGCAATTGATAATGAAGAGGAGCATCTTTCCCTTACAGTAGTCTTTCGAGATGTCTGGGCTAACTTAATGATTCCTAATGAAATGTCTCTTATGCATGTTTACCTATCAAGATAAGATCATGCGACCATAAGATATAGGAGCAAGATTCGGCAATTCAGCCTATCGAGACACCTCTCCCCCTCAATTGGAGCCAATGTGTGCCTCAACCTCACTCTCCTCCTTTCTTCCCTTTAACCATCGTACCCCATTCCTAATCAAGCTCCTATCTATCTCAGTCTAAATATATTTGTTATCAATCTCTTCTATCTATCTATCTATCTATCTATCTATCTATCTATCTATCTATCTATCTATCTATCTATCTATCTATCTATCCATTTAATGTATGAATTATCTAGCCCTTTATAGTGAAGCTGTCGGATTGATGTGTGTTTCTTGTGGCACTTTATTTCTTTGTAGAAAACACCACTGCGGATCTGGTTTATTCAGAGGTCACCATCAATAAGAGAAAAGAGCCCGGTAAAGATCTCTTAGCTTCAATATTACGATCGTGTGAGATGTGATGGGAGGGGTGGCTGTTGGTGGTGGGGGAGGGTGGAATCATAGGAGCTCCAACAATAGCACGATCCCAGCTGCTGGGGAAGCGTGTGTGTGTGTGTGTGTGTGTGAGAGAGAGAGAGACAGAGTGAGAGAGCAAGAGAGAGAAAGAGTGAAAGAGAGAGACACCAGTTCCAAACAGTAAAATGAAGTAGTATGGTGCTTGCACTGACGGGAGTGTGAGGGATTGGAGCATGCGTCAAAAAAACTCCAGCACTTACCAAGATTGGGCAGTGAACCAGCCAATCAGAAACAAGTTCTAATCTGATCAGCTCTAGCCTTTTCTCCGACAGATCGGGCAAAGACAAAGAATTCGGAGATGATTTATATGTTGTCAGTGATCCAGAACAAACTCACAGAACAATTAGAGAGGGAATCTGTGTGTGAGAATGGCAGTGCCACACGTACATTATTCTTCTCTGAGGCAGATACAGATTATTTTCACATAAACCTAATAATTGCAGATGATGCAGATCTGAAACAAATTCGGACAATTCTGGAGAAACTCAGCAGGTCTGGCAGTATCTGTGGAGAGAGAGAAAGCAAGTCCCGTTTTTGTGACATAATACTCAAGGCCAATTTGCCAAACACCGCCACTCAAAGTTTTGAGATAGCCGCGAAAACAAAAGCATCACCAATCATATTATTGTTCAGAAAGTTGAGCTTGCAATTATCATGCAGATGCTTCTCAACACCTATAAGGGACATTTGAATCGAAATTAGCCTTATCTACAATGAAATCTGTCTCTCAGAACACATTCTAGTCACCATGTCAGGGGATGAGCTGTAAAAGCCATGTTTTTCCAAGCCATTATCCTGTCTTCTCATTCGACAGCGAGAGACAGACAGACACACACACACACACACACATACACGCACAGATAGAGATAGAGAGAGAGAGAGTGAAAGAGAAAGTGGGAGGATCATCAAATTTAATTTGCCAGTCATTGTGCATCATGAGAGAGGAGAGGTTCAGAAGGAGAGTCCCTGAGGGTAACTTCAGCTGGTGTGGGAATTGTAACCATGTTGATGGCAAAGGTTAGCATATAATGCATTGCAAAAACTAGCCATACAGCCAGCTGAATCACACTGAACTATCAGCATACTCCAGTCAAACCCCAAGGATATGGAACCTGAATAGTTCATTCCTGTCTTTTATGAACAACTATTGAGCAAGTGACGCAAAGGCTGACGAGATTAAGACGGCCTGTCGAAGATGTTGCACTGACAAGCATCATAAAAACTGATTCACCGTTTTAATGGTCAGAAAACCAATTGCTGGATTTAAACAAAGCCGGCTTTTCCAAATGCGATATTCTGAAATGTCTGGATTGATTGAGAGGGACACAATTCAGAAAGTGTTGCACTTTTTTTTTAAATTGACATAAGCACAGCTACACTTTCCCAAGATGCAGCTCCATCTTTAGAGTTGATCAGCCCTCATTGGGCCCAGATCGAATCGCTAATGCCTACAACGATTTCCTTCTCATCTTTTTCTGTTTTATTTTCAGGCAACAGTATTGCTTTCTGCTCCGATGTGAAGAAGGTATGTCACATTTTATGTCTAAATGGACCATGGCTATTGCCACAGAATGTGCAGGTAGATTTATACCTTGCATCCACAGTGTAAAACATGATCTGTGGGTTATTATCAGACTAACTGAAGAATACGTCATAAAATGTAGAGGCATGAGTACATCATTCAGTCCTTCCAACCTACTCTCCCCGTTCAACAGCACCATCCAACTCAGTCTACTGTTCCCCATTTTCTCCCTTTAGCCCTTAAGAACTCTATCCAACTCCTTCCTGAACAACATTCCGTGTTCTGGCCCTGACTGCTTTCTGTGGCAGACAATTCCACAGGCTCCCACTCTCTCGATGTGAAAGCATTAAGCCCCATCTCCGTCCTCCTCCATCCCCTTCAGACTGTGATGTCCTGATTCTGTACTCCCTCCTGTTCATCAGGAACATCCTTCCTGTGTTTACCCTGTTTAGTCCTCTTACAATTCTACGACTTTCCCCGTCATTCTTCGAAACTGCTGTGAATATTATCCTAATTAATGCAGTCTATCTCCATCCGTCTGTCTTGCCATCCCAGGCATCATATTGGGAAATTTTCCCTGCAGTCCCTCCATAGCCAAAACATTCTTCCTCAGATTAGGAGACCCAAAATGCGCACACCATACTCCAGGATATGGTCTCACCCTGTGCAAGTGCAGTAAGACATCCCTGCTCCTGGACTCCAATCCTCTCACTATGAAGGCCAACATTCCGTTTACCTCCTTCACCACCTGCTGCTCCTGCAATGTTCACTTGCAGTGACTGGTGTATGAGGGGCACCCAGTCTTATTACACCTCACCCTTTCCCAATCCATCACTATCTGATAATAATTCACCATCCTGTTTTTGCTCTCAATTGGATAATCTCACGCTAATCCACAATAAACTGCATCTGTCGTGCATTGGTCCACTCATTCAACTTGTCCAAATCACACTGATGCATCTCTGCAACCTCCTTCTCTGCTCTCCCTCCATCCCAACTTTGTGTCTGCCTTTAAACACAATGAAAAATAACTGGCAATACTTTATCAATGGAGGAGATTACTCGCTGTTTCGCATTCCACTTCCAATGCTCAGAGACAAGTGAGTTTCAAAATTGGGGCAGTATTAGTGTTGATGTTCCAGTTCCCTTTTGTTCATTATTAAAGCATCACTGATATTGAAGTTAAATACTTGCCAGCCCGTTGTCATTTGCACTCAATTGGTAGCAGCAGTGTGTACTTTCTACAAGATGTACTGTAGAAAGTCACCAAAACATCCTCAGACAGGGAAGGACAGGGGCAGCAGACGGGAAGACCAACCCTTGTGTGTTCCACTTTGAGCCACTCAACATCCTTTGGAAATGCATCAGCCGTTCCTTCAGTGTCGCTGCTTTCAAATGCTGGAATTCCCTCCCTAACTGAATTGTGAGTTAACCTTCAGAAGTTGTGAGCACAGTGGCTCAGGAGATCAACTGGAGACAGGGCAACAAATGCTTGGCCCAACCACTATGCTGCCATCCCACAAGTAAGTGAAAACAAAATCAAAACCGCCTCCATCTACTCTGCTCCAAAGAAAGCAAGCCACACTTATCCAGCCTCACTTCATCACTGAAATTTTCCATCCTAGACAACGTTCTGGTGAATCTCCTCTGCACCCACTCTAGTGTATCACATCCTTATAACAGTGCAGAGGTTGGAACAGCACACAAGGGTCTCACCAAAGTCCTGTCACACTCCAACATCACCTTCTTGCTTCTATGTCCGTATCACATACCACAGGAGCAGGCGGGACTTGAACCTTGCCCTCCTGGCTCAGAGATAGGGACAGTATCACTTTGCCGCCAGATTTCTAACTTGCAGACCATGAACTGCCTGCCAGTGATTCCCATTTTCCTCTGAGACTTATTATTACCTGTACTTCAATGGACCTCCCCTTCCCCATTAGCTTCTTGCTCCCACTCGATTCCAATTTCCTTCCAATATCATTCCATTGCAGGATTCGAAGACTGACCTTGATGATTATTGTATCACATACGCCAGACTGAACCTCAGCGAGCCCTCGCAGGAAGAAGATGGAGGGGACGGAAACGTTTACATGAATATTCCGCGGAAGTAAGAAGCAAGAAGACAGATTGGTTGGGGAGTGTTCGTTTGATTCAATATACCGACTGGTGAAGCGATACAATGTACCTCCTGTGTACTGATAACAAACTTCTTAACTTTATGTTGGAAACCGTGTTTCACAATTTGACTCCACTCGTTTTCTTCCGGGGAAGCTGCTTTCACGTCAGTGTGACCATCAATCTGTTCTGGACCTCGCTGGGTTTGAATTTATCAAACCATTTTGGCTACTGGCTTTCTTTGGATATTTAATACCTGCCTCTCCTTCGCTGTAATGTCCATATCTGAGGACTAAGCTTTTCATTTCGTCCACGTTTACCGGAAGGAATGCATCATCTGTCTCCTTCTCTGAATGGACGATCACGTGAATGTCCCATTCTGAATAATTTAGAACAGAAATTATCAGACGGTGCTGACAGGTGGGAGACACTCAGACAGAAAGCAGGCAGTTTTACTGGTTACTTTTCATGGTGAAAGTGTCCTAGAGTGTGCGGCTTGAACTCTCACCTTCTGGCCCCACAGACTGAATGGACATTGAGCTGCAAGCCACTGAAGATCCGGATGGAGGGAGCATGGCGAATAGGGAGTCTCCATGGAGAAGAGAACTCTCAACAATCAGAAACCCCTGCCCGATGCATCATCCCGGCTTTGTGAGATTCTGTAACCATTGTGGGAGGATATGAGATGTCTCACGCTGCAGTTGTTTTGGAAACGCCACGATGATGGGGGTGGGGGTATCAGACACATCCAGAGCAGCAGACTTGAACTTTGAATGGGGAAGCCATGGCCTGGTGGTGTGATCGGTGGACTGCTCATACAGAGATCCCAGTAATATTCTGGGAACCCGGGTTTGAATCCTACCACAAAAGATGGTGGATTTTAAGTTCAACAAAATTGTTGACTTTAAAGACTGATTGTGACTGCGAATCAATTGTCAGTAAAAATCCATCTGGTTCACTAATGTCCTTTAGGGAAGGAAACTGCCATCCTTACCTGGTCAGGCCTACATGTGACTCTTGACAGACAGCAATGTGACTGAGTTGTAACTGCCCTCTGGGCTATTAGGGATAGACAGTAAATACTGACCTCTCCAGTGATGCCCTCTTCCCAAGAATAAAAGAAACGTTGGCCTCTCAGTCCGGAGTTAGGGGCACTGCCACAGCACCACATAAGGGCTCTGACTGATGTAAATACAGGCTTTGTTGAAGATGTTAATATTTTAACACCGCCCTCGTACTGATCTGATAACTGCTGGCCATCAAGAAAGGAGCAGTACAGGTCTGATTACAAAACGATAAACACCATCAGGAACAACGACAGTGTGAGGGCGGAAGGTTCTGGTCAATAGATATCATTTGTCTTTCAGTGGAACAGCAGGACTATGTCGATGAATTATTAAGCATTGGAGCGAGCAAAGTAAGTGACTGGGTTGTCGGTTTTTAAACACTGCAGTCCCTTATTCAGGTAAAGGATGTAGGGCATTGCTGGAAAGGACAGCATGCATGCCCCTAATCATGGAGTCATAGAGTCATAAAGCAGGGAAACAGACACTTCAGCCTCACTCAGCGATGCTGACCAGGCTTCCTAAACTGAACCAGCCTCATTTTCTTGCACTTTACCAATATCTCTTGAAACCTTTTCTATCCATGTGCCTGTCCTGTGGCTGCTGGTTCCATATATGCAACAACTACTGCATGAAAAATTGCCCCTCAGGTCTCTTTTAAATCTCTCTGCTATCTTCTAAAATCTATGCCCTCATTTCCACTTTCCTACGATGGGATAAGACTTTGACTATTCACCTTATGCATGCCCCTTATGATTGTATAAACTTCTATAGTGTCCAACCCTCTGATGGTGACCCTCCATGGAAACAAAATCGTCCCAGGCTCTCCAGCCTCCCCTTATTATTAAAACCCACAAGCTTTGATAACATCCTTGTGAAACTTTCCTGGATCCTTTCCAATTTAATAACAGCAGGGCTGAGCAATTGTATGCAATACTCTAAACGTGGCCTGGCCAATGTCATGAACAGCCGAAACATGAAATCCCAACTCCAGTCCTCAATTCTCTTTTCCCAACCATTGCCATTCGGATAATAATCCACCTTCCTGTTCTTGCTCCCACATTGGCTAACCTCACGTCGATCCATTTTAAACTTCATTTGCCTTAGTGGTCTTTGTTTTTGTATACAATAACTCTGTATTCAGTAATGAGCAAAATTCCTGTACATAACATATTGGGAGATTTTCTTTATTAAGTAGAGATAAGCTGATGGAACCCTCTTGTTGAGATGTGAGATGATTAGCAGAGAATGCAAACCAAAAGAATTGTGAATGTATCATTCAGAAATAAAAACTGCAATTGCTTGAAAAACTCAGCAGGTCCGGTTGCAGCCGTGGAGAGAAACCAGAGTTAATGTTTCAGGTCAAGTGACCTTTCCACAAAATTGTATGGGCTTAAGGGGGATAGAATGTGGAGAGTTTGGGGAGAGAGGAAATGAGGAGAGGGGTTAGAGAGGTGCACGGAAAACACAAAACTGGCATAGAGTTGGCCGGGCAGAGGAAACGGGGAGGGGGATAGAGTGGGAGTGGTAGAGGAAACGAGAGGGGGATAGAGTAGGGGCAGTGGAAACAGGGGAGGGAATGGATGGGGAGGCAGGGCAAACATTGAAGGTGGATAGAGTTAGAGGGCAGGGGAAACAGTGCAGCAGAATAGATTGGGGAGCAGGGAAAATGGGGAGATGTATAAAACGACTGATATAGGGATATGGGGTGGGAGATAGAGCTGGGGGACAGGGGGAGCAATGGGGGGAAATAAAGTGGGGACCAGGTTAACAGGGGGCGGGGATATGGTGGGGCAGGGCAAACATGAGAGGGGGTTAGAGTGGGGTGCACAGGAAGCAGGGAAGAGGGACAATCTATCCCCCTCCCCTCACTCCATTTCTCTCCACCCCATGTCCCCTCAATCTCCCACAACTGTATTCCCCTCGCCATTTCTCCTCAATAGCCATCATTTGAACCTTGACCCCCCTACTCTAATTCACTCTCCATTTCCTCTTCTCCCCATCTCTATCACCTTCCCATTACTGCTGAGCCCCGCTCTACCCACTCCCGGTTCCCCTACACCCCACTCTATCCTCTATTTGTGGGCAGAACCGTGGCTCAATGGTTAGCACTGCTGCCTTACAGCCTCAGGGACCCAGATTCGGAACTGTTGAATGTGGGACGGGAGGGGAGCAGGATGAAAGGGGCTATTCCTGCTCCTATTTGTGATGTGTCTATAATTTGTTGCGGTTAGGTGACGCAACTTTACACAGAAATAACATTCCTGCTCCCCATTACCTTCGCGTTGTGGCTGTGATGGAGAGAATATGGGAATTCCGTTGTGTAGTCTCATACCTCACAGGCTGGTTAGCGTGCACACACCCACAGCACCCACCAGGTTAACCCGTGACTGGGAAGGAGATTGGTGACATTACCCACTGTCATTTACACACCGAATTGCCTCACATCACACGGTGCCTTTAGAGTTCAGCTTAGCCCGGCTGTCGCTCACATATTTCACAGCACACCGGTTACTGTCAGGGGAGGAGCTGACCCTGATGAATCAAAACAGAGATCGATCAGTCAAGATTGAACTGTCACTCAAAACTGTCCGGCACAGAGGCATTGGGCTGAAAGGCCTCCTTCTATGCTTTCCCTTCTCCATTACTCCTTAGTATCACGAGAATGTGTTCATCAACTTAACTCAATTCATGTTAAAAAAAAATCACAATTTTTTACATTCGCTCATGTGATGTGGACATCACTGACTGGGTTAGCGTTTATTGCCCCCATTCTGAATTGCCCCAGAGGAGAGTTAAGAGTCAATGGCAGGGAGTTGTACAATTCTACAGCACAGAATAAAAGTCCATCAGCACATTGCGTCTGTAGTGGTCAAAAGTAAGGACCTCACTATTGTCTAAACCCATTTCCCCAGCACTTGGCACATAGCCTTGCCATCACAAGTGCACACCTACAAAACCTTCTTCAGGTTTATGAGGGTTTCAGCAAGGTGGGAGGGGAGATAAATGAAAGAATCCAGTGGTGCAATTTTTCAAACAAAGGGTGTTGACTGTCTGACACAGGCTGCCCGAGGTAGTGAAGGAAGCGAGTACAGTTTTGTCATCTCAGAAACGTTTAAGCAGGTACATGGATAGGATTGGTATGGAAGGATACGGTTTCAAACACAAACACATGGGATTAGTTTAAATTGTGAAAACTGAGCGCCACTGATATGTTGCCCAGATGGACTGTTTCCATATTGTAGAAATGTATGACACTTTGTCACTACTCTCGCACTCTCTCTCTCACACACACTCACAAACTCTGTCTCTCTCTCTCTTTCTGTCACACACACGCACTCTCACACAGACACACACTGTCTCACATGCACTCTCTCTCACACAAACACACACACACTCTGACTTTCACACAGACACACTCTCTCGCGCACACACTCTCTCACACATTCTCTTACACACTCGCTCTCTCATACGGACACTGTCTCTCACCAAGGCTCTCTCGCACTCATACATACTCTCTCTCATCTGTCTCTCACTCTCTGTCGCACACACTCTCTCACCCATACACATGCACTGTCACACACACACACTCTTTCTCACCCACACACACGCTCTCTCGCTCATACACATAATCTTTCCTCCCACCCACAGTCTCCCTCTCACTCTCACAGGCACACATGCACACACTTACTCTCATCAACTCTCTCTTTCTGTCTCACGTACACTCTCACACAGACACTCTGTCACACACACACACACACACACACACACACACACACACACACACACACACACACACACACACACACACACACACCCTCTCTCTCAGAAGTCTGTGATCTTTCTTATTCCACCCTCTCTCTCACACGCTCCTATTCATTCACAAAGGCATCCCATGCCTTTTATCACCCTTTATCAGAAACAAGCCAGCTGGAGATACAATCACTGGAAATGAGGGTGAAAATTGACTTGTTGTGCAGTCAAGAGTTAAACTGCCCAAGGACAGAAAACAGAGGGCGAAAGTAACAGCCAAATGGATAAGTTGCAAAGAGAGGGTGATGAACAGCTCAGCAAAGCTTTTAGCAATACAACAGAAAAGGGAAGAGCAAATGTTTGTTTGAAACATAAATAGAAAAGGAGAATTGAATCGAGGCCGGGACAGATTAGGGACAGAAAGAGGGGGCAGCGAATGCAGATTTGTGGTGAATGATGTCTTTACAGAGGGGAGGGAACTAGATTATCTTGTTCCTCAGGGAGAAGATATCGCCCACTGCGTAGAATTAACATAAGATCTGCCCACTGGAGATCCCAAATCATACCGTGACACTCTGCAATGCTGTCTGATGTTATGGTACATGAGGGTCACCTACAAAAACACCAACTGCACTTTGCAAAGTAACGGAGATTCTTTGAGGTCCTCAAGCAGTTGAGAAAACTAGTTCTTACGGTCCAGGTGTTGGCTGGATTCCAGAGGCTGGAGCAGCTTCACAGTGACACAGAGGTTAGCAGTGCAGCCTCACAGCACCAGGAACCGAGGTTCAATACCCGCCTCGGACAACTGTCTGTGCGGAGTTTACACATTCGCCCCGTGTCTGCATGGGTTTCCTCTGGTTGCTCCGGTTTCCTTCCAAAGATATGCACCTAGGTGAATTGGTCATGCTAAATTGCCCGTGGTGTTAGGTGAGGGGGTAAATGTAGGGGAGTGGGTCTGGGTGGGTAGCTCTTCAGAGGGTCGGTGTGGATGTGTTGGGTCGAAGGGCCTGTTTCCACACTTTAAGTAATCTTATATAAAAAAAAGTTGAAACACACTCCCATTGAGAATGTCCTGCTCAGAGGGATCGGGAAGGCATTGTCAGTGAACAACAAACAAGAGCACCACTGTTCAGCTGGTCATAGGGAAGACAAGCAGCCTTTATTTCAGGGAATGGTGGATAAAAAATCGGACGTTTTGTTTAAAAACTATACAAGGCACTAGTCAGGCCATAGCGAGGAGACTGTGAATTGTTTTGGGAATTCCTACCTGAAAGATAGACGTGGGCATTGGGAGCAGTCCAGAGAAGTTTCACTTAGCTGATCTGGGGTATGGAGGGACTGTCTGACGAGGAGAGGTTGGGTAGATTGGGCCTGTCCTCACTGGAGTTTAGAAGAATGAGAGGTAATCTTATTGAAAGTTGTTCGAGGGATTTGACAGGGGAGATGTGGAGAGAGGTTGTTTCCCCTTTTGGGGGAGAGCATGGGACCAGAGGGATATCATCTAAGAATAAGGAAGTGGTCGCCCATTGAAGACGGAGATAAAGAGGAATTTGTTCGTTTTTAGGGATTGAATCTGTGAAATTCTTTACCACAGAGGGCTGTCAAGGCTGGGTCTTTCAGGACATTCAATGCTGAAATAGAGAGGTTTTTAATCAAAAAGATATTCGAGGGTTATAGGGGAAAGGTGGCGAAGTGGTGTTGAGGGTGACCAGATCAGTCGCAATCTCTTTGAATGGCAGAACAGACTCGATGGGCTGAATGGCCTACTCCTCGTCCTATAGTTGTATGGACCCCATTCCCATAAGGTGTAGTTACGTAATTCCGTGTTTCCATTCTGACAGAGCGATGCAAAGTTATTTTGAAATGTGTCATCCCCGTCTTTCTTCTTTGCTTGAATATCAGCAGACACACTTTCACCAGGAGTGGGGCCACTGGCATCTGATACAAAGAATACACTTTGTCAGGTTCCAAAAACAACAGAGTGCAGGATTCTCGAGATCTGAAACCAGCACAGAGAGCACTGGAGAAACTCAGCAGCTCTGATGGTATCTCTAAGGAGAGAGGGGAAGAGAGAAATCAGAGTTATATCATAGTTTATAAAAGGTCTGCCAACATTTGTGCAGAGAGAGAGAGAATGTTATTTTGAGTCTGTTGACTCACATCAATCCGCTTGCCTTGTTGGCATGTGTTTCTGTCAGATAAGGAGCTGGCTATGTCAACTGCTGAGGCTTACTTCCCTTTTCTTTGTGTATCAGTTGCAGGCAGTCCATTAGACTTGTCTCTGTGTGGTTAATATCGCTTCCTGTTCTCTCTAACCCAAGGTCATTCCACAGACGCCGCTAGAGTTTCCCTGTGACCCCACAGCTGATGATTCAGAGCTGCAGACCGATCTGCAGAAGCCAGATCCTGATCTCCCCCTTTAGGTTGTTTCCCTGGTTCCTGGGGTGGGAGATGTGGCGCTCAATCCCTCCAGGGTCATGTACCCATTGAAAAGGTTGTGCACACGGCAGACATGTTTGTCCGGCTTACTGATGGGAGAGAAAGGGGAGGGAAAACTAGAGGCAATTCCCTCTCTTTGAAAAATCAATTGGAGAGGTTAATCCAGTTGAGAAGTCCTCCAATTAATGAAATAAGAATGCCTGAGATACTACAGGAAAGATGTTATT
The DNA here is from genome assembly GCF_020745735.1 of Hemiscyllium ocellatum. Classification (NCBI taxonomy): domain Eukaryota; kingdom Metazoa; phylum Chordata; class Chondrichthyes; order Orectolobiformes; family Hemiscylliidae; genus Hemiscyllium; species Hemiscyllium ocellatum. The sequence continues at coordinate 4,698,146 of NC_083449.1, read as the reverse complement.
AAACTGTAAAATGTGCAGAAAAGATTGACAAGGACTAGATGATTTGAGTTGTAGGTAGATGGTGGATAGTCTGGAACTTTCTAACACTGGAGTGTAGGAGGCTGAAGAGTAACCTTACAAATGTATCAATGTTTCTAAGGTCATGAGGGACATGGATAGGGTGAATAGCCAAAGTCTTTTCCCCAGGGAAGGGGAGTCCAAAGCCAGAGGGCACAGGGTTAAAGTGAGCTGGGAAAGATTTAAAAGGAATCTGAGGGGTAACTTTTTCTCAAACATGATGATGCATTTTGGAATGAGCTGCCAGATAAAGTGACAGTGATAGCTAAAATTGCAACATTTAAAAGATATTGGTACCGGGTTGTATTGGATTCGATTGGACAGGTTGAGAAGGATAGGGACCAATCGCAGGCAAATGGGGCGTGTTAAGTTTGGGAAACCTGGTCAGCATGGACGAGTTGGGCCCAAGAGCCTGTTTCCGTGCTGTATGACTCTACGTTTGCTGAGCTCCCTTTACTCACCGCAGTAAAAGGGAGAAAATTAGGGAAAAAGGGGGAGGTGGGGAGAAACCTGTTCGTAATCCACTCAGGGAGACAGATATTCACTGATTACAAGTATCCACCACTTGGTAGATGGACCGAGTGGCCTCATTCTCTGCTCAATGAAGCCACACACGAGAGAGAGAGAGAGAGACAGACAGAGAGACAGAGAGAGAGAGAAAAGGGAGCACTTCCAAGTTCTGACCTGACTGCTTTCTGAGGCAGAGAATTCTACAGGCTCTCAACTTCCTTGGTGAAGATATTTCTCCATATCTCAGTGCCACGCTGTCTCCTTTCGACTGTGACCCCCCTGGTTCTGGTTACCACTACCCGGTGATTGGCAACATCCTTTAGTGTTGGTAGGTACAGTCAGGATGTTCAAAGGGCCCCTCTTTCCTGTCAGAGTCTATCATTAAAATGTACATTCCTTATCACGTACTGCCACCCATATTTCTATATTACCTTTGTCAATAACTAGAGGGCATCAGTTTACGGTAAAAAGACCACGGGTTAAAAGGTCCCTGAGAGGTTACATTTTAAAACAGAGGTTGGTACGTATAAAGAACAAACTGCCAGAGGAAGTGGTAGAGACGGGTACAATTACAATTTAAAAGATATTTGCACAGGGACTTGGATTGGAAAAATTTAGAGGGATAGGGCCAAACTACAGGCAAGTGGTGCTACTTTAATTTAGGAAACCAGGTTGACATGGACAAGTTGGGCTGAAGGGTCTGTTTCTGTGCTGGATGACCCTACATGTCTAATGTGGTGCCCTGAGCTATCCATCTGAGCAGACGGAACAGAAATCTCCAGTCAAAGAAGCAATGTCTCCAGGACCCTTCCCTCTCACAACTCGGTTATACTCTCCCACTTCCTCTTATATTCTCCATTGTAAAGTACTCCCAGGCTGCATTCTGACATTCTGGTCTCAGCTTTCCATTTGGACATCAGTCTGTGGAGTCCCTGAAATAGAATGCATCATTTTCACACGTGCTGAGGTGCTTCTAATGCAAACGTACAAACTCAGGGTAAAAACAAACGGTGCATCCCTTTGACAAATAGAAATCCTGCCCCAAATCATGTGGCTGTAAGATTTCAAACAGCAGATTCCTCTTTAAGCAAATGACACATGATCGCACCGGTGTGGTATCACCTCACAGAGTTTACAACTGATAATTTGGACTTTTGTGACGGCAAATTCTCTCTCATTTCTTTTAACAGTAAGAAAGGTTTCACATCTGGAGGGACATGGTACGTTGAATGACTTACACACACAGAGAGGAAGAGGTTTGGAACACTGGCCAACAAACCTCAGTGGAGGCTGGATCAGATGTTAATTTTCAAACTGAGAGATATTGCGTTTGCTAAGGTATTAACGGGATTGGGCTAAAGGCGAGTCTGTGGAGTTAGGCCTCAGGTCAGCTATTGAAAGGCAGGTCAGGTTTGAGGGTGGCACATTGGCTCAGTCGTTAGCACTGCTGTTTCACATCTCCCAGGACCCAAGTTCAATCCCAGCCTTGGGTGATGGGCTGTGTGGAATTTGCACATTTTCCCCGTGCCTGAGTGGGTATCCTCACATAATCCAAAGACGTGCAGATCAGGTGGATTAGCCATTGGAAATACAGGGTTACAGGGATAGCGTAGGGAATTTGTTCTGTGTAGGATGCAATTCAGAGGGTTGAGTGTGGGATGGCTCGAATGGCTTGCTTCTACACTGCTGGGATTGCGTGTTCCTACGGATCCTCAGTGTTGAGGATTGATTGTGTTTGCTACTTTCATTGTCCCTCAGTACTCACACTGTGTGGAAATTCTCGGCTGTTTTCCAAGGTACGTCATAAATACATAAAGGCTAGAAACAGGAGACATTACACCCCTTGGGAGACTGATCTCTCATTCCATATAATCGCAAATGATCCCATCTCGACCTCAACTCCACTTTCCTCCCTCACTTCCTTTAACCTGTCACTGATTAAAAATCATTCTCCTCCTACAATTTAGTCAGTGTCCCAGTATCCCCCATACGTTCTTGGAAGGGGGTGGTGATATTACCACAGATTCACTCTCCGCCTTTGAGAGAATCCATTTCTCCCCATCTCTGTTCTCACTCTGTCCTACGCCCGATCCTGAAACGATGACCTCTTGTTTTAGATAGTCCCACATGAGGCAACAACTTTTCTCTGTCTCCGTTGTCAATTCCCCCTTTAGCGTCCTATATCCCTGAGTTAGATGATTTCTCATCCTTCTGAACTTCAGAGAGTATTGGCCTAGCCTGCACAATCACTCTTTCTAAGATAAATTTTTGGAATCAATCAGTTTCTTTGACTTCACACGCACAGTGCCAGAATCTTCCAACAGTAGCAGCAACATTATTCTCATATTACTTCAGTGACACCAAAAATATTGCACAGTTTTTCCTTCATTGTAATAAAGATTACAAACTGTTATTTCCCTCAAGAAAATAAATATCCTTTTTCCGGGTACTGACTTGGAGAATGGATGAGTATTGGGTGGACAGAGACTGATCCTGTATAGCGCATTTGAAGAAAACAGAAGCGAATGACAAGCCAATGATCATTTTAATAACTGAACTTGGTGAATTTTGTCTGGTGTCAGTCCTACACATATGTTGTATTGGCACTCTGTTAAATGTAACATTGTACAGAATGACTAGAAGTCTTGGCCTAACGCACCTCCCGGGTTCCTGATCTCACACAGTTCACTCACTCACACTTTCACCAATTGATTAAAATCCACAACATGTGTGAAACAGTCTGTGCTTCACTTTAACTTGTCACTCTATAATGCCCTTTCCAACCCACTGACTTACTGTTTTCCATTTCAGAGCTATATGTGGTGCTGCCTTAATGAGTAAGTACAGTTCCCAATATCCCGTGGACAATAGAATTGATAAACATGGGAAGGCACCAACTATTTCCTTGTGAGAAACATCGTCTGTTGAGAGACAGAGGTGAACTACCAGGGTAAAAGTGACCATTGCTCACAAAGTATCAATACAAGCCAGAACCATACACAGTCCAGCAGCATCGCTGGAATCACGTGCATTTGTGGAGAGACACAAGCAATGTTTCCCTACACATTGAGTGCTGAACACGCTGCACACTGAGTGGGGAATTATTCACCAGAAACACATAGTATGTGAAGGTGAATACTTGGTTCAGGAAAGTGGAACTGGATGAAACATTTTTTAAATAAAATGACAGTTCAACAAATATTGCTTTGTTTCACTCCCAGAGTTGCATTTTGCTTCACAGATTGTGCAGCCTGATAACAAACAGTGAATGACTGTAGGACTCTGAGGTAGAGAATGTTACACGTGTTACATTCCAGGTCATTTTTTTTACATTAATGTTGACAGTATTATAGGTCAGACAGATGTGAATGAATTGATTAATGGAATTGTGGCATAGTTGCCATCACAGAGACGTCGTTGAGGCAGATCAGGGCTAACAACTCAATGTGGTACAGGAACTTTCGGCAGGACAAGAGAGAGTGCAAAAGACGAGATGACGTTGCATTATTAATTCGGTTAAAAATCACACAACACCAGGTTCTCGTCCAACAGATTAATTTGGAAGTATTAGCTTTCGGAGCACCGCTTCTCCATTGGGTAACTGTGAACAGCGGCATAAGAGACTGTAATCTTTTGCTATAAATTCTGTGTCTTATGATCCTGTTCCACTGCTATCTAATGAACAAGCAGTGCTCTGAAATCTAGTGCTTACAAATAAACCTGTTGGATTATAACTTGGTGTAACGAGATTTTTAATTTTGTCCACCCAGTCCAACACTGGCTCCTGCATATCATTATTAATTAAGGAGTTAGTAACTGCAGTAAGGAGGTACGATATCATGGAGGGTCTTCAAATGAAGCTTTGTGGTTACACATTAGCATCAAAACGATGACAAGCACAATGCTGGGGTACATTATAGATTGAGTTGAGATGGCAATTTGGGCAGTTGCATGTTTTCCCTGCAGGATGTGGGAGCTCATGGAGGTTGTCCCTGATGACTACAGATATGGCAAGTACACCCTAGGAATCAGTCAGGATCATTCGATATGCTAAGCGCATCATAGATAAGAGTTTTAGTGAGGATATCAAACTCAAGTCCGTCCCTTAGGTGTGTATGTGTAATGACTCTGCCTATCCACGCCCTGACTTCATTAGCCGTACCTGTCGGCTCTCTTGCATTGAAATAAATGCAATTTAATGCAACAGGCAGAAACTAGCTGAGTGATCACCAGGAAAGACAAAGAGAGTAGGCAGAGAGTGCAGGAGTCCCCTGTGGCCATTCCCTTCGAAAACAAGTATTCAATTCTGAAGACTGTTGGGAGGGGAATGGCTATTCAGGGGAAAGCAGTAGCAACCTGGTCGGTGGCATTACAGCTGTCTCTGGGCACAGCGAGCAAAGGTAAAGGAGGGCCTTAGAGATAGGAGATTCGACATTTAGGGGGACAGACAGGAGGTTCTGTGATGGCAATTGGGAATCTAGGAAGAGGTGTTCCCTCCCTGGAATCATGGTGCAGGATGCCTCAGAGCAGCAACAGAATGGTCGCAAGGGGGGAGGGTGATCAGCCAGAAATCATTGTGCACGTTGGCACAAATGACATATTTAGAAATGTGGAGGGGCCCTGCGGAAGGATTATAGAGCGCTACGCGGGGAAAAAGGTAAAAACAAGGACCTCAACCGTGGTAATGTCCTGATTACTTCCACTGTTACATGCTCCTGAGCGTTAAAATAGGAATCTATGTTAGATAAATGTGTTGCTAAAGAATTGGTGCAGGAATTCACACTTTTAGATCATTGGGATTGTTTCTGGAACAGATGTGACCGATTCAAGCAGGGCGGTTTTGCATCTGAACTGAAGTACCAATATCCTGATGGCCAGTTTTGCGAGTGCAACAAGGGAGGAATTTCAAATAGTTTGGCGGGGGTGGGGTGGCATCCTCAACAACAGGGAAGCAAGTATGAGGCTGGAAGGCGATACAATAATCAGAAATAATAAGGAGGAGAGACAGGTCAGGTGGAACACGACAGAGAGGAAAAATGCCTTTTGAATTAAATTGTATCTATGTCAATTTAAGAATGCTGACAGGTAAGGCAATGAACTCAGGGCATTGGCATGTGGCACTGGGATCTTTTAGCCATTATAGAAATATAGCTAAGGGAGGGACAGGACGGGCAGCTTCATATGCCAGGGTACAGGTGCTTCAGCCAGGACAGAAGTGGTGGGCGGGGTACTTACACTTGTCATTAATGTGTGTATCACAGCAGTAATCAGAGATGAAATAACTGAAGGATCATTCAATGAGGCTTTGTGGGTGGAGATAAGAGTGAAGAACGTGATGGTGACGTTATTGGGGTTGTACTATCGGCCTCCAAATAGTCAATGGGAATTAGCAGGGAGATAGGGGAGATTTGCAGGAGCAATAGGTCTGTCATCGTATGGGATTTTAATTTTCCTAACAAAGACTGGCAGTGCCAGAGAGTTATGCATTTAGATCGGGTGAAATATGTCAAATGCTTTCAGGAAAGTATGCTTAAGTAACATATAGAGGTTTCTATGTGGGAAGGGACACAACCCGACCCATGCTTCAGGAATAGATAGATAGATTACTCACAGTGTGGAAACAGTCCCCTCGGCCCATCAAGGCCACACCAAGAAACCCACCCAGACCCATTCCCTACACCTAACACTACAGGCAATTTAACATGGCCAATTCACCTAACCCACACACCTTTGTGACTGTGGGTGGAAACCGGAGCACCCAGAGGAAACCCACGCAGACACGGAGAGAATGGGCAAACTCCACACAGACAGTTGCCTGAGACAGGAATAGAACCCGAGTCCCTGGCGCTGTGAGGCAGCAGTGCTAACTGCTGTGTCACCGTGCTGCTCAGGGCAGGTGATGGAGGTGACATTGGGGAGCACTTTGTGACCAGTGACCACAGTTCTAGTAATTGCAATATAGTTGTGCAGACGGACAAAACTGGTCCACAGGTTCAAGTTATAAACTGGGACAAGGTAAATTTTGAAGGAATTAACCAGGAGCTTGCAGGGTGTGATTGGAGTAGCTTGTTTGCAGACAAAGGTATCTTTGGCAAGTAGGAGGCCTTCAAAAGTGAAAGAGCTAGAGTTCAAGGTCTATATATTTCTGTGACAGTGAAGAATAATTTTGGGAAGAATATGGAAACTTGGATGACAAGTGATATTGACCAGAAAACAAGGAGGCGATGTGTTTCAGGTACAGACAGCTCGAATGAAGGGAGTCCCTGTACGTATATAAGGGATACAGGAGTTTACTGAAGACGGAAATCAGAAGGGTGAAAAGGGGTCACGGAATTCCCTTGGCTGAGAAGTTTAGGTTGAATCCAACAAGGCACTTTAAGTATACTAAAGGAAAAAAAATGACTAAATAGAGAAGAGGACCCCTCAAGAACCAAAATGGACATGTATGTGTGGAACCACAGGAAATCGGCGAGGTCCTCAACAAAAATGTTTTCCTCTGTGTTTAACATGGAGAAAGATTGGAAAACTTGGGAACTTGGAGAAGTTAGTGATGATACCTTGGGGACAGTCCATATTAAAATAGAGGGGGTGTTGAATGTACGAAAATGTTGAACGGGGATAAATCTCAGAGCCCTGACCAGGTATATCCATGAACACTGCAATAGGCTAGAGATGAAGTTGCGTCGTTCCAAGCTGATAATTTTGAATCTTCATTAATGACAGGTGAGGTCCTGATTACTGGAATGCAGCAATTTTTGTGTCATTATTCAAAATGCCTGCAAAAAAATGCCCTGGGATTTATGAACCAGTAAGCTTAACATTTGTGGTAGTTATATTACTTGAGAATATACTGAGATGAGATATGCATTCATTTGGAAAAAAACATGATTTGATTAGGAACAGTCAGCTTGCTTTGGCGAGTGGGGAGATCATGACTGACAAATATGTTAACGTTCTTTGATGAAATGACCAGAAAGTTTGATGAGTGAGGGGCGGTAGACATCGAGGAACGTGGCGCCAGGAAAGCATAGCAGTTGAGGCAGCATCTGAGGATTAGCAGAGTCAATGTTCTGTACATCCCTGATGAAGGGCTTTAGACTCCAAGCAGTCAATGGGAATTAGATAAATAAATATTCAGGGAGATTGGGGAACTTGCAGGAGACTTCATCGACCAGCCTGCTCCTCGGATGTTGCCTGACCGGTTGTGCTTTTCCAATATTACGCTTTTAAAATCTGAGCGCTCACTCCGCAGGCCTCACTTTTTCCTTACCTGTAGATGTAAGGTGACGGAGGGTTGAAAAGCATGGCAATGGAAAAGTACAACCGATGAGGCAGCATCCGAGGAGCAGGAGAGTCAATGTTTTTGTTTAACGACCTTCATTAGGAATGTGCAAAATATTGATTCTCCTGATCCTCAATGCTGCCTCACCTACTGTGCTTTCCGAGCGGCATATTCCTAAACATCTACCACCCCTCTCTTATCAACCTTCCTGGTCACTTAATCAAAGAACTTTAACAAATTTGTCACTTATGATCTCCCATTTACAAAGGCATGCTGTTTACTCCTAATCACTTTTTCCTAGGTTGGTTTAATTTATACGGATTTAGTAGATATGGATTTCAATTACACCAGAACAGCATGAGTGTATTCAGACTCTGCAGCCTGATGTACAGCAAAGGGAAGAGGCCAACCAGCTCTCCGAGCTGAGCGGTACGGTGGCACAGTGATTAGCACTGCTGCCTCACAGCGCCTGTAGACCCGAGCTCAATTCCCGCCTCAATCGACTGTCTGTGTGGAGCTTGCACATTCTCCTGGTTTCCTCCCACAGTCCAAAGGGCCTGTGTCCACACTGCAAGTAATCTCATCTAAACACAGTACAGGCACTTTGACCATCGACATTGCGCCGACCTGTCGAACCAATCTGAAGCCTATTTCTCTTACATTATTTCTTTTTCATCCATATATTTATCAAATGATCCTTTAAATGCCATAAATTTGCCGAGTCCACTACTGTTGAAGCCAGTGCATCCCATGCCCCTCCTACTCCCCGAGTAAAGAAACTACCTCTGTCATCTGTCCTATATCTATCACACCTCAATTTAAAGCTATGTTCCCTCGTGCTAGCCATCACCATCTGAGGAAAACGGCTGTCGTTATCCACTTTACCTAACTCTCTAATAATCTTACATGTTTCAGTTAAGTCACCTGTCAAACTTATTCTCTCGAAAGAAAACAGCCTCAAATTCCATAGCTTTCTTCAAAAGACTCTCTCTCCACATCAGGCAACATCTTAGTAAATCTCCTCTCAACCCTTTGCAAAGATTTCACATCTTTCTGATAATGTGGTGACCAGATCTGTGGGTGTGGCCGCACTGGAGTTTTTTACAGCTGCAGCATGGCATCATAGCTCTGAAACTGAAACTCTCTAACAATAGAAAGCTAACATACATGCCTTCTTAACAACACTGTCAACTTGGGAGGCAACTTGCAGGGATCTATTTACATGAACAGCATAATCTCTGCTCATTTACACTACCATAATCTTACCATTAGCCCAGTACTCTTTATTTCTAATGCTCCTTCCAAAGTGAATTGCCTCACACTGTTCTGCATTGCACTCCATTTCCGCCTCTCAGTTCAGTTCTGCGGCCTATCTATGTTCCTCTGTAAACTGCAATATCCTTCAACATTATCCACAACTCCTCTGACCTTACTGTTGTCCGCAAACATACTTACCACTCCAACCACGCCCTCATCCAGGTCGTTTATAAAAATAGCAAACAACAATGGCTCCAAAACAGATCCCTGCAGTTTACTACTCGTAACCGAACTACAGGATGAACATTTACCATCAACCACCACATTCTGTCTACTTTCTGCCAGCCAATATCTTATCCAAACTGCTAAATCAACCTAAATCCCATGCCTCCGTATTTTGTGCCGTGGGGAACCTTATCAAAGACCTTACTGAAATCTATCCGCACTGCATCAACCACTTTACCCCCATGGATCTTTTTGGTCACCTTCTCAAATAACTCATTAAGATTTGAGCGGCACAAAACTACCCTTCACAAAAGCGTGTTGACTATTCCGAGTCAATTTATTCCTCTCTAGTTGATAATAAATCCTGTGTCTTATAACCTTTCCCAACATTTTACCCTCAACCAAAGAAAGGCGTACTGCTCTCTAATTACTAGGGTTGTTTCTACTCTGCTTCATTAAAAAAAGGGACAGCATTTGCTATCCTTGAGTCTTCTGGCACTATTCCTGTAGATAATGAAAATACAGAAATCAAAGCCAAAGCCCCTGCATTCTCTTCCGCGGCTTCCCAGAGAATCCTAGGATAAATGCCACCTGGCCCAGGGCACTTATCCATTTTCACACTTTCGAAACCTGTTAATACCTCCTCTTTGTGACTGTATCTCACTATTCTCCTCGAAGACATTCTCTATTTCCGGTGCTAACACTGATGAAAAATATTCATTTCGCACTTGCCCATCTCATCAGACTCCAGGCTCAACTTCCCGCCACTGTCCATGATTTGCCCTAAACTTTCTCTTGTCTTTCTTCGATTCCTGAAATACATATAGAAAACTTTAGATTTTCCTGGATCCTATCTGCCAACCACATCCCCCTCCTGGCTTTTCTTAGCTCTTTCTTTAGATCTTTCCTGGCTAACTTGTAACTTTCAACGCCCGAATTGAGCCTTAATGTCTCATTCTAACAGAAGCTCCCTTCTTCCTCTTGATAAGAGATTCAACTTCTATAGTAAACCACCGCTCCCCCGCTCAACCATTTCCTCCCTGCCTGACAGGTACGTACTTACCAAAAACACACAGCTGTTCATTGAATAAACTCTACATTTCAAGTGTGCCCATTCCCATCCCAATCCTATTCATCTGAGGAAAAGAACAGGAAAGAACATCAACACAGCAAATGACATCACCACAAGAAATGACATCACCAACCCCAGGAAACCTAAACACATAAACAGAAAGCGGGTCACGAACGCCAGTGCTTCACTGGAGGTTCTCTGATGATGTTACCGAGTATGGTGACGTAATATCTGATAACGAACCTTCCAGCTCGGTGAGCAAACTTGCAACCAAAACCTTAACGTGAGCTACAAATTTCCTCAAAATTTGATAACCGAATTGTGGTCAACATCACAAAAGTGCGCACCTACCTCCAAATCTAACAACTGGCCAGATTCATTACCTAGTATCAAATCCAATGTGGCCCCCTCCCTTGTTAGCCTATCTACATACTGTGTCAGGAAACCATCAGACGCACATTGGACAAAAACTGAAACATCTAGCCTACTCCAACTATCGTATTTCCAGTCAATATTTAGAAAGTTAAAGACCCCCTAACAATCATTCTGTTACTCTAGCTCTTATCCAGAATCATTTTTGCTATCCTTTCCTCTACATCTCTGGAGCTATTCGGAGGATTATAGAAAACTCCAAATATGGTGAACTTTCCTTTCCTGTTTCTAACCTCAGCACATGCTACCTCAGTAGACGAGTCCTCAAATGTCCTTTCTGCCAGCGAAATACTGCCCACGAGTAATAATAACCCCTCGCCCAACACCACCACCACCTTTTGCCATCGTCTCTCTTCTTACTGAAACATCTAAATCCCAGGACCTGCAACAACCATTCTTGTCCGTGCTCTCTCCATGCCTCCAAAATGGCCACAACATTGAACTCCCAGGTACCAATCCATGATGGAAGTTCACCTACGTTATTCCACATGCACCTGGCGTTGAAATAGACACACGTCGAACCACACATACCCAGATCTGAAAACCTTATTTTTGACCTCACTGCTATTAACCTCCTGGACACTGGAACTACAGTTTATGTCCCCATCCCCCTGCTGAATTAATAGACCATGTAGCACAGGTATCTTGTTACACAGTAACATTATCAGTCTGTTTGGCCTCCTTAAGCCAGTACCACTGGAAATGGAAGAATCACTGCAGTTTGGGGTATACTGGAATAACACAAGGTTATTTAGCACATCACGCTTGCCTTTCCATTCAGTAAAATCAGAGCTCATCTACTTTAGATGTCATTTTTCCTTTCGTGCCTAATTCCTTGCAATCCACAAATCTCTGACGTATCAAAATTAATTTTCACAACGCGCCCCGCAAGCATTTCGTTAATGTAGTTCCACTAACTGTAAGGGGTGAGAGGTCCTACCAGTTACTACACTCTAAGAGATGGAAACACTCCCCACACGTATACCTTGACTTGTTGACATGAACAAAAGATATGAACACAGCGTAAAAGTGACTGGCCCTGATATCATGACGGTATTTGACTGAGCAAAGTGTTAAGAAGCCTGAACAAAATTGAAATTAATGGGAATCAGTTATAATCTACCAACTAGTTAGGTAATTCAGGACACAATGTGGTTGGTGGACATTAATCATCTCAGTCCATGGATATCTCTGTGGGCGATCCTCAGAGCAGCTTCCTCGGCACAAACATCTTCAGCCGCTTCATCAATCTCTTTACATCCATCATGCGATTGGAAGTGACAATGTTCAGTGAAGATAACACAATGTTCAGAATAATTTATCACCCCCTCAGGTGCTAAAGTATCAAAACCTGGACAACATTCAAGCTTGTGCTTTTAACGTGTAGGTAACATTCATGTAACACTATTGCTGGATACTGCACACTTCCACAGTTAGAAAAGAGGAGCTTATTCAGCATCTCAAGCTGGTTTCACAAGAATATGAGAAATCCATTAAGCCCATCGAGCTTATTGGATAAGAGGAGGAACAGCCCATGCACTCTATCCTGCATGTTACACAGGAAGAGAAAAAAAAACTGGAAATGTTGGAATTCAAAGTCGACAAGCAGGAGGCTGGAAGAACACAGCAAGCCGAGCAGCAGCAGGAAATGAGAAGTCAACAACTTGTTTATAACCCTTCTTCAGTTCTGGGGCTGGAGGTAAGGAGAACTGAAGATAATGGGGTGTGGGGGAGGGTGGAGCGGGGTGGTGAAGTGGGAATAGGTGAACACAGATAAAGGGTACGACATTTGTGGTTGATGGGAGGAATGAATCCGGTTGGTAGCTGGAAGGAAGGGTCTGTCTGAAGAATGGAAGGGAAATAGGAGGGCACAGGAAGGGAGGTTGTTTGAAAGTGAAGAATTCAATGTTGAGTCTATTTAACTGTAGGGTGCCCAGACCGAAGATTGGGTGTTGTTCATCCAATTTGCAGATTGATTCTGTGTGGAGGCAACAGGTGGTCATGTGGGATGGGGAATGAAAATGGGTGGTAACTGGAAGGTCCTGTCGGCCCCTGAGGAACTGGCTGCAATGCTCAATGAATCATTCAGTAAGTTTATGTTCAGTCTCCCCGATGTACAAAAAAACTGCATCAGGAGAATCAAATTCAGAAAACTATTTGGGACCCCACCACTTGTTACATCTTCCACGAGAACCATTCCTTTTGCCAGTCCTTGATTTGTGCCACAATCCCCTCCAATTCCCCCAGGTACCTTGTACTGCCATCGGAAAAGATGCGACACCTGCCGGTACACCACTCCCCCGAACGTCCATCCAGTACCTTAAACCGTCCTTCCTGATGAAGCAGAAGTTCAGCTGCATCTCCTCCAACCTAGTTTACTGCATTCTGTGCTCCCAATGTGGTCTTCTCCTTTTGGGGTGATCAAATGTAAACTTCATGCACGTTTTGCTGCACATTGCAGACGGGCCCGCACGGTGCGACTGAACCTTCAGAAAGTGAACATTTCAATTCACCCTCCCACTCCCTCTCCGAGATGTCCACCCTCGACTTCCTCTGTTGATATAGTGAGACAGGCTGCAAGTTGGAGGAACAGCATCTTGTCTTCCGGCTGGGCATCCTACAGCACAGAGGACTCAACAGTGAGTTCTACAGTTTGAATTAACCTGCCCAGCCATGCCCCAAAGCCTTTTCCAGTCCCATCTCCTCCCTTCCATTCCACCTACTAACCAGGTTCATTCATCCCATTGACCAACCAAGTTTCGCCCGCCACTTGCGCCCATCTTGCCCTTCCTCACCATTTTGCTGATCTCTCTACCTAAACTATTCCTCTTCTCTCTTTATCTGAAGAATGGTTATGCCTGAAACGTTGACTTCTCCACCACCTGATTCTGCCTGACTTTCAGCCTCCTGCTTGTCTACTATTATACAGGGAGACAAGTCTTGTCAGTATGTCACACTGGCAAACAGGAACCATGGGTCGTCCAAGACTATCCTGGAACTGCTTCCTCGAACCAGAAGGAGGACTTTCAGCCCCTCGAGAATCTAACACATGAACAGTACAGGCCACTCAGCCCCTCCAAATTGTTACACAGGAAGAGGAGAACGTCTTTGATGCTTAAGCACAACAAACCACTGAAGCAGAGACTGCACAGACTGCTTTATGTTGTTCCTCATGGTTCCATTACTATTAGCACACTCGTGTTACTTTAACGTGGTTTGCTGATGGTGAGGAGGGAAAGTGGACGGTTTGTGCTAAGTGTCAAGAGGGCATCTTCCATCACTGAGAAGACAGGGCAGTGTTCTGTATGGAGTTCAGATGCTGGTGGGAACGGCCAAATCTTTCAGATTGTGGCTGCTGACAGATTTGTAAACAACATGATATTCATTGCAGGGTCACACACCAACAGCACAATTGAGATAGTGAAAATTTATTTAAAGCCTGGAAACCTCTTTCAACCAAAATCGGGGCTCCACAGAGATACTTACATTTCCACTGAGTCATAGCGTCCTACATCACGGAGACAGGCACTTCAACCAAAACTGGTCCATGCTGACCAAACTCTCCACCCACGCTCACCCCATTTCCATACACTTGACCATCTAAAATTTTCCAATCCATATGTTTGTCCAACTGAAAACACGTATCACGGGAAAACACACTTCATTTTGCATGCTGTCAATGTTTTGTTTTTGAAGTAATGAGCGTTAGTATATAACCCTTAAATTTTATTGCAATCACCTTTATTTTTCTTTTGTTGCGTCACAGATTAAATAGTCATTCCCTTCAAGCTCTCCTCATCGTAGCATAATCCCAGGGATTAGTCTGGCAACACGCCTTTACACTATCTCATTGTGGCAAGGAGATAATTTCTTATAAAGGAGAGAAAATCTACACACAGAGTTCTAATTATTGTCTCAATAACACTCCACAACTGCAGGAAGGTGTCTTCACTCCTATAATCATTTTGCAATGAAAAGCAGCATACCATTTAGTGTGCTGATTACCGGCCGTCAGTAAAAATTCTGTTAGTGACTCATGACTAAAGACATCCAGCTTCTTTTCACCAAGAACACTTCCCATCCTCTTACCACCTACTAAATACAAAATGCGAAGGATGGCATTTTTGCCAAATCATTTTTTACCTTGCGAACAGTCACGCCAAAATTAACATCACCAATTGAGGTGTATGAAGATGTTGGGGAGGCGATGGCCTAGCGCCTTATCTCCAGAATATTAATCCAGGGACCCAGGTAATGACAGAGAGTCTGTATTTGAATCCCACCATGTCAACATCGGAATTTGAATCAATAAAATCTCAGGAATTATTAATCAAATGAAACAATGAAGCCATTGTCGATTGTCAGAAAACTCCTACCTGGCACTCTAATGTCCTCCAGGGAAGGAATTCTGCCATCTTCACCTGGTCGGGATTACATGTGACTCCAGTCCCACAACAATGTGGTTGACTCTCAATTTCCCTTTGAAATGGCCAACCCAGCCACTCAGTTATATCAATCACTACAAAATCTCAAATAAGTGAAACCTGACTGATCTAATCACTGACTAATTACAACCCATGGACGGTAGTGATTCAGGAATGTAGCTCACCAATACCTTCTCAAGGACAAGGAGGAAAGAAAATTAAATGTTGACCCAGCATCCCATTAATAAATAAAAGAAAATGATCAGACTCAGGGAAGAGAGACAAAGGGCCGAGAGTTTAAACAGGAATTTTGATATGTACCCCACATGAACATAATATTCAGCAAAGTGTGAACATGAGAAAAATAAATAAGATTAACATCGTATTTTATTTCTATTCCAGCTGATTATTATCAATCCCATTGTTTGCTCCTTCTTTTCTATCTCTCTTTTTCTACATCTAATCAACTCACTCTTTCTCCCCTTCACAGTCGACATCCTGTCACAAACATCAATCATACCATTTCTTAGCTGCGTTAAGTTCTGATGTATGGTCAGTGGACTGGAAATGTCAACTGTGTTTTTCTCGAGACCCAAAGCTGTAAACTTTGCGTTACTCTGGCATTTTCTCATTCTTATTGTTTCAGATCTCTACCATCAATGTTTGCTTTCTTAAACTTTTGAATTTGTAATAGGGGATATCTGCATTTGTTGATCTCACTAAATGCCATTTACTGTGAGGCCATTCCTCAAGGCAGTAAAGAGCCAAGCATGTTGTTGTGGGTCTGAAATCACTCTTAATCCAGACAAGGTGATAATGCTAGATTTCTTTACCAAAGGACATGAGTCAGTAAGGTCAGCCTATAGAGAAAATGTTGGTGGATTTATGATTGACATTAGGTAAATTCATTTCTATTTCCAATTCCTGTCATTTATTTGAAGATCTGACAGCTTCAGTGGAAGGATGTGAAACACTATATTTTGTGTAATCACCTGTGCTTGTGAATTACCTGTCTAGAAGCTTTACTACTGAGATTACAACAGATCTGGACCAGATGGTCAATGGGCTGAGAAGTGGCAGATAGAGTTTATATCAGATAAATGTGAGGTGCTGCATTTTGGGAAAGCAAATCTTAGCAGAACTTATACACTTAATGGTTAGATCCTAGGGAGTGTTGCTGAACAAAGAGACCTTGGAGTGCAGGTTCATAGCTCCTTGAAAGTGGATTGACAGGTAGATAGGATAGTGAAGAAGGCGTTTGATATGCTTTCCTTTATTGGTCAGAGTATTGAGTAAAGGAGTTGGGAGGTCATGTTGCGGTTGTACAGGACATTGGTTAGGCCACTGTTGGAATATTGCATGCAATTCTGGTCTCCTTCTTATTAGAAAGATGTTGTGAAACGTGAAAGGGTTCAGAAAAGATTTACAAGGATGCTGCTAGGTTTGGAGGATCTGAGCTACAGATAGATGCTGAACAGGCTGGGACTGTTTTCCCTGGAGCATCATAGGCTAAGTGGTGACCTTATAGAGGTTTACAAAATTATGAGGGGCATGGATTGGATAAATAGGCAAAGTATTTTCCCTGCGGTTGGGGAGTCCAGAACTCGAGGGCATAAGTTTAGAGTGAAAGGGAAAAGATAAAGTAGAGACCTAAGGGGCAACATTTTCACGCAGAGGGTTGTACGTGTATGGAACGAGCTGCCAGAAGATGTGGTGAAGGCTGGTACAAATGCAACATTTAAGAGGCTTTGGATGGGTATATGAATAGGAAGGGTTTGGAGGGATATGGGCCGGGTCTGGCAGGTGGGACTAGATTGGGTTGGGATATCTGGTCGGCATGGGCTGGTTGGACCGAAGGGTCTGTTTCCATGCTGTACATCTCTATGACTCTATTGTCTATGACTCAGTGTCCCTACCGTGAAGTTACTTTCGAGATGAGAAAAAGGTTTTGATCGATATACCTGTAATTAGAAGAATGCTCAGAAGAGAGCTTGAACCGTAAAATCTGAACTTTAACAAGGCATAGATAATGGCATGGCTTCCACCGCATTGGCACTGAGCTGGGAACTGGGGATGTTATAGACCTGATAGCTTTGGTAATGGAGAGAATGCAGAGACATAAATCAATTCAGCCCAAGGGCACTCGGGATTCTGAACAGTCTTGCTCTCAAATGCTTGTGAAGGTGGGGAATAGGGTTTGACATTTGAGTAATGAATTGAGTTTGCAATTGAAACTGAAGGAATTGGTTTCTGTCCTCGTCAAATACAGATATCATAAATACCAATGAAGTTCAACATAGTTTGTGTATTTAATAATGGACAGAGATACAAACACTTACCAGGAACGCCAACAATAGCGAGGATGGGATAGTAACCTGCTTGAATAATCCTCAGCATGCTTTCTATCCGGTGTGGTAATATTGACCAAATCGCAGAAATTAAATATAGACCCCAGGGTAAACTTCTTTCCATTGTTGTATTATTCCAGTCTAGGTTTGCAGGTTTGGTCGCTGCCATCCCTGTCTCTGCACCTGCTGATCCTTGTTAATGTCGGAGTTCATGCATTTGTTGCTACAATGAGATAAAACAGTGGAAACAAAACTTACTAAGAGAAGAGAGAAACCCTCCAGTGACACAGTTAGCATCCATATGGCAATCACAGTCACTGAACAAACAGTTCCAGCTTACCCGTTTTAAAACAACACGTTCAAATCACAATAAAAACTTGACTGGATTGGATGTTGACATAGCTGTCCATTAATCTCATCTCCCATCACTAATTGCTCTAGCGAAGAATAATGCTGCTGTATTGTCCATGTGCGATGCACTAACCTCCTGAACCTCAATAGACATCCCCCCGCCCCCCTCCAATAAAAACACAATCACGTTTTTGTTACTGTGCTGATCCTCCTCCACTAGAACAGGCGCCAATCAACAGATTATCAGTGGGCATATTTGCCACGACCATACCATACCCTGGAAGTGGAGATTTGTCTGGACATTCATCTCATTCCTCTAATGAGGCAATTTTATGTCTTCAAAACACAACACACTCCAGCATTCTTTATATGAAATCACAAGCATCAGAAAAGTGTTTATTGTTTTTAAAGCAGTAAAACATGCATTTTGATGACTTCAGTCCAAAGGCAAATGTGGAATGTCCTTGTTCAGGACAACCCATGGATTTCTTAATCAGGGACAGAATGAGTATGACATTGGCTAAGAGACAGAAAGGAGTGGCTGTGGAAACTAGAGAGGAATACAGTGAGATCTCATAGTTACGACTAATCAAGCTAAACCATCGGTTACAAAAGGAATGAAATGCCTTCTGAACTAATAGCATTTAGGGAATGGATGCCGAACAGCAATGTGAATAGACCATAACAATTTTAAATGTGATATAGGGAATTATATTACACATATAGACTGTTTAATCACGGGTGATTACAAGATTTTCAGAATTAACAACAAACACAGAAAATGTGTAGAGTTACAAGGAAATCACAGTAGAGTAACAGTTGGGATGTACCTCATTCCGAGCTGGTGCAGAGATGGTGGGTGGAGTGACCACCATCTTTGGTATAATTATTCTGAGAAATGTACGGAAAGCTTACAGAGCCTGAAGAGACAAGGTTATTCATCAAGGACACAGATGATGTCAGCATCATTTAATTCCTGTTGTTTCATAAAGTGATGCTGTCTCAAAAATGTCTTTCAAAATCAATTTGCTTAGATTCGCACATTTAAGAGGATATTGGTAAGTTTTATTA
The DNA here is from genome assembly GCF_020745735.1 of Hemiscyllium ocellatum. Classification (NCBI taxonomy): domain Eukaryota; kingdom Metazoa; phylum Chordata; class Chondrichthyes; order Orectolobiformes; family Hemiscylliidae; genus Hemiscyllium; species Hemiscyllium ocellatum. The sequence continues at coordinate 4,679,117 of NC_083449.1, read as the reverse complement.
TCTTTTGGAGAATTTAAAGAAGAAACATACTTCAGCGTAACACAAGTATCACCGGCACAAGTACTTGGAACAGGAAATGAGCATATTTTCCAAATATAACGGCGTTCAACATGTAGTCCCATCAACAAAGGTACAATATTAGAGATAATGGAAATCTGAAATACAAGCACAAAATAGTGGAGAAATGCAACAAATGAGCAGGATCTGGAGAGAGAAGCAGAGTTAATATATCAAGTCTCATATCAACTTTGAAAAGAAGGGTTAATTATGTTTCTTTCTGCCCTGATGCTGCCAGAAATGCTGAGTTTCTGTCCAGCACGTTCAACTGGCGCAATGTCAGAAGAAAGAGTGTATCTGTGGAGGGCTATTTTGCATACTGGAGGCCTGTGACCAGCAGTGCTCCACAGAGCTTGGTTCTGGGTTTTCATTGTTTGTCATTTGTATAAAAAATTAGAATGAGAATATAGAAGGCATTGTTTGTAAGTTTGCAGATGACACCAAAATTGGTGTCGCAGTGCAAGTGTTCTAATATTATAAAATGATCTTGATCAAATGGGACAAATAACTGATAGAGTTCAATCTGGGTGAATGTGATACGCTGGCGTTGGTGTGCATTTCCTGTGTCTGTTACACCAGGCAGAGTATGATTTCAATCACTTCTCCTGATGTTCAATACAAAGACGTACTCCTAGATCTTCAAGAGGTCTTAGCCTCTCCTTAATAACTCTCTTGCGCTTCATACAATTGTAAAATCTCTTTGGATTATTCTTATCCTTATATGCCAATGCTACCGCATATCCCCTGTTTGCCTGCCTGATTTGTCTCTGAAGAACGCCTCACAATTTCCATGTTGATTAAAAGATTCCATTGAAAAAATAACTACCTGTATCTAAGGTAAGATTCTATTTTATTCTTTAGTAGAACCCCAACAACTTTGGTAATCCATGTTCTGTAATCTTACCAATCTTGTCCTTCACTCTAACAGGAACATGACATCTCTGAAAATGTGTTGCTGGTCAAAGCACAGCAGGCCAGGCAGCATCTCAGGAATAGAGAATTCGACGTTTCGAGCATAAGCCCTTCATCAGGAATCTGATGGTTTATGCTCGAAACGTCGAATTCTCTATTCCTGAGATGCTGCCTGGCCTGCTGTGCTTTGACCAGCAACACATTTTCAGCTGTGATCTCCAGCATCTGCAGACCTCATTTTTTACATGACATCTCTGAACTCACGTCGCCACACTGTTGAATGCCTCTCCTTGTCAGATGTTCTTTTACCTGGTAACAGCCTACTCCAATAAAACTTTGAAAGCCCTTGTCCCATACCATTAAAATGTGCGGTACTGCAATCCACAGCCATTTTAAAATACTCGAGTTCTGATTGCGAGACCGAAAGTATTCCCCCTTTCTTTTACTTCAGTCAACTTCCCTGCCTGATTGCACAAAAGAAGGTCTACTTTAGCTCATTCTCTAGTAGCAGTGTCCACATATTGATAACTCAAATTCACAAATTCTTCGGAATTCAAATCTTTAAAACTATCCTAATCAGTTTTTTGGGAAAATTAACACCACCTCTCTCCCCCCCCCTCCATTATTACAATCTTATTATGCTTATATGTATCTGAAAACTCCCCAGATACTTGTTTCTCAATTTCTTTCTCACTGTTGGGGAGCATATCGTAAAATACCATCAAAAGGGATCTTTAGTTCCTTATTTTTAATTTCTATTCATATATTCTCACTGAACGATTTGTCAGAAGTATCTTCCCTAGCTACAGCAATAATTTATTCTTAATCACAAACACCAGTTCCCCGTGTCTCCTATTTTATTCTTATCTTAGCTCCTAATACTTGGAACATTACATTACCAGTCTTTTAAAATCTCTCAGCCAACTTTCTCTAATAGTTCTGACGTCCCAATCCCATGCTTTTAAACATGTCCTGATTCACTCTAAGGCCCCTTTCATTGAAATAAGTGCAATTTGTTTCTACAGGAGTACTATGTACACTGCCTCTGTCGTCTTTATTTCTAATGGGCATAATCTACTCACATACAGAACCTTCTACATCCATCCTACCATTTACACGACTACTAAGAATACCTCCACTTGCCTTCCCTATCAATATGAATTCTCCCTATATGGAATGAGCAAATCTCCCTGCTCAGATCTTGGTCGCTTTCCAGTTTCAATTACACCAACTTTTCTGTATTTTCTCGCCTACTCTCTCTGCACCTTACATCTACCTTTAATATCATTATGCTGAACATCAAGATGCTTCGTAACACTTTATACATATGTTACCTTTTATTACAGTCAGAAAGTAATACTAAATAAAATTCACCAAACACGTTTATTTAAAAAAAGTCATTCCGCAAATTAACTGCATAAAAAGATTCATCTTTAATAAGTTCCCTCAGAAAAAGGCATTCTCCAGAATGGAACTCGTCTTCTCCAGAATGAATGTACCACTTCTTATTTGAAATAAACAGTTTGCCTTTTCGAAATAAACAGCTTTTGCAGTATACAAAAGAACAAAAAAGTTTTTAAAACATACACGAACATTTCTAATGTCATTGCATTCCAACTTAACAAGTTCGTTTAAAAAAAAACCTTGTTTGAAAAAATGTTGCAAATATTTGCTTGTTATTTTTCGTTTGTCTTTGAACATTAATACAAGAAAATGGAAAATATCTCATATATCAATAAACTATTATGACAGTATTAACTAAAAAATCAAGTTTCAATTAAACTATAATTATGTCTGCAATCCCAGGAGCGGCTGTAAGATCCATACTACTCTGAGAGCATTTTTAAAACTTCTTTTCACCATATTAAAAAGTTTAAAGTATGCTTTAATAATTTGCTTCCAATTCAAGGTAGACTTGTTGGCATGATTTTTCCTCCTACCGTGTGTCTATTTTCACAATTTAATTGAATCTTTATCCTCATCATTCTAACTCTTTCAAACAATGTTATGCATCTGTGCCCATCCTGCTCACGAAAAGATTATTTCAGTTCTGACTGTTGCAGGAAATGTTACAAATAATATTATCCAGGTTCACGCAAAATACAAATGTTGCAGTGAAAGGCACTTAAATCTAGCCCAATATTTATTACATGTCAGCCAGATGAATAAAGCAGAGAAGGGTATAGCACACTAGGAGAAGTCATATCAAAAATAAAATTCGTGGCTCCCTCATAAAAAAAAGTGCCTCGATGGCCTCACCCTCGAAATTAATCAAAATAGGAAAAGCAAGAGACTGGAACTCTCAATTATTCTTCTGTGAATAATATAGAGTTATAGAGTCATAGAGATGTACAGCATGGAAACAGACCCTTCGGTCCAACCCACACACGCCGACCAGATGTCCCAACCTAATCTAGTCCCACCTGCCAGCACCCGGCCCATATCCCTCCAAACCCGTCCTATTCATATACCCATCCAAATGCCTCTTATGTGTTGCAACTGTACCAGCCTCCACCACATCCTCTTGCAGCTCATTCCATACACGTACCACCCTTTCGTTTTACTACGAGTTTGTTTTACAGGAAAAGGGACTTTTTTGATGGAGTACTTTCTCATTTCTTTGAGGGCAAGATTTTAGATGGGCAGTTAGCTCTTCGGCTAAACAACAGTTGCCCTTTTGTTCAGTGGCATTTGCTTTCACCAGTTTTCAAAATTCCCTCAAATTATATACCACCGAACCCCCTCCCATATCATTCCTATCATTGTTCCGATAGTGGCAAAACAATGAATTTAAACTCGATTCTGCTTGAATATCCCGAGCATAATTTGAACAAATTAGTTAAACTTGAATTGTTGCCAAAACAGCAAACAAAATTCAGGCATCTAATTAACAGCCAATTGTTACTTATATGTATTTTGGCACAGCCCATTTTGCATCCTGTCCATTCGTGCACCTGACATTGCATTTTAGTTTACTTCAATATTCAGAAAGCAATCTCCATTATAAAGTCAACATACATGCTTTGGCTTCTTAACAAATGCAATTTAATTACACAAATCATTTATTAAGGTTTATATTCAAAGTTCTTATCGAATTATTGTTATTTCTAAATTATTAATAAATAGCCAAAGCTCGTACATTTCAGTGAAAACTAATTTTTTAAATTATATTCAAATGCACAAACTATTGTTCAATCGTTTGCTCACCATGAAAGTGTAATGGTTCAGAGGCCAACAGCATTTGAAATGTAGAGTGACAATTTGAGTACTGATATTGAATATGTAATTGTAATGACCACAACAATCAGACAATGGATTCTCTGTTCAGTACAAAATAAAAAAGTTCCTTATTTTTGTACCATAAAGGGTTGTCATGACTTGACACTTAACTTCCATTAATATAGTAACAGCGTAGTTGGTCTGAGAGATATTGCAAGTGTGGTTTTGTGAAATAGCCAGTGGTTACATTTTATTATTGCCCAACTCACAAAACATATCAGATATCTCATCATTGTTTGGATAGCGAAACTATCACTTACAATCACGACCTACATTAATATTGGATTCCAAAAGACCTGAATTCAGGAACAGTGCCCTCACAGCTGTCTGTCATATTTTTAGAGGTCGAAGCACAGATCGCCAAGGATCACTACTGGTCACGGAGCTACAGGCTGAATACTTTCCAACTACCACCATCCTCTGTCTTCTACTAGCCAACTCGTTCTGTATCCAGATAGCAAAATTTCCTTACATGGCTTGTGTCCTTGAATTCTGAATGAGGCTACTACGGGGAACCTTACTAAAATCCATGTACAGCATGTCCACTGTTTTTCATTTATGAACATGTCTTTTTTCATCCAAAACGAATTAAGTAAGGTTTGTGAGGCATGACTTGCCCCTCACTAATGCAAGCTCATTCTCTCTAATCAAACTGCTTTTCCAAATAACCATAAGTCCTGTCTCTCAGAATCCTTTCAAATAATTTGCTCATCACTGACATAAGACTGACTGGCCTGTAATTCCTAGCGTTATCCTATTCCCTTTCTTGAACAAGGGATAGCATTTGTCACCCTCCTGTCACCTTATTATTCCAGTGGAGAGAGAGGATGCGAAGATCATTGCCAATGGCGCTGCAACCTTTCCCCCATTTCCTGGAGTAACCTTGGATATATACTATCCAGCGCAGGGGACTTATCTATCCGAATGTATTTCAAAATTTCCAGTGCTACCTTCTTCGTAATACCCACCTGATAGAGTATGTCATCCTGTTTCACTATGTCCTCACAAACGTAACAGTCCCTCTCACTAGTGAACACTGAAACAAAGTATTCATTAAGGACCTCTTCTACCTCCTCTGTCTCCAGGTATAAGTTCCCCTCACTATTTCTAATCGTTCATACCCTCAGTCTGGTTATGGTCTTAATCCTCACATAAGTGTAGATTGCCTTGGGCTTTTCCTTAATCCTACGCGCCACGGCTTTCTCATGCCCTCCAGCTCTCCCAAATCTATACTTCAGCTTCTACCAGGCTACCTTGTAACGCTCATGCTTCCTCAAACTTATTTAAGCTTCCTTCGTCCTCTTGACTAAATGTTTCACATCTCTTATCTTTCAAGGTTATTTCACACTACCATCACTTGATTGCCTCGGTGGCACAAACCTGCACTCGCACCAAAAATAAACCCTTCAAATATATGTCATGCATTTCCTTGAGAACATCTGTTCCTAATTTAGGCATCCCAGTTCCTGCCTAATAGCATTGTAATTCCTACTTCTCCCACAAATAAATACTTTCCCATACCGTCTGTTCCTATCCCTCTCCATGACTGCAGTAAAGTTCGTTCAGTTCGGTTTACTGTCACCGAAATGTTTTCCAAGCGAGAGGTCTGACACCTGACCTGGTTTGTTGCCAAGCAACAAATCCAATATAGCTGACCTTCGTCAACCTATGTTCATATTTACCTGGAATATTTCCTGGACACACTTGACAAAATCTGCTCCATCCAAGCAAGTTGCACTAAGGAGGTTCGAATCAATATTTGTGAAGTTGAAGTCATCCTTGACAACAACCGTCTTATTTCTGCACATTTCCAAAAACTGCCTTCCAATTTGATACCAAGTTTCTTTGTTGCCATTAGGGGTGTACAGAAATCTCCTAATCGAGTGACTGCTCCTTGCCTGTTTCTGACTTCCACCCATACTGACTCTGTTGATAAACCCTATTCGTCAATCTACATTTCTGCAGATGGGATGCCATCGCTGATTGGCAGTGCCACTCCCCCACCTCTTTTACCTTCCTCCCTATTCCTGCTGAAACTTCTAAACAACGAAACATCCAACATTCATTGCTGCCCCTATGAAATGTAAGTCTCTATAATAGCTGCAACATTGTATCTCCAAGCAATGATCCATGCTCTGAGTTCGCCACTGTTATTCCTGACATTTCTTGCATTAAAATAGCCAGAGTCAAACCAGCACATTGACTGCAACTTTGCCCGATCAACTATCTACCTTTGCTCAGATTCTCTGCACACTTTATCTGCCTGTTCACCAGCTACTCTACCCTCTGATCCGTAGTTCTGTTTCCCACCCCCCTGCCTAATTTAAACGTTCCCGAAAACTTCTAGTACACCACCCGCCCAGGACATTAGTGCCCCTCAAGTTTAGGTACAACCCGTCCTGCTTGAACAGGTCACATCTTCCCCAAAATGTATCCCAGTGATGTACATATCAGAATCCCTTCCTCCTGCACCAGACGTGCAGCCACGTGTTTAGCTGCAATCGCTGTTTGTTGCTAGTCTCACTAAGCCGTAGCACCCGTAGCAGTCCTGAGATTACTACTCTGCTCAAACTGCCTTTCAGCTTCAAAACTGACACCCAATATTTAACTTTAATGTCCTCAATTGATGTCCTTGCAATGTCACTGGCCTGATATGTACCACGACTTCTGGCCATTCACCCTTTCAACTCAATCTGAGACATTCCTGACCCTGGCATTTGGAAGGCAGCATACCATCCAGAGTCTTGTTCGTGACAACAGAAACCCCTACCTGTTCCTCTCACCATTGAATTTCTTATCAGTCTCTTATTCTCCACCCCTCTCTACTTAGCCATGCTGATAGGCTCAGTGCCAGAGACGTGCTCATTGTGGCTTTCTCCGATAGCTCTAATTCCCAACAATATCCAAAGCGTTATACTTGCTAATGAAGGGAACAGCCACAGGGGGTCCCTGTACCATCAGCCTATTGTCTTTCCCACTCCTGATCGTCATCCAGCTACCTTTGTTCTGTAAATTTGGCGAAATGACCTCATTCTAACTCATCTCTATCAGCTTCCAGAATGATGTGAAGTTCATCTAGCTCCAGCTCCAATCCCATTCCCTAACACGATCTGTGAGCAGCTGAGGTTGGGTACACTTCTCATTGGTGCAGTCAGCAGTGACACCAGTGGTGACCGTTATCTCCCACATCTTGGAAGAGGAGCATGCTACTTCCCTAGCCTCCATTCGCTCTGCTCTAAATTGCGAAAATAGATTTAACAGAAATCCTTACTTTACCAGTCCTTCACACGGAGTGTTTTTTTTTGCTAGATGAGTAGGACATGTAAGAGAAAGTAAATGTGCAGTGTATTGTGTTTAGCCACTGCCCCAATATTTTCGTTCACTTACCCAACAGTTCCAGTGTCTGCTTCTATTGCAGTTCAGCCTCCACTTCACTTTCACGAATTAAGTACTTTATGTTTTCATTTACCATCCTGGCTGCACTCTGATCGGGTTCACTGGACTCCCGGAGGTGCAATGGAGACTGCTGATTTGAGGGGACGTATTTTGGGATGGTGAAATACATAGGCTGGAGGAGGTTTTAGCAAGAGGGAGATGTGTCAGTGTTTGTAGACAATGCAAAGATGGCATGTAGTGCAGGTGCTGGAGGAGAGTACATGGACAGGAGTGAAGAAATGCTGGAAGAGGTGACAGTGATTGGAATGGAAATACGCTGGAGATGACGACAGAAATACTGAGAGTGTCAGTGCTAGAGAAGGATGTAGAAATAGCATGGCATTTAGCGACTGGAGAACGTGACAGAAATATGGAGTGGTGTAGGTGCTGGCCGACGGAACAGCGATAGGAGGGAAGGTTTTTACCAAGGTGGGAAGGGATGTAGTGGCTTGAGAAGTTTATAGTGATAGGGAAGGGCGTAGATGCTGGAGTTGCTTCCAGGGATTGTAAGGCGTTTAAGTGCTGGTGGAGTCCACAAGAAATTGATGAGTGGAAATGCAGGAGGAGTTTGCAGAGATAGGATGGACGTAGGTGCTAGAGGACGTTACAGTGATAAGGAGGAGTGGACTAAAGAGCTGGTGGAAGTTACAGAGAAAAGGAAGGGAGCTGGGGCTGTTGGGGTTTTGAGAAATACGAAATGATCTAATTGCTAATTGAGGTTATAACATTAGGGTTTGCTGGCATGATTAATGAGCATTGCAGTAATAAGTAGAGGTGAAGGGGCTAGCCGATGCTTCAGAGATAGGAGGGTTCCACTGAAGAAGGTTACACAGAATATGAGGGCTGACTCCTCCTTACAGAGGTAAGGAACAGTGTAGGAGCTGGAGGAGATCACAAAAATATAGAACGATACATACAGCAGGAGGTCACAGTGATAGGGAAAACGGAATAGCTGGTGGAGGTTCCAGTGAGAAGTTTGTTGGGGCAGGAGCAAGCTCCAGAGATAGGGAGGGATGTCAGAGCTGGTGGAGGTTACAGATACTCGAAGAAGCGTAGAAATAGGAATGTATGTGGATGCCAGTGGAACTTATGGAAATATGGAGGGATGTACCTGTTTGAGAAGAGTACAGAGAAAGCAGGGTTTGTAGGGGGCTGCATGAGGGTACTGAGATCAGTAAATATGTAAGGACTGCTGGAGTTTAACGTGATTGGGAGGAGTGTAGATGTTGGATGTTACAGAGGTAGTGTGGGATATATAAGGTTACAGTGAAATGAAGGACAGTAATAGGTGATGGAGATTACAGAAATAAGGAGGTGTCTAGGTTTGGGAGGCATTACTGAAATAAGGAAGGATGTCTGGCTGGAGGATGCTGCAAAGTTGGGTAAGGTGGATGGAGGTTTCAGGAATAGAGAGTATTGCAGATGCTGAAGGAGATTACAGAGATGATGATGGGAGTAGTGTCTGTAGGTGTCTACTGGGACACCAAAGTTTGGAGATGATGGAAGAGGAGACAGATATGGAGGGGAGCATTGACTGGGGGCGATTACAGAGATCAGAAGGACTGTGGGTTTTCGAGAAGTTCACACCGATTAAAAAAAAGGCTGGAATACCTGCTTCAGGTGTAGTATAAGGAGGACGTCACAGAGATAGGGAGGAATGTAATGGCTGGAGGAGGCTACAGAGGTAGGGTGGAGTGCAGAAGCCGAAGGAGGTCACAGAGACAGGGACAGTCGTACAGCGATGGGGAAAGATGCAAGTGTTGGCCGAGGTTACACATATAAGAAAGGGTGTAGATGCTGAAGGTTGCCAGAGATATAAGGAGGAATGTAGAGGCTTGAGGAGGTTACTTACGTCAGGAATAACATAGAAGATCAATGAGGTTTACAGAGGTTGCTGGATGGACCGGCTGGAGGAGTTGGCACAGATATGGAAGGGTGTAGTGGCTGGAGGTGATCATAGAGATTACTGGGAAGGGCTGTCGTGGCTGGGTGCACTTACTGCGATGGAGAAAGATTTAAATGTTGGTAGAGGTTATAAACATAGGAATGAGTATAGGTGCTGGAAGACACCAGAGATATAGGGAGGGAAATGGAGGCTGGAGGGAGCAACAGAGATCAGGAGGAACGTTAGGGTTCAATTATGTTTACAAAGGCAGGGAGAGGTCGACTGGCTGGTGGAGGTTATAGAGATTGGGAGATGTGGAGGTGCTAAACAAGTTGCAAGGATTGGCAGGGATGTCAATATGTCGATACTGAAGGATGTTTCCAAGACAGGGAGAAGTGTGGATGCTGGAGGACATTAGAGCATTAGGATGGATGGTACCTTCAGAACATGTTAGAGATTTAGGGTTGGAATACTTTACAGAGATAGGAAATCATGCAGGGGCTGGGGTAATTTACAGAAGTGGGGTCATATGTAGATGCTGGAGGAAGATATGGTGATAGGGTGGGTTATGTATTCAAGAGCACCTTAGAGAGAGGTGTAGGGTTTGAACTGTCTGGAGTAAGTGACAAAGATAGGGAATGGTGTAGGAGTTGGAGGAAGTTACAGGTAAAGGGAGATCTGTAAATGCTGGAGGAGGCTAGAGAGATCAGGAGGGGAAAGGCCTGGGGGCAGTTAGAGAGATAGAGAGTGATGTAGGGTTTGCTGGTGGTTAGAAAAATAAGGAAGGGGTGTAGAGTTTGGAGGAGGTTAGAGAAATAAAGGTAGTAAATATTCTGAAGGAATTTATAGTTGGAGACCGGTTGATGAAGGTTATGTGTTACTGAGACAGAGACGGATGTAGCGTCTGGAGGAGATGACAGGAAAATTTACAGAGTCAGAGGTGGGTAGTTTAACAATAGAATTGTACAATGATTTATTTGAGAAAACAAATGAAGAAATCCGTGGAATAGAAAAGGCACTGAGAGGAACTGAAGGAGCGAGACTTAGTAGAGTCCAATCACAAGAATCAAATGATCAGAATCATACAGTACAGTTGACAGTGACAAAAATGAAACGCTCTATTGACATTGCAAATTCCTCCTTCCTAACGTCCGGGAGCTAGCACTAGAATTGGGAGAGCTATCCTATAGATAGCTCAAGCAAAAATGTGATATAACAAAGCCTCATGGTGTCTGGTCAAACACTGCCACGGAAACCTCCTACTGACTCCCTTCCCTCAGCTAATCGATCAGTGTTCCTGCACATTGAACAATACTTGGAGGAAGGACTGGGAGAGTGACAAAGTTGCAAAATGTATACTGGGTGGGCCATTTCAAAACCACCACCAAGAATGTTAGGCAGCAACGTTACTGATCGAAATGTTGGTGTCCAAAAGAATATAGTTGCTAGACTGTGTATGCGGCGGGTGGGGAGGATCGACTAAGAGGAAGAAACATATTGTACTTCATTCACGCCATATAGGTAACAGTGACTACTGCATACAGTATTTCTGGAGACAAAGTCCGACTTTTACATTGTGAATACCCTCTTGGGTAAAACTACAACTGTGCCAAACAGGACAGATTTAGAATAGATCTAGTAACCTAGCACTGGGGTATATGAGGTGATTCAGTACATTACCAATAGCAGCAGAATTGTACTCCAACACAATTTTGACTGTCATTGCTTGACATATGCTCCATTTTACCCTGTCCATCAAGCCAGGGGATAAACCCTTGTTCAATGAAGAATGCAGGGGTGCTTGCCAACAGCAAAGCCAGCTACACTTAAAACTGAGGTGAAGTTCCCAAACAGGTCCACTTATTCACCAAGTAGCATAACAGCAAGTGATTCACAGATCTAAGTGAAACCATAACCGACTAATGAGACATAACCTGTGCAATCCTGTCACATCCACTCAGAGTGAGTGATGCTGGGTCATTGAACAACTTATTGGGGGAGGAACGTCCACAAATATCTCTTTCCACAATGGTGCAAGAGCTCAATACAACAATAGAAAAGATAAAACTGAAACATGCATAACAATTTTCAGACAGAAGTATGGATGGGATGATTTACTTTACTCTCCCTCAGATGGCAGGCTTCGGCTAATTTGATTCATGGTTTGAAGGAGCCGGCATTGGACTGGAGTGGACAAAGTTAATAAAAAATCACACTACACCAGGTCATTGTCCAACAGGACAATTCGGAGGCACAAGCTTTCGAAGTGCTATTCTTTCATCAGGAATTAGATGGTTTCAACTAGCCATCCAACTGCTTAGGCTAACCATGTCCTCGCTCAGCTCCGTAGATCAGGTGTTTTTTTTTATATTCATTTGTTCAGATGTATTGTTACACAACTCTGGAGAAGAACGAACATGAAGTAAGCTTCCTAGCTCAGAGTAAGAGACACTAGAAGTAGGTTGTCCTAGGCCCAACAGTCTTCTGCTGCTTCATAGTTTACCATCCATCCACCGTAAAATCACAAGCGGGGGTGTTTGTCAATGATTGGACAATGTTCAATATCATTATGTTTAGTTAGATAAGCAAAATATTCAGGCATGTGCTTAAGAAACAAGTAAAATTTGAATTGCACATGTGCCAGACAACGATCACATCTAACAATATAGAATTGAACCACATCTCTAACAGTAAATGCCATCACCACCAACGAACACCCAGATGCCACCATCCCGGGGCTAACCATTCACCAGAACTGGAATAGTCACATGAACTCGTTACACATTCCTGTGTTGGGCTTATAAAAAGTGTTGACTGTTCTGCACCTCAGAAACTGCATGACCTGTTGTGCTAATGCAGCGCTACACCTTTCGACACTTATAAATTCATTGGCTACAAGAAGATGTCAGGTTCTAGGAATCCTGCAACAATAACTCATCCCATTATTTCCGAAAGGTTTCCCATCACCTATAAGACACACGTTGACTGTGTGTGTGCGATAAAATACTCCCCATTTACCTTGTTGAGTGGAGCTTCACTCCTTATCCACTGAAACATATTAGCAGCAATGACTGCTATCTACACAGTGCTCTGCAGAAATTTGCCAAGGCTCCTTCCAATGTTCCTCTGAAACGGCAACCATCAAGACGGCCAATGGCAGCAGATGCATGCTGAACTTATATTCCAAGCCAACCACTACCCTGATTTGGAAGTGTATTTTTTTTATATTCAATTTCACTGTTTCAAGTTCCCTCATCAATGGCATTGTAAGTTTACCTACAGCACACGGATGGCAGTGCTTCAATATGGCAGCTCACCACCACCTTCTCAAAGGCAACAAGGGATGAGCAATAAATAATGGTCCAATAAAATTCCATGAATAAATTACAATGAAAAGTGTTGTCTAAACACGAGGAATGCTGCACATTGAGTTTTGGGTTTTGTGAGCGTAGGCTGGTTAGGTTCAGTCTGTACCTTGTTTGCTGTGAACAGATGAGGGAAAGCGATGTTTCAAACAATCTGTCAGTATTTCAGAGACCTGGCCTGCATACCTAGCATCGCACAGACACTAACATTCACATGTCACACTACTGACCTGTGAGAAGGACAGAAGCAATTGAAAATGTACTCATACGTGACTGGAGAATGTTTCAACAGCCATTAACATTGTTGCCATGAAAATGATTGTGTGTGAATATCAGCACACAATATTTGTACAACGGAGAAAAGAACTATAATTTCAAAGTGTGGTAACGAGACTCATTTATACAAAGCCCCTTATTGTGAGTAGTTCATTGTTTTCATCATATTGTTGTCATAGAACTGAATAAATGGGTGAATTTTGTGCTTATTTGACAACCAAAAAGTGGGTATTATCAAATGATGTCGAACCTTCAGTAAATAGATTTTGCAGTTAATAGTTAGACCAATGCTACCAATATTTACAGACATTTGCAACTGAAGTAACACACAAGGATGTTGGGCTGGAATCATGCAATTTGGCTGCACAATTCTATTTGGATACTGACATTGTGGAACTGACGTAGACTGGATATGTTTTATGAGGGATTCAATGTAAGACGCCATGTGCTGCAGGAATCCATCACTTTTATAACAGCTTCACTCAGGATTGGGTCCAAGGTGCAGAATTATTTGATTTCGGTGGCACACGAAAACAGATAAACTTACAAGACATGCTTGCTGTCACTTGAGTTTTACAAATGTTGAACTGTGTTTGGACCAGCACGAAGCCCCATGCTAGTCTTTTGACCATGCATTTTCCTGTTGTACATATATATCTTTAACTGATCTGTTGTGAGGAATTGTGTGAATACCTATCCAGCTCCAGTTTGGAAATTCTCTGCGCAGAGTTTGGAGATGGGCAGTGTTTTCGAGGTAGTTGTGAGACCCAGTAGCACTGCATCTAAATTCAGTTTTTTTTTTGCAAAGTCATTTTCAACAGCTTTACTGACACCAAGATGGTGTGTTCTCTGATCTGAAAATGAATCAGCTGTTTACTCCAGTCATTGAATCGTTTAAGAGTTAGTTGTTTGCTCTGGTAATTTAATTATTATTTATTTCAAGAGCGAATCCGATTCAAGAGCAAACTGTACAATAAATGACATTTCAAGAGAGAACTGTGCAGTCAAATCCAATTCAAATGCGAACTATACAGCAAATGGAAAAGTCCTGGGGAAAATTGACGTACAGAAAGATCAGGGTGTTCAGGTTCCTTGTTCCGTGAACGTGACAACGAAAGTCAGTAAAGTGGTCAAACATGCATATGGCATGCTTACCTTCATTGAACGCAGTATGGAGTGCAAGGATTGGCATCATGTTACAGTTGTATAGGACTTTGGTTTGGCTGCATTTGGAATATTGCATACAGTTTGGTTAGCATATTAGAAAAATAATGTGGATGTTTTGGAAAGGGTGCAGATGAGGTTAACCAGGATGTTGCGTGGTATGGAGGGCGCTAGCTATAAAGTTCAATAAATTAGAATTTTCATTAGAAAGACGGAGGTTGAGGGAGGACCTGATTGTGGTCGGAGAGGTATAGATAGCAAGAAAGGTTTTCCCAGAGTGCAGAACTCAATTACTCGGGGTCACAATTTCAAAGTGCTTGGGAAAGATTTATGTGAGATATGAGTGGAAATTTTGTTATGTAGAAGGGCCTGGAACGTGTTGCCAGTGGAGGTGGTAGAGATGGGAACGATAGCGTCATTTCAGATTTATCTAGACAAATACATGAATGGGCAGTGAGAAAGGGATACAGGCTTTAGAAAATAGGAGGTTTAGATAGAGGATCTGGATCAGCGGAGGTTTGGAGGGCCGAAGGCATTGTTCCTGTGCTGTTATTTTCTTTGTTCTCTGACGTTTGTTCAATTGTTTTCAACGCAAAACAAAATATCTAAGAAATAAAGTGATATTAACTGTCCATTGTACAAAATGTACAAAATGTAAAGTAACCTGTGATATATTTCTCACAGAATAATAAAGCAACAGTCAGACATTGTCCATAAAGCATTGTCTGTCCTGTTACAAGAACAGGACTATGTTCCAAGTACCATCGCCATCGTCTCTGATAGGTTCTGTCCCACTGACAAGACAGAGCCAGGCATAAAGCTACTTCAAAGGACAAATAACATTCCTGAAGTTGGAGAGATAAGAGAAGATGGCATTTCTCTTTTTGCAGAGATCCATTTTGACAGGATGTTGGTCGGAGCTACTCAATGCCACAGCTGTTCTAAGAAAAGTAGAGAAGGTGCATATTTTTCCATTCGGTGGAATTACTAGAATTATGATTGCAAACTGAGTGTAGAAGATACAAGTGACTAAGAATTTTTTTCACTCTGCAAGAGGTTAAGAAGTGGAATGTTGTCCTTTAGTATAAATATAATATTCACTTGTGACTCTCAACAGCGAAATAAACAAGCTGTCGAAGAGAATAATCATACGGAAGAATCAGCAATTGGCATTGGGATTGAACAAACTGCTTTCCTGAGACATGTTGCTGATGCACCACCATTTGTACTTCATTTATTCGGCAGTCCCATAAGGGAGTTCATGATTGTCATTTTCTTCAAATTATTTGCCCTAGAGATCGTCCCACCTGGTTCATTAATGCACTTCAGTGAAGAAAATCTATGGTCCTTACTTGGTCTAGCAGATTTAGGCCACAATATATAGGAGCAGAATGAGGCCATACAGCCCATTAGACCTGCTCCAAGACTTGCTCATGGTTGAAATGTTTCTGAACTCCAGTCTCCTGCCTTCTCCCTGTAACCATTGATCCCCTCACCAATCAAGAGCCTTTCTAGCTCTGTCTTAAAGACACTCAACATCCTGACCCGCACGGCTCTCTGTAGCAAAAAAAATTTCACAGAATAACGCACATCCGGCCAAAGAATGCCTGCTAATCTCCAATCTACAAGATTTGTCCTTTCACACAGAAAATACTAGAGGAAGTTAGCAGATCTCACACCATTTGTGAAGATGGATGCTCAGTGCTTGCCATGCTGCTTGTCAGCCTATGCCTGGTTATTGTCGAGACCTCTTTGCATTTGAACATGGCCTGTCTCAGTATCTGAGCAGCGGTGAATGGTGTTGAACATTGTGCAATCATCAGCAAACATCCCACTCCTGACCTTATGCTGGAGGGAAGGGCAACGGTAAAACTGCTGAACCGAATTGCTTGGACAAACCTGCAACATGAATAATTTAGCTGGTGTTCTGATCATTGAATTGAAAGGTAAAAGGGAGCTACTTTATTCAGATGAAATGTTTTGAAGGTAAATTGTTATTAAAATAAGATCAATATGGATGATATATAACAAAATATATTCAGATTATCTTTAACATGAGTTAGAGCATAATGAATCTTCGACTGCCTCGGAGCTCCTTTAGACAACTGCAGTTCTATTTTCAGTACTCCACAATTCTCGCCATTAACGCTGAAATAAACATCTTCAATAGACATTGAACATCAAGACAGAGCTTGGAGAATGTTATTTTCCAATACGCTTCACATCGTACATATCAGCTTAACTGCAATTCCACAAGGCAGCACACAACCAACCTCTCAAGGGCAACTGAGAATTGGTAATAATTGCTGGCCATGAGTACATTTTTAAAAAACTCTAGATGTCTCAGGGCAGTTGCTAAACACATAGTTACATGGGGAATGTGCAATCAGCTTTTCTTCCTCAACTTTGTTCCTCAAATGTATAATAGCATAGATTATACAGCATTTCAAATTTGACAAATTGCAATGGTGTAAACTCAATATCGTCCTTTGAATAGGATTCAGACACATCGGTGCACATTAAATATTCCATTTTCATTTCCAGTCTTTATTTGTGATCTTAGACCATTTAACGTAAGAGCAGAGATAAGGCGATTCGGTCCATCGAGTTGCTCTGTCATTCAATCATAGCTGATTAGGGTTTACAACCCTATTCTCCCTCTTTCTCTCAGTAACATTTTATCCCCACCCAATCAAGAACTCTGTTTTTGATATACTCAATAAAATGACCTCCAAAGCCTTCCTGGCACTGAATTCACGGGTTCGCCATTCTGTTCTAAAAGGTCTTCCCTTTACCAATAGGCTTTTTCCTCGGTTTCTATTCTCTCCTATCATTGGAAACATCTTCCCAATGTCCATTCTGTCCAGGTTTTCCAATATTTTGAAAATTTCAATTATTCCCCCTCCACCCCCCTCCCCATCCTTCTAAACTCCGTCGAGTATAGTCTCAGAGTCAACAAACTTTCCTCATATGTTAAGTCTTCCTTTCCTGACACCATTCTCGTCAACATCCTCTGGACCTTCTCCAGGGTAAATGCATCCTTCCTGAGGTATGGGGCTCGAATTGCTCACCATACTCTAAATATGTTCTGACCAGAGCATTATAAAGCCTTCAAAGTACATTCCTGCTTTTATATTCTCGTGCGAATGACAACATTTTATTTATCTTCCTAACTACCAACTCAACCTACAAGTTTACCTTCAGAGAAACCTGGACTAGGACTCCCAACACCCTTTGCACTTCAATTTCTGAATTTTCTTCCCATTCAGAAAATAGTCCACTCCTCTATTTTTCCAAACGTGCATCACAAGTCAGCTGTCCAGCCAACTGAGGTACAGTTAACTCCTGTGTGTAATCTGCCTGAGAGGCCTCACTTCGACACACTGTTTCTGTGGTGACAGCTCAACAATGTTGTATTTTCTGACGTGTGGCAATAACTTGACTCACACGAGTATGGGTAATCGAAATAGCTTTGGGAAACCACATGACATCTTATGTTGTCATCTCAGTTCTGGAGGGAACTTCCTCAAGACAGACTGTTATATTCAGACCAGTCAGAAAGTCAAGCAAGAAAGGGCACCAACACACTGATCTCTCCATTCAAAATATTCGGTGGGAATTTCATCAGAAAACGTTGCTTTTCCAATGCTTCTGGCAATTGGTGAGTATCAGGTCTTTTTACACTTCGAAGATGACTCGAAGTAATGAGTTACTTTCATAAATCAGGAACCGGTCAGTTGTGGCTCGCTGTATTGTTTTTAACAAACACTTTCAATTATTACAGCCCAGTATTTTTTTAAAGTGAAACATTATTGTGTTTAATCCATTGATCGACCTTGTCTTCTTAAATTCCAACAAAGCTCGTAACAACATTTTTTAGAGATGAAGGGGGAGAAAAGATGTATTCATCAAATTTGACCAATGTAAAAGAAAAGAAAATGACAAGTGATACAGAAATACATTTGTAATCGTGACTGAATGTAAAGTGAACAAGACCACATTCAATAACATAGAGAAAGAGAAGAGCGATGTCTTTATAAACACAATGAAATTCTAGCTGATGGATGAACTTACTTAGGTAAAACAATGTTGGTTTGATTTTTTACGAAGAGGTGGATCACAGTGGGGTGCCTGCAAATTGTGCAACTATAATCGGAGAAATTAATTAAATGACAGAAGAGGAAACTGCATGCTAATGTGTGGTCAAGGGAAAGATCAACTGACTCAAATTGAGGGCAGAATAGGAGTGAATGTTATCATATGGTAGCCTGAAGCAAATTGGACTTCTAGAAACTTCTCAGCGGTGGAGATATTGTATTGGCATGACTAAATATATTTGAATTGAGGCAGACAGTTTTCGGAATATTTGTTGGAGGGAAAGGGGATGTGAGATGATAGTACAATAATTGAAGACCTTTCTGATGTATTCATATTCCTGCATTTGCAGCAATATCACTTCACAAGTGTTGGATTTGCCATGATTCTATTGAATGTGGAACAGGCTCGAGGAACTGAATGGCCTACTCCTTCAACAATGTTGGAATTATTACCACTTGCCTCGTCAGCCAAATCATTGTAAACGTTGTCGAGCTGTGGGTTTAATTTTTTCATAAAGTAAGATTCATAGAGTCATACAGCATAGAAACAGGCCATTCGGCCCTCCATGTCTATTCTAAAAAACAAGCGGATCCTATTTTCTTATACTTGGTCCATAGCCCACAACGCCCTGCTCTTTGAAGTGCTTGTCCAGATGCTGATCAAATGTTGTGACAATGTTTGCCTCCACCATCCTCTGAGCCAGCACAGTCCATCTTTCTTCCACCGTCTGTGAGTAGAAATAAATCCTGATCCCCTAAAGGCCTGATTCCTCACCTTAAGCTTACACACTCTGATCTTAGACTGATCTGCCATAGGGAAAGGATTTGAACAATCTCCTCTGTTTCTACCTCATTATTTTCTATTCTTCAATCAGATCCCTCTACTTCCCCCCCCCCCACCCTACGCAGCCTCTTTTGCCCCAGGAAAGACAAACTCAGCCTATCCAACCTCTTCTCAAAACAACTGAAAAATTCCAACCTGGACAACATCCTAGTGAATCTCCTCTGCATCCTCTCCAGTGTTATCACGTCCTTACAATCGTGTGGCAAGCAGAACTGCACGCAGTATTCCATCTGTGTTCTAACCAATGGTCTGTAAACTTGCAACAGGATTTTCCTGCTCCTATATTGTATATCCAGGTTGTAGCCCGTATGCCTTCGTCACAGCCCTGGCTGACTGTGCTAACACCTTCAGGAAACACTAGACTCAATGTCTCGTGTTTGTGACGCCGTACGAGAAAAGCTTGCCTCCACAGAATGATTCATTCATTCCTCCTTTTGGCATTCTCCATACTCAGCAATTTGCAAATCATACTATTCAATTTAACCAGTTCCATGGCCTGTGCTTATTTTTGTTGACTGCTGTGTGGGATCTTATGAAAAGCCTTCTGAGAACTTATTATCTTCTCTCTTTCTCATTTACAGATGCTACAAGGAATATGTTCAAAACGCTCCATCAGTTTTGTCAAGCATGATTTCGTTTTAAGAAAATTTAAATGGTATTTGGATAGGCATATGGGCGAGAATAGAATAGTGTAGGTGAGACTGTAGGGCTTCAGATTAGTTCCACAGTTCAGCACAACATCGAGGGCTGAAGGGCCTGTACTGAGCTGTAATGTTCTATGTTCTATTAACACAACAATGTTGGCTCTAGCCAATTTTACCATTTTTTTTGCTCCATTCTGTTTCTAGATTCTGCCTATTAGATTATCACGTGATCTCTATTCTGGTCACCATATTAACAAAGACCTTTTTTTCTTGCTATGTAAGTTTTTATGTTAAATATCTTCGAGTCAGCATAACCAGTTGTAGAAACTATAGATATGACAAAGATAGCCAACAACGGCAATTGCTTTTGCCGTTTCTTCACCACCCTGTCATTATCTTAAAATCAGATGAAAGTATTTATCAACCATCACTCTCAGTAATTTTATATCAACCGCCACTTTTTATTTGTCATAACCTCTCAGAAATTTGTTTGGCGTCTTATATATTTATTTGCTTCACTTAAACCTGGATGATTTCCTGGATCATTTTGCTTGCGGGTTAAAAGTTTGACACACTCCTCACTCGAGTTTAGAAGAATAAGGGGTGATGTCATCGAAACAGGGAGGATTCCAAAGGGGCTTAATGGGGTCGGTGCTGAGAGGACAAAACGGCATAGAGTATAAAACAAAGTAGTCCCAATTGAAGACTGAGGTGCAGAGGAGTTTATTCTCTCAGAGAATCCTGAGTCTTTACAACTCCTAGCTGTAAAGAGCTCTGTGTGTGTGTGTGTGTGTGTGTGTATGTGTGGTGGGGGGATGGGAGGGGGAAGGGGGGCGCTGACTCCATTTGCAAGTTTAAGGCGGAGATGGATGCAGCTTTGTTTCAAAGTGGAATTAAGCCACATCGGGGGGAGGATGGGAAAATAAATGTAAGGAATGTCGGATCAGGCATGATCCTGCTGAATGGTGGAGCAGGCTAGAGGGTCGAAAGGCCTGCTTCGTATGGTTTGATTAGATTACTTACAGTGTGGAAACAGCCCCCTCTGCCCAACAAGTCCACACCGACCCACCAAAGCGCAACCCACCCATACCCCTATATTTACCCCTTACCTAACACTATGGGCAATTTAGCATGGCCAATTCACCTGACCCGCACATCTTTGGACTGTGGGAGGAAACCGGAGCACCCGGAGGAAACCCACGCAGACACGGGGAGAACGTGCAAACTCCACACAGTCAGTCGCCTGAGTCGGGAATTGAACCCGGGTCTCAGGCGCTGTGAGGCAGCAGTGCTAACCATTGTGCCACCGTGCCGCCCATAATATGGTCCAATCTGCAAATCTGTGAACTACATTGTTCTGTTGATAATGTTTCTGGCCGTCTTACAATTTGTCTGCTTTCAAATGATGAAATTTAAGTATCTATTACAAATCTTGCTAAATGCACAATTCCATTTGGATCTTTGTTCTTTCAAGGAATATGCATCTGTTGTCGAACTTGAAGTGTATACTTACGAAGATTCCAATCTCCTATTTGCAAAAATTACTCCCGATTACCTATCCCTTCGATATCCATATTTCCTTTGTTCAGCTTTAAGATAAATGATGTAATATTCAAACTTGAAATGAAATTCTGTAATATTATAGTAACTACTTCATAGAATTCTATGACATCATGGTCACAACCTCTCATAAGCATATTTAAAGATCAGTTACTAATTAACCCTAAAATATTACATCCAACCCGGTTCAATCCCAGATTGGTGCCTCAACGTACTAGAGCAGGAAAACATTTTGTACACACTCTGCATAGTAATGCTGACTTGATAATTGTGTCTTCACATAAACTGTGTAATCGCTCATTATTAATGTATTACTGAATAGCAGTCCCTGTGTGTATTATAGAGAAGGACAGTGTCCAATACTTTTGTATTAGCTATCACTTACTAATCCTTTTTACTTGTCGCAACATCTCTGAAGTTTCTTTGCCACCTTCTGAGTTATTCTGCATCACTTTCACCGGGATGATTATCTGGATCATTTTCTTTGAGGATTACGCAGGTGTATCACAGAGAACGGCTGTCACCACATGTGTTGTAGAGAATAACTAATTATTTGTTTAACATAGAGGATAGCAGTCCCTTTATGTATTTTAGAGAAGGCAACCCGCGTGGCAGGTACATAGTTCCTTGAAAATGGAGTCGCAGATCGAAAGGGTGGTGAAGAAAGACTTTGGTATGATTGTCTTCATTGGTCACAACATTGAGTACTGGATTTGGGATGTCATGTTCCTGCTGTACGGCACTTTGTTGAGGCCACTCTTAGAATATCGAGTACGATTCTAGTCACCCTTCTATAGGAAAGATTTTGTTAAACTTGAATAGGTGCAGACGAGATTTCCAACTTTTAGAATGAAAAATACGTGATAACAGGTCAAGACGGATTGAGTTATAGGGAGACGCTAATAGGCAGGGGCTTTCTTTCCCTGCAGTGCGAGAGGCTGAAGGGTGAGCGTATAGGAGTTTATCAAATCATGAAAGGCATGGATAGCGCAAACAATGAAGTTGGGATGGAGAATACAAAACTAGATGGCGTAAGTTTAAGTTGAGAGAGGGAACATTTTAAAATGTTTTCCTGCAAAGGATGGTGCGTCTGGAGCGAGCTGCCAGAGGAGGTGGTGCAGACAGATCCAATAACAACATTTGAAAGGCATCTGATGGGTAGGTGAACAGGAAGGCTTTAGAGGGATATGGGCCCAATGCTGGCAAATGGGGCAAGGTCAGATTGGGATGTCTGGTTGGCCTGGGCAAGTTGGACAGCACGGTCTATTTCCTTGTTCTGTGGCTGTGCCTCTGTGCCTCTATCCACATTAACTGCATCAATGTTTTCTTGATCACAACATGGCCAAAATGTGTATTACAAGTTTGTATTCTATGAATAATTCACACCAATGACTATTTCTCCCTGCTGTTTAATAACTGGACTCAAAGCAATTCGACATCTTTTTTACATCAATCATAGTTTCTCCTGCTAATGTATTGATGATTTTGTTATGTTGTGAGCTAGACAGGACCCTTTTATTTTTTGTCTATTCCTTCTTAGTGCAGACTGCCCTGGGCGAGTGGTGATTAGATAGCTCGATACATTGCTATACCAACATTATTTGTAATCAGGTTTTGAAATTATGTATCCAAGGCATTCAAAGGAACATGGTACCAAAACTGCCTGAAGGAATGCCTGTTTGAACTCCACTTGAAACATCTTTAACTAGCATTACACCAATTTACACCACGTTCCACGATCTTGCAAAACTATTATATTCTCCTCTCCGACCTCCATCCTCCGAATGCCTCATTACAGAAATTTGCATCTATGTCTGTCTCCAGGTTTATCAATAGGAAATTATTAATATTCAGTAATTCTTTCATTGTTTCAAATTAGTTCATTTCCACGTGCTGGTCCAAATGCATGAGATATGTGAGTATGAGAATTTATAATGTATTAATTCATTAATATAAAACTAACTTCGTTAATGCGTTTCCACCTGATTGTCAGATCAATTGATTAGAACCAGCTGAAATTTGTGTGCAGCTTTATAGACATCATTTTGAAAGTTAATCTTCTCATTTCTCTTTTTATTGTGTCTATCATGAAGTTCCACAGATTTGCTGACTATAATTTCTAGATGTTTCTATAACCAGTAGTTTGAGAGTTACAATGTTCAACACTACTATGGTTTCATTGTCCGGTTCTGTTGTTTGAAACTTCAAAACACTGTAATGATCTTTAGAAACTTTAAAAACATTGTAAACCTTAGAGTCGTACAGTCCTCAAGATCTACAGCACAGCCAAAGGCGCTTCAATGCATCGGATCTGCTCTAGTCAAAAACAGGCATCTCCCTATTTTCTAATCCTATTTGCCCAGAACTTGGCCCCATAGCCTAAGCGTCTCAAGTGCACATCTGAACACCTCCTCAATGTGATGAGGATTTTTGCATCTCCTACCATTGCAGAGAGTCATTTCCAGATTCTCGTCCAGCTTGGGGTGAACAAGGTTTTCCTCTGCCACTTAATTTAGATCTATGGACCACATTCACCTCACACCTACTCACCATCCCGGTCTTTAGTCTCTCAAGGGGAAATGTTTCTTCCTTTCTATTTTATCTCTGGCACTCATTTCATACATCTCAATCATGTCCACGCCCCCTCCCCCAAATCTCTTCTTCTTGAAGGAAATTAATCCTCGTCTGTCCAGTCTCTTTCCATCAATGAAACTCTTCAGCCCTGAGGCAACATCTCGGTAAATCTCGCACCGCATTCTCCCCCGATGCTATGACATCTCTCCTCGAATGTAGATTCTGGAACTGCACACAATACTCTCGCTGTGTGCCTGAACCGACATTTCATACAGTCCCAGCATCACCTCCTACCCTGAAACGCTTAACTCTTAACAAAGGCAAGTGTTCCCATATACCTTCAATTAATTTCAAAGAGAGACATATTTTAGGAATTCAACCGTTCCAGGCAATGTCCATGAGTGTGGGATCTTTATGCAGTAAAGTGCATATGAATTCAGCTTATTATAAGAGATTCCAACATTTTTGTTAAGCATATTCTGCAGATAAAATACTTCAGTTGCATTCCTCAGATTATTTACCAAAGCCAGTTGTGTCTCTGAATCCATCGTATGAGGTGTTTTTCGGAAGGAGAGACAGTATCGGTGAAATGTAGCTGTTAATGTCCGGTCACAAGGTTACACACTTGCTACAGTCACGATCCCAACTGCAGAGAAATAAATCTTCGTGATAGACAATGTGAAATATCTTTAAAATTAAAACACTTAACGAGAGGTGAATCAAGTGACAAGTGTGAATGTTTACTCACATTGGCGAATGGAGCATGGACAAGATCAGGATTGACTGACCCCATTCTGATACAGGTCAGAGGTATGTCATTAAACCCACTTATTCCCTGATGTTTATTGTTTGTTTAATTTATTGTTGTCACGTACTGAGATATAGTGTAAGAAGATGTTTTTCATGCTCTTCAGGCAGATAGATGGTGTCAATGGATGGAATGCAGGTTTGTGACATGGACTGGGCTGTGTTCATGACGCTCTGTAATTTCTTGAGAAGTTGCCATGTCGCGTTGTGATGTGTCCAAATAGGATGATTTCTGTGGTGCATCTATAAAAACTAGCAAGAGTGCTTGTGGACATGCTAAATTTCTTTAGCATCCTGAGGAAATTGAGATTTTGTCACGTTTTCTTGATCATGGCATCAACGTGAGTGGACCAGAACACATTCATGGTGACCATCACGCCCAACAACTTGACACTGTTGACGATCTCCACCTCAGCATCATTAAAGCACACAGTGGCATGTCCTCCGCCCTGCTTCAAGGAGTCAATGATCAGCTCCTTCGTTTTGCTGATGTTGAAAGAGAGATTGTAATCTTTGCACCACGCCACTAAGCATACAATCTCTTTCCTGTGTTCTGTCTCCTCACTGTTTGAGTTCCACACTACAACAGTGGTGTTGTTAGCACACCTGTAAATGGATTTGGGGTGGAATGCGGCCACACATTCATGATTGTGTAGGGAAGCGTAGTAGGTGCTGAGTACGTAGCCTTGTGGGGAACTGGTGTTGAGGATTACGGTGAGGAGAGCTTATTGGCTATTCTTACTGATTGAGCATCCAGATAAGTTTGTTTGCAATTATGGTGTTTAATGAGGAGTTGCAGTCAGTAAGTAGGAGCCTGGCGTAGGCATCCTTATTATCCAGATGTTCCATGGATGAGTGTAGAGCCAGGGAGGTGATGTCTGCAGTGGGTCTGTTGCACCAGTTGGTGAATTGTAAATGATCAAGGTAACAAGTAGCTGGAGTGTGTGTGAGTCATTAAAGTCTCTCGAAGATAATGGATAATTATGTAGGTCACAGCCAACAGGCTTTAGTCATTAAGGCACACTGCATGATTTTCCTTTGACACCACGGTGGTTGTGTTCTGCTTGAAGCAGCTGGGAATATCACATCATTGTAAGAAGAAGTTAAAGCCGTCTGAATACTCCCTCCAGCTGGTCCGTCCAGGATCAGAGTGCAAAGCTGGGGTATCCATCACGAAATGTTGCTCTCGTGGGTTCACTCTAAAGCAGGCAGTTCTAACTTCTGTAGCAGTGACAGTGGGTAGAGGTGCAGCCGAGGCTATTGGCATAGGAGACATCGATTCACTGACGTTCTGGTCAAAGCAAGCACAGAACGCATTGAGGTTATCGCATAAGAATGTACTGTTGTCCATGATTCTGTCCAAATTTGTTTTATGTCGGGTAAGCCTTGCCACAAAGGACAGGTATCTGTGTGGTTGGTCTTGGTCTCATGCTTAGCTTGGTGTTGTCTCTTAGCATCCCTGACGGCCTTACAGAGTTTGTACTTAAATTTTCTGTATAGGCCAGGTTTACCTGAGTTAAAAGCCTCAAACCTGCAGTAGGGAATGGACGTCCAACTTCGTCTATAGTTTCCCATTGGGCAACACTCGGATTAACATCTTCAGCACACTGTCTTCTACAAGCGTACGAGTGAAGTCTATAACAGTAGTGGGATACTTGTTTAGGTTGGCAGTTGAATCTTGAATATGGACCTGTCCAGTGACTGTAAGCAGTTCTACAGAAGCCCTTCCCTTTCCTCGGATCAACACAGCACTGCTTTCAATATGGGATAATCTCGCTTCAATTTGTGCTTGTAAACTCAGAAGAGGAGCACACTATATGATCTGGTTCACCAAACTAGGGACGGGATGGAGCGTTCTGCATCTTTGATTATTGTCTCGCAATGAGCCAGGATAATTGATTATGTTGTAAAATGTTATATTTGATTTGAGAATTATTGCTGTTAAGAACTCTCTCTGGACGTTTCAATTATTTTCGTTCACACCTTTCTCCTTTCAAATGTTTTGCTTTAGAAAGGATATGTAAACGCTTTTGTAAACGGCTTTGTTTTGACATGATGTGACAGATCAACTCTCCAAGCCAATTATCAATGTCCTGTTAGATTACAGTGCTAATTCAAGCAGGGACAATGTCGTGGTTTCCTGCAAAGTTGAGATTCGGCCCAGAGGAGGAATATTCTTCTTGTACAACAGTCGGAGGAAAGATTCTACAAAGGATCGCCGTGTAAAAGGTCTTGAAAATACGGCAGCCTTTACCATCAATGTTCATGAACATTCTTCTGTAGAAAACTACAGTTGTCGATATCAAACAGAGGTGAGTGGATGTGCCATGCTTTCCCCAGCCAATCTGTTTCAGTCACAGGGAAAAGAAATGTGGATCACTTATCATAAGGTAATGACATGGTGTTTGCTTTTTTTTGAAAGACTTGTAAGTTTGCTTGCTGAGCTGGCAGGTATATTTTCACACGTTACATCAGCATTCTAGGTAATATCATCAGTGAGCCTCCGATGAAGAGCTAGTGTTCTGTCTCACTTTCTATTTATGTGGCTTGGTCTCTTAACATGTGTAATATCATTTCCAGTTCTTTTTTTTCTCAGTGGTTGGTAAATGGGGTCTAAATCGATGTGTTTATTGATTGAATTCGGTTTGAATTCCAGGCCTCTAGGAATACAAGTCAACTTCATTTTCGCATTTATAGATGCAGAGAACTGCATCCAATGAGGCACCCTTTCGAAATAAGCATCCTTATGAAGCGTTTACTTTTTTCTTCTTTTTGGTCCATTCCTCACCAGAGGAAAACGACTCGGACCACACGTACACTCCCTGCACCACAACACCTACCTGTTCGTCCCCAGCGACCAGCCTTAGTGCCAGCATGTGCATATGCAGCGTGATTTGATTCTATGGAGTCCCATCCTGGTGCAGTTCGTGGGCGACTCTGGAGACTTGAACTATTGGAAATGCAACAACAGTTTTAATAAAAACGAATGGAATAGCTCAAAGTTTAGCACTTCTGCCTCATAATTCCAGGGAACTTGGTTTGATTCCAACCTCGGGTGACTGTGTGGCGTTTGCTCTTTCTCCCTGTCTCTGCGTGGGTTTCCTCCCACAGTTCAAAGATGAGGAGATTAGGTGAATTGGCCGTGCTAAATTGCCCATAGTGTTCAGGGATATGCATGTTTGGTGCATTAGTCAGGAGAAATGTAGAATCATGGGGGTAGGAGGAATCGGTCTGGATAGGATACTCTTCGGAGGATCGTTGTGGTCTTGTTGGGCCAAATGGCTTGTTTCAACACAGTGGGGATTTTGTGATTCTATAATTCTGTGAACAGTTAATGGAGAATTTCAGGCAAGCCTATACAGGAAAGTAACACACACGGAGCAACTAGTTAACTGCAGAAGCAATCAAACCAACCCCCAAAAAACGGAGCTGCATCAGGACATTGTTTAAACTGGACACAATACACTGCAGCAACCAGGAACAGCAGGGAAAAAAACCTGTACAGCATATTCAAGATGAACAGATGCCCAATAAACACAGTCCGCCGATTCCGGAATAACTATCCCAAACAAGCAGACACAATGCGCCCAGAAACTCTAGCCACATTGCCATATATCAAGGATGTATCTGAAATTACTACCTGACTAATACCCCTTTGCATCATAATAGCTGAACTTACCAACACACTGAAATAGCGGCAGATGAACCTAAACGACCTGATATAAACAACCAACAAAACGAATGTTATTTGAAAGAGACCACGCAAAGGTTACAACAAATACTATATCGGAAAAACAGGCAAAGCACTAATCAATAGGATACATGGACATCAACTAGCTACCAAAAGACATGATGCACTATCACTAGTATCCTTACATACAGATAAAGAAGGGCACAACTTCGATTGGGACAACACATACATCCTAAGACAGTCTAAACAGAGACACCGACAGGTTTTCAGAGAGGCCTGGCATTCAAACCGGTACTCCATTTACAAACACATTGATTTGGGCCCCATTTACCAACTTCTGGGAAAATAAAAACTGGAAATGATATCACCCACCTTAATAGACCAAGACACATAAATAGAAAGTGGGACATAACAGCAACACTTTACTGGAGGCTCACTGGTGATGCTACCTCGTATGGTGATGAAGCATCTGAAAATAAACCTTCCAGCTCAGCAAGCAAACAGTCCCAAGGAACCTACTGTTAAATGTGTAAGTGCTACTCTGGATTGCCAGAAAAAAATGCAATATCATGTATTTATCCAAATTAAAAACCATCTGCCATCACTTGGCCCATTGGCCTATCTGATCAAGATCACATTTACTCTAAGATACATTTCTTCCGAAATGCCATGAATTCTGATTTCATCTGCAATCTTACTAAACATACGTTCTGTACTCTCATCGAAATTGAGAGACTGAAAAAACAAAAAATTGAGAACAGAGTGTGGGGTGGTGAGAAAGGGATTGACAGGAAACCAGAGTTTGTAATAGATAGGTAAATAACAAACCTTTTATGAGGAAGAAACATACACGAAATCGGTGCATACTTTACAAACACCACTTTACAAGAACTAGGAGCCTTTAGAAAATAGTAGTCAGGGGATGGGGTTGGGGGTCAGCGAGATGCGTGAAATACAGTTGGAGACAGCATCCAGAATGGCAAACACACCGTTTGATTCAGAATAGTACAAATTAGTGGCCGTTCCCACCTCTTGGGATCCTTCAAATAGGGGACGTTTCTGCATAGATCAGATTTCATGGAACTTAGAAAGTGGGATTGAGCTCGAAGTGGGTAGAGTTACCAAGATATGAAGACAAGTCAGTGAGACTCGCTAGTTGAATATATCTGACGTAGGCTATAATCATAGATTCACTCATCAGTGTGCACATATCATAAATTATGTTAAGCTAATAAATTTGCCATATATCAGGATCCATTGCATCCATTACAAACACATTGATTTGGGCCCCATTTACCAACTTCTTGCATCCATTTGGATCAGATCTTAAAGAATCCACTAAGCTATTTCCGTCTAATACTTGAATTTCGGAGCTAAAATGCTGAAATGGACAAGTTTGCTCCAGTTGCTTCTTTGTCTTTCCCATTTCCAAGCAACCAATGAAATGTAGAGTTACCGTGTGTTTCAATCAGAATTAGATTGGGGCAAGACCGAGCAGAGTGCAAGTCTTCCCCATGTTGTCTTTGACTGTAAGCTGGTGAGTTTAAGAGAGGATCACATTGTCACATAATCTATGACAACAACCTTGAAAAATAACAAGAAGCATAGGCTCATTTCAGAGGGACAGCTTCAACTTTTACTATTTAATTGATACACGTCCAAAGTCTACATTGCATTGAAAAACACAACACAATTCCCTTGAGATACACAATGCCACAGCCTCACCCCGATGTATCAAACACACCGTGATTTCTGAAGCCTTTAATTGCAATTTGGGTCTAGTGCCGGATTTCAGATTTTAATTCCTGTTCAGTACCTATGCCAGCCAATACATTGGCAGTGTGATTGTTCTTGGTAAGAACACAAAGACAATGAGCTAAATCACATTCACTATCATTGCATTCGCAACATAGTGAAATAAAGACATTCAATTGCCCAATTGTTCCTCACCAAACTCTAAGAATAACAAACACCTGACAGCAAATTTATGACTTGAACAAAAATGAACAATTTAATATTAATGCTATACCATTACCAGAGCCAAGTTATACAGTAAGGTAATCTAATTAATGTCTATTATTTAAAATCAGTTTTGAGTCAGAAATGTCTTCAGTGTTCCTGGAACAATAACTAACCTGCAGTTACGTTTCCAGGCCATTTCCCAAATGCAAACATCTGTTTATTTCACTTCCATAAATGAAGTAGAAGCAAGCTGCCGGTCAAAGTTCCAATTTCTATGTTCAACTTCAGTTCACACCTCCAAAAATGAAGAGAAACAATAATGGTCCCAACACGACATGCATATATGTTCTTATATTGTACATGCATTTGTGATTAGATTGACTGACTCCACAGGCATCAACTAGATCCTTGCTGAGCAACCGCAATTTCTCATTTCACGTTTGTGACAATTCTCATTTTCTTTTGTCTTTGGTCATGGATCAGCGAATTTCTGTACCTACGGACTTGAGTTGGAATTTATTTGTTCTTAAGCAGTAAATATTTTGCCAGATTCTCGGAATGGTGTACCTTGCAGCTGATGAAGAAAAATGTCGACGTTTAATTGTGATGAGCGAGAGTAAATGTCCAGGGTGAATTATTGATTCACTGAAAGAATTTACTGTTCTGTCATTTGTCTGGCCTCTTGACTTAGCTCGAACTGAGGAAAGAAAAGAGGTCAAAGTCCTTCCCAAGCAAGCATTGTCTAAAATCTGTTTCAAATTTAGTCCCAAAGTGTTCAAAACTCGAAAACAGCAACTGGTCATTTCGATGTTATCAGAATTGTCAAAAGGAACTTTCAGAGAAAAGGGCGAATTCTTTGACAGAAAAAGAGAAAGGAGCAAGCATTCATGCATCCAGATTTCCTGGAACTGTTTTGAAGAGGGGTCACTGGTCTGAAAACGTTAACTCTGCATAATAAACGCTGGGGAAATTCACCAATTATCCTTAGACAGCACCTTGCAATCACACAACTCCTTCTATCTCGGACAAGGGCAGCACATACATAGGGACACCACTCCCTGCAAGTTCCCCATCGAGCCAATCACCATCCCAACTTTGAAATAAATCGCCTGTTCCATCAGTGTTATTAGGTCAAAATGCTGAAATTCCCTCCGAAATAACTTTAAAAAAAGCAAGATCAGTAATAGGCCAATCAGGTCTAACGAGCCTACTCCACCATTCAATACGACAATGGTTGATCTTTTCTAGGACTCAGCTCCACTTACCCACTAAGGGCATTGTAGGTTAACTTACAGTGCATGTACTGCAGTGGACATGCCAACACTTCAAGTGGCAACTAGGCACAGGACAGTTAATTGCGGCCAGATAGCGATGCCCACGTCCCACGATAAAAATTTGAAATTTTAACCTTTGTAGACATCCAATAAAATGTCTCTCAAATATTCAAGCTTATCCTATTACGATATTGACCGAAACGTAAATTCAGAGATTGACAAATTTACTCCCATAATGTGTAGTATTACGATCCATGATTCCAAATTCGAGAACTATTGCTTGACAGATTTTTTTTAAAAAGTAAGTGAGAAATTTTCATAATTAGTAGGATCTTCACCTTTTTTGCCATTATGCTGTTCCATTTTTAGGGTTTATTTCTCAGTTCTGACGAAAGGAAAATTGTGAGCAGAACCAAAACAACGGCTGCAGGGCAAGGGCAAAATAGCTGTTCAAGAGAATAACGAACTGCAGTGAAGACAAAAAGGATACAACCTGGTAAATTGGAGGAAAATTAGCATGAAGCAAATTCCAAATTTTCTTCATTTTTGGATAAGCCTGTTGTTTGATAATCAACACATTTTGCGTAAGAACTTGAACTTGCAAAGTCTGAACCAGAAAGAGGTATTCTCTTAGTGCACTACGATGTGGAGCTCTTACGAGCATCAAAAGGCTTAACGGTATTATTGCTGGGTTAATAAAACACCCAGATTAGTTGGTCCGTAATCAAGCAACAATCCTGCCAATCAACCTTGTATTTTCTAAGATGAAAATTGCACTTCCTGTAAAACATTTCACAAAAAAAACACAGAAGAACACAAACAGTTTCACATCGGCCTTTGAAATTTTGCAAATATGTGGTGGATACAGAGTGAAAGACGAGATCAACAGTATGAAAAAGAGTATATCACTCAAAATCGAAACAATACGGATGCTTGCTTGTTCTCTTTGGAAGTGACAATAATAAAATCCGCAACTGGGTATGAGGTGGGCAATAAACGTTGGGTTGCGAGTCAATAAATCACTCTCAGAGGTATTGCCTGATCCTGTTTGACCTGACCCATAGGCTACAATCAGTGAAGATTATGGACAATATTTCATCCTCACTAACATTCAACACTGGAGCCCCAAAGGGTGCGTACGCAGCCCCCTACTGTACACCCAGGACTGCGTCGTGAAATACCAGACTAATGCCATTTACAAGTTCGCTGAAGACACCACCATAACGGTCGAATCTCAGGTGGTGACGAAACAGCCTATAGACAGGAGGTGGCAGACCTGGAAAAATGTTGCACTCAGAACAATCTTGCTCTCAATGCCGCCAAACCCAAGGAACTCATTACTGATTTTGGGCAGGATGTTACTCATGCCTCCCACATAGATTAACAGCTCAGAGGTGGAACGTGTGCAGTGTCAAGCTTCCGGGGATGGTCATCAACAACAAGCTTTCTTGGACTCTTCATGTGGATGCACTGGTTACAAAGTCCCCACAACGTCTCTTCTTCCTCAGGCATCTGTGGAAATTTAGAATAACGGCGAATACCCTTGCCAACTTTTATAGGTGTGCCATCGAAAACATTCTGTCTAGATATATCACGACCTGGTATGGCAACTGTGCCATTCAAGATTGGAGACAATTACGGAGAGTAGTGTACAGGGCCCAGCAAATCACAAAGGTCAACCTGCCATCTATCGAATCCATCTACCAGGCCCGCTGTCAGGGAAAGGCTGCCAGCATTCTCAAAGATCCATCCTGCCATAGCAATGCTTTTCTGCAACATCTATAATCGGGGAGAAGGTACAGAATCCTGAAAACACTGACTACCCTAGTAGAGTACCCTAGTAGTCCTGAAAACACTGTCTACCCTACTGTTTTTAGAATACTGAATGGACTCACAAACTCTTAACATTCGCTTGCACCTGTCTTTTGTTTTTATTTGCCGCTGTTTACCTATTATTTACTTACTGATGCTTTTTTTAACTATGAAATCTATATATATTGCTCGCAAGACAAAGCTTTTCACTATGCCACGGTACACATGGCAATACATTCAATTCAATTCAACTGACATTCCGAAGAGTTTCTCACCCAGGCCTATTCTCCTGCTTTATTATCCTCTATTATTGCACCTAACCTGCACATCCTTGAACCATATGGGCAACTTAGAATGGCCAGTTTACCTAACCTGCAAATCTTTGCATTTTATAAGGAAGCCAGAGCACCCACATAAACATGGGGAGAATGTGCAAACTCCATTCAGATGG
The DNA here is from genome assembly GCF_020745735.1 of Hemiscyllium ocellatum. Lineage (NCBI taxonomy): Eukaryota > Metazoa > Chordata > Chondrichthyes > Orectolobiformes > Hemiscylliidae > Hemiscyllium > Hemiscyllium ocellatum. Next base: position 4,645,028 of record NC_083449.1, on the reverse strand, counting down.
TCATCTGAGGTTAGAATTCGACTCGGGTCCCTGGTGATGTGAGGCAGCAGTGCGAACTACTGAGCCACCGTGCCAGGCTTTTCTTAAGGGGAGGGGAGGAGTTATGAAGATTGGGGTTACTGTTACTTTAAGAGCGTTAAAATCTAGCAGTGACAACACCCAGTGTTCTCAATATGATACAACATAATATGTAGTCCCACTACTGGGATAGCTAGGGTAACTCTTTGTCTGCAGCCAAAAACAGATTTGAATTAGGCCAATCAGTTTAAATTATAACCCCAAAAATGCCCAACTCCAATCCAATTTTAATTTAGTATATTGACAATCTTAAAAGGCAATGACACAATCCGATAATGCTTTAGGGCATTAGACCGGAGAAAGTTGAACATTTGGAGGAGAACTGCCAACCCAGCATGTAGAGACAGCCCAAAAAATATTAAAGGTACCTTTATCGATCAATAACCTGTGGGGCAAAATCTCCAATGAACAGAAAAGAAAACCGGAATACAGAGAAGAACAGAAAGCTGCCTGGTTTTGAGATAGGAAGTTGTGTTTTGTATAACTTAATCAGGAGTTTCGTCAGACTAGTATTGTAGAATAGGAAGGTAAAGGATAGGTTCGAGAAATGAGTTATAAATAGTTGTTAGTTAATTATTTTCTGTTATAACCAAGAAATAAAGTCGTTAAGTTTTACTTTAACTCGTTCTGGCCAATCAAAATTTCGCAGATTACTGCACAGGATAAATCTTTTCTGTGTTGCTGCTTTAAAACATGCAAGAAAGTTTAGCCCGTGTCTTAATAGTATTTTATTGAATTTGTTTATTATAATATAACTCGGACAGATTACAATGATACTGAACATACCCTTCAACAATCCGAATGCATCCTGATGAATTTAAGTTCCTACACGAAGACATTTATTTACGTTGTTATACAATCGAAGTTCAGAGATCAACTCCAAAGCATGACGAAATACACAGGAACTCAATTACTCAACTAATTGCCAAAGAAAACCGAAAGATGGTTTGAGTGACAATATTAACAATACCTTGAGCCATTTTTATAGAACTGCAGTGAAAGATTATTTGGATTAACATTTTTTCTCTTACTATTCAACAAAGAATAGATTTGATTAACTTAAATTGTTGTTCGACAGATTGTTCTTTGAGTTAGTGAGACAGTCATACGAGAAGACATTGCGAAAGCTGAGTCTGGAATCTGCAAACCTTCGAAGAATGACTGCTTATATCATCGAGTCAAGGAGTCGAAGAGTCATAGAGTCCTGCAGCACGGAGACAGGCCCTTTGCCCCAAACTGTTTCATGCTGACTGAAATGTCCTTCAACGCTAAGCCCATTTCCCTGCACTTGTCCCTTATCCTTCCAGAACTTTCATCTCCATATATTTGTCCATATGCCTTTAAATATTGTTAATATAATCACCTAATCAATTCTGCCAGCAGATCATTCCACATACATACCATACTTTGTGTGAAAAAAAATCCTCCTCGAGTTCACTTTTATTCTTTCCGTGCTTACCTTAAACAAATGCCTGCCAGTTCTCAGTTCCCCAACCTTGGGGAAAATACTGAGTGCATTCACTCTATCAATGTCTCTCACTGTTATATATACCTCTGTGCGATCCTACCTCAGTCTCCTACGCTCTAAACAAAATAGTTATTGATTGTCCAACCTCTCCCTATAGCTCAGACCGTTGAATCATTCCAATATCCTTGTTAGTTTCTTCTACACGTTTTCCAGTTTAATAACATCCTTCCCATAGCAACGTGACCAAAACTGAACTACAAGTACGGCCTTACCAACGTCCTTTACAACTGCAACATAGCTTCCCAACGTCTATACTCAATGCCCTGACTGGTGAAGGCCAGTGTGCCAAAAGCCTTCTTCACTGTCCTGTCTACCTGTGACTCCTTATTCAGAGAACCGTGAACCTCATCTGCAAGCTCCTTATCTTGCATTGCACTCTTTAAGGCCCTACAATTCACCGTGATGCTCCCACCTTGATTTTACTTTCCAAAATGCAAGACCTCTCAATTATCTATCACAGTTGTCATTTCTTGGCTCATTTCCCCAGCACTTCAAGATCCTGCTGCTATTTCTGATAACTTTCCTTACTGTCCACGATACATCCTATTGTAGTGTCAACTGCAATCTTACTAATCATACCTGTACAATCACATCCAAATTATTGATATAGATTACAAATAACTTTGGTCTCAGCTCCGAACCCGGAGACCCCCAGTCCGAGAGTCATACAAATGTACAGTATGGAAACAGGCCAGTCGGTCAAACTAGTCCATACCGACCAGGTATCCTAACCTAATTTAGTCCCATTTGCCAGCATCTTGACCATATACGTCTTAACCCTTCTTATTCATACTCACGTCCAAATGGCTATTAAACGTTGTAATTGCACCAGACTCCACCACTCCCTCTGGCAGCTCATTCCATACACGCACCACCTGCTGCTTTGAAAAGTTGCCCCTTTGGTCCGTTTTTCCCTCTCACGCTCATCCTATGCTCCTTAGTTCTGGACTACCTCCACCTACGGAAAATACCTTGTCTATTTACACTAACCATGTCCCTCATGATTTTATAGACCTCTATAAGGACATCCTTCAGCCGGGAACGCTCCAGGGAAAACAACCCCAGCCTATTTAGCTTCATCCTGTAGCTGAAATCCCTCTACCCTGGCAACATTCTTGTGAATATTTTTAAACCATTTCAAGCTTCACAGCATCCAACATCGTACGACAAACATTCTTCGACTATTAACTCTGCTCTCGACCGTCAAGGAAATTATCTGTCCAACTTGCAAGCCCCCCCCCCCCCCCCCCCCCCCCCCCCCGATTCCATGTGACTAGTGCAGAGCAGCCGACCATGTGCAACTTTACCAAATTGAAATTGACTGAAATCAATATGAATTATGTCTGCCGCCCTGCGCTCGCCAACATCCCTGTTCACTTCTTCGAAGAACTCTAACAAATTTGTGAAGCATCATCTTATTGGAAACAATACAATATTTACACGATCTTCTATTATTTGTTTCCTGTTTTAATTGTTCTTTATAAATCAACCCATTCTTCCACTTTCGTAGCTTAATTTTCATTTATTACTCTCTCTTACGTTTTTATTGTTGACTGATTATGTACACCAACTTTCTCTGTATACCTCCTCTTTGTGTGTCCATCCGAAATGTAAAAACATTTCTAAGATTTTCATTTGTAATGCGTACTCAACTAGTACTACACCGGTTACTCTGTCACTCTGTCCACAGATTCTGGTAGACCCACTGAAGTTCTCCTCTGTTCTGCACTGTTGTTTCAGTACTTCCAGGTCTGGCCAAGATAGATGGAAATAGAATGTTGATCAGTCTGCAGTTCGGAACAAAGACGCATTTCCTGTACTTCCTGCTCTCCTGCTTTCTATACGTGTTTTAGAGGATGGAAGTATCGATCTGATAGAACAATAGCTTATTTATTTAAGAGGTTTACTCTGTTTGTTTCTGTTAGTTACTCAATGGTACTTAGAAACAGCTCCATTCGTGGAAGCATGGTTCGCCATTCATTAACTCAGGTGATGCACCTTCTTGTGGAATATTTCTGATCTGACAGAGGAACCTTAGTGCCGTCACAGAAACCTCCAAGCAGCTTCAAAGAAACAGAGCATTTATTTAAAAGTTTCCTGCTTCTAATCACTTTTTCTTCTGTTCTTGTATCACTAAAACGCTCCCTGTTTATGGGGGAGGTCCCCTAATTCTGCAAATTAGAAGATGAAGTGTTTTATTTTGTCATTTATAGGTCGTTTCCACTGTCTTGCCACTGTACACAAAAAGGCGAAAAAGTAACCTTGGCCGGTAGTTCATGCACTCCTTCGTCTGTGACTAACACTGATTCAATGGATCACCTTCTCTAATGTGCGCTTCAACTCTGTGTTGGTTTAAGTTGTCACTATATTCACTTTTTTCACAGGTATTGAAAGAAGATCAGAAGAGGATATGGCCGCAGTTACAACTTTATAATTCCAATGAAGCATAATGAATGGTATTTCACAATCCGTGTCCCCATCTTGTCTATCACGGACTTTGAGTGCGAGTCTCCTATCCAATTGGCATAGCTTACTTTGCAGAACATATAGAAATGAAGCATCCCAAACATCTTAAGCATCAGTAAGTTCGAAGGTCATCTCCTCAATGGCATTTTAGAGTGAGTAGTAACTGCTGCGCTAGGAGATAGTGAGGAGTGCATATGCTGGAGAATCAACATCAATGAATTATTGAGGTGGAAAAGGCACAGCAGATCACGCAGCATCTGAGGATCAAGGTATCAGCATGTCAAGATGGGGCGGAAGGGGTATAAGAATTAAATAAGGGGGAGAGGTTGGTGCTGGGGAAAAGAAGGTGCAATGATTATAGTTGGGAGAAGGTAGCAAATTATTGAGTACAGGTCGATGGTACATTTGGAGTGGATAGGTGGGATGGAAGATCGACAGGTATGTCAGGCCAAGAGGATTGAACTGAGTCAGCGGGTTAAATCTGGGATAGGGTGCGGGGGCGGGGAGATAGTTTTAGACACTGGTGAAATCAAGGTTGAGGCGATCTAGTTGTAGACTCCCAAGGCAGATGATGAGACGTTCCTCCACGAGTTTGTAGGTGTGTTTGAAATAGGTATCAGCGTTGAGTCATTTGTCAGAGACGATGATAGGCAGGTCCAGGATGCAGACGGAGGAGACAAAATGGTCCAAGTAAATTTGAGGTGTTAGTGGGAACTGTTGGCGTAGTGGATGAACTGTTCAAGCTTCTCGTGGGTGCAGGAGGCAGCACCGATGCAGTGGTCAATGTAATGGAGGAAAAGATGGCGGATTGTGCCGGTGGAGCTGTGGAAGAGGACCTTTTGTGTGAATCCTACGCAGAGACATGCATAGCTGGGACACATGCGAGTACCCATAGCCAACCTTCTGGTTTATCAGAAGTGGGTGAATTGCAAGGAGAATTTGTTCCACCAATTGAATGAATGTGTCGGTGGAAGGGGATTGGATTGGTTGGGGCAAAGGAAGAAATGGGCGGCGTTTATGTCTTCCTCATTGGGGCTAGAGGTATAAAGGAACTGGATGTCCGTGATGAGGATGAGGCATTGGAGGCCGGGGAATTGAAAGTTATGGAGGAGAGGCAAGTTGCAAGTGGTGGCCTGGATATAAGTGGAGTGCTCGTGGACCAAAACGGGCAGGATAGAATCGAGATACGTGGTGACGATTTCGGTCGGTAGGAGCAGGTAGAGCCAATCGGCCAACTGTTCACTCAGGTTTGTAAAACGTGGCTAAAACATAGAACCTGCAGTATAGAGTTAGGAACTATGAGGTTTGAGGCTGTGGATGGGAGATCCCCTGAAGTGATGAAGTTGTGAATAGTTTGGAATATGAAGGCTTCATGATGAGAGGCGGGGTCATGGTCAAGTGGTAAGTAGGAGGAGGTGACAGCACGTTGGCATCTGGCTTCGATGAGGTAGAATCGGTACGAAATACTATGACTGTGCACCCACTTTGTCCACCAGTTTGATGGTGCTGTTGGGGTTGGAGTAGAGAGATGGGAGTACTGTGTTCCGAGGGTGAGAAGTTGGATTGGGTCAGAGGCGCAGACAGATTGACGTAGTCAATGTCGCTCGGCAAATGGAGATAAAGAGGATGAGAGAGCGTACGAGGCCTGAAATGGATGTCCAAATGGATGGCGTATGTTGGAGGCAGTAGAATGGGTCTTTGGAGGGAGGATGGGAGTCATGATTGAAAAAGGAAACATGGAGATGGAGGCGGTGGAAGTAAAGTAGGGGCAGTGCACACAGAATTCAGTGACATGGCAACATAGTGGTATGACGGTAAGGCCTTTCGTGAGGACTAACCATTCATCCTCAGCTGGATCCTGGTGTGGAGCTGGAGACACGCTCTGGAGGTGGGTGCTGGTCATGTGACTGCCGTTGACGTTGTGAGTGACCTCATCAAAATACATGACGTTGTATTTGCTGGGGTGGATGTGATGTCTTCGGTAGCATCCTCGGGGAGAAATTAACTTCGCATCACTTCAATAATACTGTGCAAAATTTAAAACTTATTGATTACCTGTAAATATGTTTAGGATACACTAAGTTTTTGAACTTTTTTTTTAAATAAATGGCAATTTTCCACTTACTATGAGGGCGTTCAGTGTCACAGTGACTGGCTGAAGAGCAAGTATCTCCCCCAAGGACATTTAGTGATAATTTTTCTCTTTATGACCATCAGATAAATTTCATGTCTTGAGCCATTTTTACTCAAATTGTGCACTTTGCACTAACTAGCTATAACTTTCTGGAGGATGTGTGACAGCCTCTCAAGTGGAAGAGAACGCCTTGACCCCACCATTAGGCCAAACCTTTCTCTTCTGCAATGTCTGGTCCTTCCTTGCTTCTCGTTCTCTTGACGCTTATTCCGTCTGAACAGAACAGTGTGAAAATGTTGAGGAAATTCCTAATGTTCAGAGTTCTCTTTCATTCAGAAACTGTAGCCAAAGTAAGTGTGTGAAGATGTGAAAAATAGTTAGTTGAAATGGGCAAAGATAGGGTCACGGAATGATGCAGCATTAGACGTGTCTATTAGACTCATTCAGATATACTTTTTGAAAGAGCAATCGAATGTTTTCCACTCCCCCTACTGCTCTCAGTATTTTTTTTCTGTCAATTCCCTTTTGACTTCTGAATAATTGCTCACTATGCGGGCAGACACTGCTCCTTTTTAGTTCGTTTAGAGGGATTTGGTTTTCTTTCTGTGCAGTCACACCGCTTGTCAAAATATAGGGGCATCTAATAGTTAGGAAGATCCATGGACTGTCGGCTTTTATTTCAAACGGATTGGTCACGACAAGTAAGGAATGCATTGCTGTGACTGATTTACTGAGGCAACGCCAGGAATCCAATCAGTCACATCTATTCTTAGACCGCATTTAAATATGTTCTGCTTTCAGGAGCACATTAAAACAAAAGAAACGCAGAAATTAGAAGCAGGAAAAGGCTATTCACTCTTTGAACACATTCAAACATTTGATATGATCATGACTGAACCCCTATTTCAACACCATTTCCTCTCCATATCTCAGCCCACACTTGCTGACCCAATAACAATATTCCCCTTCTGCAGGGTTAACTCCAACTAGAACGTATTGCAGTAATATTGAAATAAACAATGCATTTCCTGAATATTTGGCCTACGCAACTTTCCGTAGTCGAGAATTCCATACATTAACCATCTTCTGAATGAAGAATGTTCTCTTAGCCTCTATTTGCAAAAGCTTATTCTATTTCATAAGACTATGGAATTTGCATCGAGAATTCCCTATTAGGGGAAACAATCTGTTTCTATCTCGTGTTTTCAGCACTATTAGATTTTTATATATTTCAGTTAGAACACTACATTCGTGCTAGCAGTGTACTTAACTGCACTCCCTTTATGATAAGGATTTGCTTTCTTAGGTGTGAAGACCAAATCAGCACAGAGTACTCGAGGTATGGATTAACCAAGGACCTGGATCACTGCAGTAAGATTTCTGAACTCAAATCCTCATCTTATGAAGGTCTGCTGCATCTATCTGTTTATTTTTATGGACTGATTCAGAAGGGTGTAGAGAATACAAGCCAATACCGAGAGATCCCGGCAGACTAGTGAAGTGGACAGACACACGGCAGTCTACTGATATGGTCAGAAAGGTGTAGTCATTAATTTCAGATGGACGTCTGAAGAGAAGTCGGATAAATTAAATAGCGCCAATATTAAAGTGGGTGCAAGCTCAGAGGCTCAGCAGGGAGTTAGTGGAACTTAAAATTGATAAAGGGTTTGTGCCCAAAACGTCAACTTTCCTCTTCCTCGGATACTTTTCCAGCGTCACATGTTTAGACTCAGATCTCCAGCATTTGCAGTCCTTGTTTTCTCAGTATTTGTTCCCTTTATTAATTTACAAACAGAAAAGTAGAAAACATTTAATTTGAAGTTGCAGTGCCGGGAGCTATTCAACTCAGTGGGCCCTCGGAGTCCTCGCTTTTTGACACTGCTATTGTCTTTTGTTGTCTATAGCGCACTCTCTCTGCCCGTCTACAACTTGCTGGGTCTCCCACCGTTACAACGCTGTCAGAAAGCATTTAAAGGTCCTTAAATGGACCCAAAAGGGGAAGAGATTCGACACTAGGCACACTCATTTTCTTCTGCTCATTTCTTAGGCACATCATCGCAAAGGATGGACAAAACTGTTTTGTATCTCCAAACTCATTCTTGGAAGAACTAATCAACGACACAAACGTACGAGATTCAGATGCTTTAATTTCATCTCAAACAAAAACTGCTTACTTTGCAGTGGTGTGTGGAGTCCAGCAGAGGATAGCACGGCATCATTTTAAATGAACACGAAAACAGAATGAGAGAGAAAGAGAAGACAGACAGAGAGACCGAGAAGCAGAAAAAGAGAGATTGAGGCATTAAGCCCCATTTCTATGGATTCAGCCCTAAAACAGCACGACCCACAGTTGCACAGAAGCGCACACAAAGATACATCCAAACATAGATACACACACACATAAACAGATGTACACACACACAAAAATAGAGATAGACAGAATGAGATAAATGAGAAAAGTGGAAATGCACAGACATAGAAACAAACACAGACACACATACAAACTAATATAAACGTGCAGATATTTAGAGTCAAAGACAGATATACATGGACTCATGCAGACACTTATTTATAGGTGCATACACACACGTTGTGCATGATGGATAAATCCGCTCTGATTTACCAGAAGGAGTGTGTATAACTCTCAAGGTCAGTGAGTAAATTAAGTAGAATGCAAGGCTCCGTACTTCCCACATTGGAGTCCGGTCCCCTGAAGAAAAATAATTGAGTTGGCAGAGCGGGATTCCCAATCCACAGGGCTATCAGAACGCACAGTCAGAGAGAAGAAAAGGAGAGAGGCAAGAGGGAGAGAGATAGCGAGAGAGGGAAAATGAGAGAGAAAGGAAGTAATGATGGTTAAGGAAAGAGAGAAGAAGAGAAGAGTAAAGACAAAGGGGGGAAAGTGCTCTGAAGGCTGGAGAACAGAGGGAGGGAAAACGTGCGGAAAATTCTGAAGATAAAGGAAACGAAAGAACGATATGAACATTTCAACGATAGAGAAGTATTGAGGACATTGGGAGAGATACAGAATGACAAGGCGGTAGAGTGTTTGACGGTGAATGTCTGAATTCTGGATTAGTGGTGCTGGAAAAGCACAGCAGTTCAGGCAGCATCCGAGAAGCAGTAAAGTCTGGTCCTCGGATGCTGTCTGAACTGCTGTGCTTTTCCAGCACCACTAATCCAGAATCTGGTTTCGAGCATCTGCAGTCATTGTTTTTACCTAGGTGAATGTCTGAAGGAGACTGGGTGTTGGAAGGATAATCAATGAAAATGATATAATCAGAAGGAATTCAAAGTCGGAGAGTGGGAAAGAAGGAGATTCTGACTGTCCGTGGGAGAATGGGTGGGGGGGGGGGGGGGGGGGGGGGGGAGAGGTGGAGGGAGATGTGAAGTGCGATCCTGAATTTTGTGTCATCAGAGATATAAACAAGATCAGAGTTAGTAAAACCAAATCCTGAGCTCAGCCTGTTCCTCTCTTTTTTTCCCCGAGAACCAGCACTTGGTGCAGGGTCTGTCTCTTTCCAGCTCAGGTTTTTAAACATAAACTCAAAACAAAAAGTACTTAGTTCTGCAGATTGTCACATTTTTTATGAATATTTTATAATCTCTCCAATCTGAAGTTAAAGGTACAGTATGTGAAATGTTACCTTCTCCCACTGGCCCCCGAGTCGAGGGAAAATTGAAATGTGCTGTACATGTAATCTGTAATGTAATCTGTACATTAAATAGTGGCCAAACATGAACTGCACACAATCTGTTCTTATAATGACATATTGCCTCATTGCAGTAAATTTGAAATGAAATCAGAAATTTCAGGGTTGACTGATCAATTAGTGAATCGGGTTTATTGATTCATTCGGGTTAAAGGGCATTTAAGCACATTCTTCAGCTGCTGTCTGAACTTGGTCTGGGTGACAGCATAAATCGCAGTGTTTGTACAGCAACTGAGGAGCTGCAACATGTAACCTATTTCCTGCACAAAGCGATGGAGGTACAAAAACTCATATCCAAACAAATACATTCGGTTCCATTTGGAAAACAACACTAACATTGACCACTAAAGGATGAAATTGGCCGACCGCACAAACAGTAAAATGATGGATTTTCTTCGGCTCTTCATTTCCATGTCTCTTCGAGACTCTCTATTGCTGTGAGCCAGGAGGCTCCTGCGGGCTCTGCTTTTCATTACAATATATCTGACGGTGAAAATATTGAGCAAGACAATTAGGAGAAATGGGAGAGTTGGTGTTAGAATATGGTGGAGGAACTCGATTTTGACCCAAGCATGAGAATCGTAAGAACCGAATGTAGCAGCACAAAACCAGGGGTAGTTCACCAGCCTATATGAACCTGTGAGCATAAAATAACAGAAAATGTTCTTCAAACTGCTCAGCACAGTCAGTGTTCACAGAACCACAGACGCCATTTTCGCTATGCAATTTTTAATTTTCAGCTTCTGGCAACAAATGGCCACAAATCAATCAACGTTGAAAGAAACAGTGAACCAGACAGAACAGTCAGTGGCTGCATAAAGCAGAACTGCGTGGATATTATACACTGGGATGGAATAGAGGAAATAAAACTTTTCCCGATAAACGATTGGATTGTGCCTCAATGTGAGGTAGATGATAACAATTAGTAGATCCGCCACTGCCATGGCCACCAGGTATCGACTCACACATGGAGACAATCCACAATTTTTTATATCTCAGAACGAAGATCGTGATTATGTTAACTGCAAGGAAGGAAAATAAACAAATTATGTCTCAGCCTGGAGTGAAAAAAAAACCCGCTTTGATTGAGGGCATTTGAGATTTTCAAATGAAAGAGGAAGATCTGCGTTAGTTCAACAAAATGTAACGGTCTTTTGCCAAACAAAAATACACACATGAGAAATGGTAATGTCGAGAAAGATCCTCTGCAGTCATCTCTCAAGCGCTGACATAAGGCAATTCTTTACAGTTCCTTTGTTGGAGAGTGAAAATGTTACTATCCTGAAGGATTCTTTCCCTATTTTCTTGACAACAAACTTAGTTTGAACATTTATCTGTTTTAATGTATATTCTGTCTGATCCTTTGTGGTGAAGAAATATAAACGCAAGGAAAACATATTCAGGCCTTTTACTGCATGGGGATTCGGAAGGGTTGTGTTCTGGAAGGGGGTCGCTTCTCTCGGTATCTTAACTTTTATTCGATTAACTGATCGAATCTTTTCAAAATTATTGAATTTTTGTATTTCAAAAATAAAGGCAGTTTTATAATGTTATGGAAAATATTCATTGTGGAATATTCGGAGTAAGATTGGTTGTGGAAAATTTTGGGGAATATCAGTTATCCGAGGTTCGATTCCAGCCTTGGCAGACTGTGTGCAGAAGCTGATATTCATAGGGTGTGGGAGTGGAGGGCAGTGAATTCTACCCGAGTCTGTCCAAAGTAGAATCCAGTACATTCAAAGCTGTAGGTACACATGAAACACATTCTTATGACAATGGATGACACCTACAGAGTAAAACAAGTTACACTTATACAGGTTTGAGTTACAGTCCAGTAACAACATACTGACATGTAAAGACTGAAAACGGATTTACAAAAATGCTTTACAACCCAGAAACAGACGGCGCAGATTGGTGTTGGAGAATGTGGTGATGGAAAAGCACAGCAGGTCCGGCAGCATCCAACGAACAGGAGAATCAATGTATTGGGCATAAGCCCTTCATCTCAACGTTTCAGGCATAAGCCCTCTGATCCTCAGCATCTGCAGAACTCACCTCTCCTTGGGGCACAGATTGCAGGAATATTACTAAGTAGCTGGCAAATAGTATTGCATGTTCACAGTTGCTGGTTAACAGGCATTCGCATAACACTGAGAAATGCTATAAATCCCTACATGAAGCTGCACGATGCCTAAGCAGTTATTGATATGTCTCTGGGCCCATGGTTATCAATCAAGTTCTCAGAAATATATTACTCCCACACTCGAGATGTGACTCAACTCTTGACTCAAGAAAAGTATGGCACAGAAACTTTTTCTTTCCATTTCTCTTTAACTCGGTGTAATTGAGAATGAGTTGAATCCACCCCAAGCGTAGAAAACATTTTCGGTCAGGTTCCAGCGGATTGTGTAACTTGAACTTGTGTAATCACAATTTCAAATGGATGAGTTTTTTTTTCACACAGTGATAGTTTCCTCTGAATGCTGAATTAACACAGAACTTAAGTGACAGGCAGAGCAGGGCAATGTCTTTGATCATCCAGCCCCAGCTGCATCTGGGACGGAACCTTTTCACCCCAAAGCTGACAGTTCCTGAGTAGAGGAGCGCATGCGTGTGACCCTCCCCCAGCGCTGCCATTGAGGAGCATTTACTCAGTGAGTGCAAGAGGTTTGTTTGAAACAGACCGCAATGGAGAGATCAGCGCCCAGGGAAGCGAGGGAACAGCAGGCTCCTTCCAGCAGCACATCGGGATGGGAGCCTGGGACACAGAGGGGGCTCCGAGACCGGGATTGATTCGGGGTGAGTTCAGGGAGAACCGGGGGCTGTTTGTAAGAGGCCGAGCGGAGCAGGAACTGGTCCCGGAACGTGGAGTGAGCGGGCTGGGGGGAAGAGAGAGGCCTTTCTCGGGCTGTGTGTGGGCCTGCTGAGGGAGACAGAGCGGGAAGAAGCTGCTGTGGGACATTCTTGTGATTTACAATCCTCTGAACTCTGTTGAGATTTCATTGTTTCCGATTGTTTGGTGAGATTGTGCAGTCAATATCGGAATCGCAGACCGACTGTAGGAATGGGATACTCCTGTAAAAGGAGTGTGTCTTGGGAAAAAATAAGGTATTGCACCGTTTTTTTTCTCTCTCCAACAGGTAGTGTATTGGGAGTTGGATATTGAACTGTGTTAGCATTCTGTTGGTGAGTAGTCCCACTCATGGAGCTGTGCAGTTGTTGCTCAGTCTCTCCATCTCACTCAATTGGTATCGACTCATATGAGAAATAAATGCAATCTCCAGACAAAGAGCAGCTCAGTGCAACAATGGAATCCGATCCGTGGTTCTGTTTAAGTTGCTGGCTTATCCTAACGAATATGCAATGAATGTGACATTCCTAAAGAAGGGCTTATGCCCGAAACGTCGAATCTCCTGTTCCTTGCGTGCTGCCTGACCTGCTGCGCTTTTCCAGCAACACATTTTCAGCATTGATCAATATTACCAGTCTCGCTTCACGTTGATTAACAGATGGTGTCTCTCTATCTTCCTCCAGCCAAATACCTGAGGGACTAAGACACTGTAATACTTCCTGGGTTCACAGGGAAGTGGGACCAACTGCCTCGAGCAAACAGCAAGGTATGTAGCCCGTTGACATTTGAAGACATTTAAAGATTTAGTTTTAAAGATAGGTAAACTGAATCCTCATCCAAAATAGACACTCAGGAACAGCATTAAAATCTGCATTTAATAAGAACATTTTCTCCAATGTAGATAAACAAATAGATCATACTGTTACATCGTTTCTGTGAGGTAGCTGCTAAGAACAGAGATGGAAGGAAACTGTGCTCATCAGCAGTTTCTCTCTCTCCATTCTCAGTGCACATCACCCCATTTCCAATAAGTGTTATTATTTACAGCCATCGAATCATAGGGATGTACAGCACGGAAAGAGACCCTTCGGTCCAGCCTCTACCACTTATCCATGCTGCTCATGATTTTATGAACCTCTATAAAGGTCCCTCTCCAGGGAAAGCAGCTCCAGTCTATTCAGCCTCTACCGCTAACTCAAATCCTCCAACCCAAGTGAAGCACATTTACATGGAGTTTACCTAGTGGTAGCTCAACACCTCCTTTCCATAACCCACTGGCAATACAACTTCATACAGTTCTGTCCATTTCTCATCAGCCTGAATGTGTGATGGTCTCCATTTCCTCATTAATACATCATTATTAATATAATATTATGCAGGGATATGTTCAGATTATTTTTCTGTGTTGGCCTTTTGGTACAATTCCTTTAAATTTTCATCTTTCTGCTGTAACTTGGTTGATTTATCTCAGCTAAAGATGTCTGCTTTGTCATCTATCTCTTCCCGGTTTGTCTCAACCATCTGATCAACCAGGGTCTCTGCTAATTTCACTTCAACTTTCTTATCTGTACTCTTTGATCTCTCCTGTTTCAACTGATGACTTTGTCACCACACAGTCTGGAAAATGCCCAGGTTATATGTCCAGCAATAATTCAGTTGCCTGAGTTTTCACTGGCTTTTCAACAGCAGCATTCCTACCGGTGAATCAACAATATCATTAGCAAGGACAAATTGTATTCCCGGAGCTGAGAGTTTGTCCACTACCCCTACCACAACTTCTCCACTCGTCACTGCACTGGACACTCTAACCTCACTTCTCACAATTCAGTGTTTCTTGTCTCAACATGAATTCCCGTTACTAGTACATTTTCGAGCAATAGTCCTTCAGAGGTATATATCACCTCATCTTTCAGCATCACAGATTGAGAGGATCTTTGTATCTGTTAATATTGTAACCACTTTACCTGATCCTCCTAGCCATGCGAGTAAACGTTGTCTTCAGAGATGGATGGTTTAAGAAGATCTGGCACCTCCGTCCAGCTTGTAGATTCTGCTGCAGCTTTCGGATCTCCGTTGTGCTTTCTGTTACCACTCTAACAAAATTCATTGGCTTCTCCTGTTTCCTACATCTGGCTTCCCAGTGTTTTTCCTAACCCACCAATACTGATTTCATGTGGCCTACTTTATTGCAGGGAAAACACCAGAGCTTTTTAACTTCCCTTTCCCCTTCAAGGATTTCCTTTTTAACTTGTGATAAGTCATCCTTATGACCTTCACTGAGATCTATCATTTCCTTTCCATGTGAGGATTTCTCTTATCCTCAACTTCTATCGCTCATGGATTGAAATTGGTTTTAGAAGCCAAACTTTGATCAACTCATGATCATCAGCTGTTTCAGCTGCTAGTCTTGCCGTTTTAACTCTCTGCTCTTTCACATGAGTTTTCACTACTTCAGGAAGTGAATTTTTGAATTCCTGTCAAAATGCCAATTTCCAATGTTCAAACTCCCTCTCCTTCTTCCTTTCCTTTCTCTCCTTTTCTCTCTCTCTCGTTCTCTCTTCTGCATTTAATCATAATTCAAAAAAATTCATTTCTGTTGCCCTTTCCTTGTCTTGTGCCTCTAACTCAAGTGGCTGCATTTTTCATTGAATGTTAGCCATCTCTGAAGATTCTGATGGTGTTTCCAACAAGCGTAAATGCTGAGCTACTGCTGTAATTATCTCTCCTTTCCTCATGGAAGGACACAGCCTCAATCCCAGATTGGCTGCTATTTCCAGCAGCTTACCCTTAACCACCTTTTGTAAAAGGCCTAAAATCACTTCTTCCACCTGCAGAAAACTCTGGTTGACTGAAAGAGCTGTTGCTCTCCGAAGCACAGTTTAAACCAACTGAATTCAAAACCTGGAACAAAAGACACTAACACCTACCATTCGCTGCCTTCAAGTCCAACAACCCTAATCCCAAATCAGAACAACAGAATAAATCCTTCAAAGAGCCCCCTAACTGATATGGACCAGGCCAGACCTGCTCAAAATATTTCAAGTAGCCCGGACCCTAACTTTGCTGGTTGTTTTAAGCAGGTGTAATGTGGATGTTCCAGGAGTGATGTAGCTGGTCAAACCCCGTTGTTTTAAACAAAACAGAACTGATTTACAAGATTATCAAATGAAACACAATCAAATGCTCCTATGCCTTAAAACAGAACAGAATACTGAATAACTTAGCCTATCCGAAAACCCTACAGATTATACCAACTTAATGATGCTGTTCCCAATACTTGCAATACTCCCCACAAACACCCCTTCGCACAAAAAAGATAAAATCAAACACAGGATCTTGCAGGAGAGATGTCAGAGAGAGAGAGAGAGAGAGTGAGTGAGTGAGAACCAGCATGGACCGGCTTCTTTAGGTTCAGCAGCTTTTTCAACTGCCTGACTGCTTTCAGTCAATAGCTAGACAGCTAAAGACCAAATCAGACCAGAGAAAAGCTGAGCTGGGAAAACTGGACCACTCCCCTTTCATTGTACAAGTGTTCTTTTTAAAAATGTGGAAGCCTTTTGCCTGAGGCATTATCTATTAGCTATAATTAAAATGTCCCTAAAACCCATCAAGTCAGACTTTTCGGAGCCTGTGTCTTTTACAGGCTTGTTAAAGGAGCAGCAGCATCACAGCTGACTGGTTCAAAAAGTAAAAGCTGTGGGATACAGGGTAATGTGTTGAATTGGATGCAAAGTTGTCTGAGTAACAGGAAACAAATGGTAATGGTTGATGGCTGCTCTTGTGAACGAAAAGCTGTTTCAAGTGGTGCTCTGCATGGCTCAGTGTTGGGACCTCTGCTGTTTGTTTTATACATTAAGGATTTGGACTTGAATGTGATGGGCAGATTTGTGAAATTTGCAGATGACACAAAAGTTGGCGACTTAGTGGATAGTGTAGAAGATAGCTGTCATCTCCAAAAGTATTATAGATGGTTTGGAGTGGGCAGGAAAATGGCAGATGGAGTTCAGCTCTGAGAAGTGTGAGGGAATGCATTTTGGGAAGTCAAACAGTAAATGGGAATAGACAATAAATGGGAATATACTGAGGGGACAGGGTAAGTGTGCAAGTGCATGGGTCGCTATGGGTAAATGGGGTTGTAAAGGAGGCACGTGGAATGCTCTCCTTCATAGGCAGAAGGATGGAATTCAAAAGTAGGGATATAACAATGAAACCATATACGGCACTGATGAGGCTACAACTGGAGTATTGTGTTCACCCTGAAAAAGTTTGTGCTTCCAAATATACTTGTTGAACTGTAACCTGGTGTTGTGTGATTTTTTCACGAAATAGTGAGAGGGAGAGATTAGAGTATGCAGGACGAACCTGTTTCCTTTGGCAGAGAGTTCAAACACCAGGAATCATTGATTCAAACGAAGTGGTGTAGGGTTACATGATATGTGAGGAAAATGTTTTTCTATGCACAGAGTGGTGGGTATCTGGAATTTGCTGCCTGATTTGGTGGTGCAGCAGAGATCCTGAACTTTTTTAAACAAAACTCCCTGGAACTGCACCTCAGGTTCCATTAACTGCAAGGCTACGGGCTGCGGCAAGAAGATGGGATGAGAAAGGGTCTTTGGGTTGGCATGGACAAGATGGGCTGAATAGCCCCCTCTGTGCTGTATTATTTTTATGATTCAATAGTTATCAATTGGATCCTGCCAGACTTTGCAGTGTGAATATGTAAACATATTGACCATATAATGAATGTTACAGTTTGATAACGACACTCTCACATTCACCAAGCAGGAACTGAGAGATAGAGATCAATAACTAAACTCACATATCCACATACCCAATTACATCAGGTAGGCCCCACTTATGGAGCTGTATGGGTGTTGTTTCATTTCTGGATCTCATTCCTTTGGGCTTAGAATTTTAAGAAAAAATGGACAAGGAACAGCTCAGGGCAGGAGTGGAATCAGACCCATGGCTTTAATTTTAAAAAAACCTTAATGATGAGGAACTGAATGTTACATTGATGTTGCCAATCACAGGAGGTATCCCTTCTGTCTTCCTCCAGGCAAGTACTCAAAGGATCAAGACAATGTAATATTCCCTCGGTACAGAGCCAAGTGTGACCAGCTGCTTCGAATAAACAGCAGGTATGCTACTGCTGTCAGAGTGAAGAACAATCCTTTCCACAGTCACAGAGTGGATTGGGTCAGGTTCACATCGAGCTCCATTCCCAGAGAGATATGTTCAAACCAAGAGTCAAACACCACCAAGGAAACTGAAGTTTATATTTTTTAATCTATATGCTAAATGCATCCTACCCAGTTTCAATCAACTTGAATGACTTCTCATCCAAAATATACACCGCATTAAAATCTGAACATTGAACAGTACAGGACAGGAATGGGTCCTTCAGTCCACCATGTTGTGCCGAACATGCCACCAAAATGCAATTAATCCCTTCTCCCTGGCATTGGTCCATAACCATCTATTTCTTACATATTCATTTGCTTACCTAAAAGTCCTTTCAATACCCTTGTTGTAGCTTCCTCCATCTCCACCCCAGGCAGTGTGTTCCACTGCTACCACTATCTTGTTTAAAAATAAAACTGCCCCATATGTCTCAGAGTCAGAGATGTACAGCATAGGCCAGGTGCTGGCAGCAGGAGTAGATTGGGTTGGGATATCTGGTCGGCATGGACTGGTAGGAGCCTAATACCGTCAAAATTGCCCTTTCTCCAATTTAGAATTTCAACTTTTAGATCTAGTCTATTCTTTTCCATCACTATTTTAAATCTCATAGAATTATGGTCGCTGGCCCAAAGTGCTCACCCACTGACACCTCAGTCACCTGCCCTGCCTTGCTTCTCAAGAGTAGGTCAAGTTTTGCATCTTCTCTAGTAGGTACATCCACATAATGAATCAGAAAATTGTCTTGTATGCACTCAACAAATTGCTCTCCATCTCAACCTTGAACACTATGTCAGTCCCAGTCTATGTTTGAAAAGTTAAAGTCCCCTACCATAACCACCCTATTATTCTTACAGATAGAGTCATAGAGATGTACAGCATGGAAACAGACCCTTCCGTCCAACCCGTCCATTCCAACCAGATATCCCAACCCAATCTAGTCCCACCTGCCATCACCCGACCCATATTCAAACCCTTTCTATTCATATAACCATCCAAATGCCTTTTAATGTTGCAATTGCACCAGCCTCCACCACATCCTCTGGCAGCTCATTCCATACACGTACCACCCTCTGTGTGAAAAGGTTGCCCCTTAGGTCTCTTTTATATCTTTCCCCTCTCACCCTAAACCTATGCCTTCTGGACTCCTGACCCCAGGGAAAAGACTTTGCTTATTTATCCTATCCATGCTCCTCATAATTTTGTAAACCTCTATAAGCTCATCCCTCAGCCTCCGATGCTCCAGGGAAAACAGCCCCAGCCTGTTCCGCCTCTCCCTGTAGCTCTGATCCTCCAACCCTGGCAACATCCTTGTAAATCTTTTCTGAACCCTGTCAAGTTTCACAACATATTTCGGATAGGAAGGAGACCAGGATTGCACGCAATATTCCAACAGTGGCCGAACCAATGTCCTGTACAGCGCAACATGACTCCTAACTCCTGTACTCAATATTCTGACCAATAAAGGAAAACATACCAAACACCTTCTTCACTATCCTATCTACCTGCGACTCCGTTTTCGAGGAGCTATGAAACTGCACTCCAAGGTCTCTTTGTTCAGCAACACTCCGTAGGACCTTACCATTAAGTATATAAGTCCTGCTAAGATTTTCTTTCCCAAAATGCAGCACCTCGCATTTATCTGAATTAAACTCCATCTGCCACTTCTCAGCCCATTGGCCCATCTGGTCCAGATCCTATTGTAATCTGAGGTAATCCTCTTCGCTGTCCACTACACCTCCAATTTTGGTGTCACCTGCAAACTTAGTAACTGTACCTCTTATGCTCGCATCCAAATCATTTATGTAAATGACAAAAAGTAGAGGGCCCAGCACTGATCCTTGTGGCATTCCACTGGTCACAGGCCTCCAGTCTAAAAAATAATCCTCCACCACCACCCTCTGTCTTCTACCTTTGAGCCAGTTTGTATTCAAATGTATCCCATGAGATATAACCTTGCTAATCAGTCTCCCATGGTGAACCTTGTCGAACGCCTTACAGAGGTTGAAATGACTGGAGCCTAAATCCAGCACCTTAGACCACTCGGCCACGCTACCGTGGTTACAGCTGAGATCTCCTTACAAGTTTGTTTCTCAATTTCCCTCTGACTATTCGGGGGTCTATAATACAATCCCAATAAGGTGATTATCCCTTTCTTATTTCTTAGTTCCACCCAAATAACTTCCCTGGATGTATTTCCAGGAATATCCTCTCTGAGCACAGCTGTAATGTTATCCCTTCTCAAAATGCCACACCCCCTCCTCTCTTGCCTCCCTTTCTGTCCTTCCTGTAGCATTTGTATCCTGTAACATCAAGCTGCCAATCCTGCCCATCCCTGAGCCATGTTTCTGTAATTGCTATGATATCCCAGTCCTATGTTCCTAACCAGGCCTTAAGTTCATCTGCTTTCCCTGCATTTACTTCCCTTGCCTTGAAGTAAATGCAGTTTAGTTTATTCGTCCTACCTTGTCCCTGCTTGCCCTGATTGTTTGTCTCACTTCTGTTCTTAACTGTACCAGTCTCAGACTGATCTCTTTTCTCACTACGTCCGTGGTCCCGTTTCCCCCCCCACCCACACCACCCCCCCCCCCCCCACCCCAACCTTACTAGTTTAAATTGTCCCGAGCAGATCAAAAAAATTTCCCTGCCAGTATATTAGTCCCATTCCAATTTAGGTGCAATCCGTCCTTCTTGCACAGGTCACTTCTACCCAAAAGAGATTCCAATGATCCAAAAATATGAATCCTTCCCTATACACCAGCTCCTCAGCCATGCATTCATCTGTTCTATCCTCCTATTCCTGCTCTCACTAGCTTGTAGCACTGGGAGTAAATTCCTTTTTAAATTTCTGCCTAACTCTCTGTAATCTCCCTTCAGAATCACAACCTTTTCCCTTCCTATGTTGTTGGTTCCAATGTGGACAATGACCTCTTGCTGTCCCCTCTTCACCCGTGAGAACATTCTGTACCCTCTCTGAGACACCCTTGATCCTGGCACCACGGAACCAACACCATTCTGCTTTATCGCTGCTGGCCACAGAAACGTCTGTCTGTACCTCGGACGACAGAATCCCCTCACACAATTGATCTCTTGGAAGCCGATGTACCCCTCGTTGCATTCGAGCCAGTCTCAGTACCAGAAACATGAATTCTCAGGGGAACGTAGCATGAACAGCCATTGCCCGCCTACACTTTCCAAAACATCATACCTGTCCAAAGGGAAATCAAATATTGACATGAAGAGGTACATATTCAGACAGATACCCAGAGGTGATTGGACACACAGTGAGAAAGCTCTCATAAAGTGGTCTGGTTGTAAACATGTGAACAATAAATTCAAATACAGATGCAGAATAACAATCAAAAACTATACCATTGAATAAAAGTTATGGAAATTATCCAAACTGCTTTACACTGTCGAGACTGATTAATGATAGAAAAAGTCTCACTTACATTTACAATACATAGAATTTCTCCAGTGCAGAGAGAGGTAATTTGGCGCAGTCCCCTGCAACAACTCTCCAAATCTGATCCTACATAGATGTTGACCCCACCCTATCCCCATAACTCCACGTTTACCACAGTCAACCCACGGACACTGCACATCCTTGAATAATACAGGACAATTTACCATGGCTAATCCAGCAACCCTGCACATGTTTGGACCATGCAAAGAAACTAGCGCTCGCAGAGGAAACTCATGCAGACACTGGCAGAACGTACAAGCTGCACACAGATAATGAACCAAGGCTGGAATTGAATCTGTGTCCCTGGCACCACTGTGCCACCATGCCACCCTGACATGGATGGCAATAGATAAAATCTTATTCATGTTAAGCAACAGAGATTTGAAGTAAATAGAGCTCCCGCAGTTTCTGCAAGTGTCATGTTAAACAGAGACAAATGTGTAAGTACACTCACTCATTCACAGAACACAAACTGACAGGTACAGATACCTTCAGGTACAGATGCACTCATCCATTCACATAGTTGAAGCTGTCAGGGATAGACTGATGATTGCAGAAACTGTCAGATACAGATTGAAATCTGCACTCAAACATTCACATTGCAACAAACTGACCGGTACATTTTGATAACACACCCACATTCCCAGAGCAGAATCTACAGGTATATATTGATAACTACATTTTTACATTCACCTAGAACCTAATGAGGCAGATTGATAACTAAAATCACATTGACATAGCAAAAGCTGACAGGTAGAGACTGATAATGCCACTCTTATATTCACACAGCAGAAACTGACAAGGGCAGATAAATAATTGGACTGTCATCACATCACAGAAACTGACAGGGAGAGATAGATGACCAGACAGTCATATTCAAATTAAAGAAACTGATGGACAGATCAATAACGACACTTACATATTCACAGATCAGAAACTGATAGGTACAAATGGATAGGCAAAGCTGAGGACTGCAGATGCTGGAGATTGGAGTCAGGAGTGTGGTACTGGAAAAGTACAGGTCACAAAGCATCCAAGGAGCAGGAGAATCGACGTTTTGTTTAAAAGCCCTTCATCAGTACAGATGGATAACTACACCAATTCATTCACATCGAAGAAACTAACAGGAAAAGAATGATAACTAAACTCATGCATTCCTGTCGCTGAAAGCAACAGGTACATGTTAATATGGGCCCCCACATGTTCGCTTTGCAGAAGATGGCAGGTTGACATTGATAACTACGTTCACATTTTAACAATGCAGAAACTGACATCGATTGATTAAACTATCCCATTTGAGAGTAGAAACTGTCGTATTCATACAGTAGAAACCAACAGGTATAGCGTGAGAAATTCACATAGGTATGCACACAGCAGAATCTTACTGGGAAAGGGTGATACCTATACTCTCATATTCAAATAGCAGAAGCTTAGAGATGCAGATTGATAGTCTCTCATTATACGTATAAAATGGTTGGGTATATTCTCATTGGAGTTTTGAAGAGCAATGGATGACCTTTAGAGCAAAATAAAAATGATCTGAAGGGAGTTGACAGAGTTGATGCTGGGGGTAGGTCACTGCTCATGAGAGAATCCCGAGTAAGGGACACCGTTTTGAACAGGAAGCCTTCTGTCTAAGAAAGCAATGCAGAACATTGTCTCCTTGTTCTGTTCCACAGAAAGCAGTTAGGGTTGAGTTATCAGCTTAATTTATGCTAATGTAGCCATATATCTTTTTTGATACATCAGGGAGTCTTTGGTTATGGGCACTAAACATCAAAATGAGATGAAGAACATAACTAAAGTCTTTGTGATCTCTTCTCAGGACAGAGTACACACATGCAGATAGAAATGTCACAGAATTCTCAAGCTTCTTATGGTCTTCTGCTTTGAGGTATTTAAAGTGACAGAAGATTGAAAGAAATTAATAACTACAGCATATTCACTGTATCTGCAGCATCATTCACTATACACTTTATCTTTAACTTACTGATGTGTGTGTGCTCACAGATCACACACTGATCGATTCAGTTATAAGTTACCCTGATGTATCAAGGATGGAGTGAAAAAAAACCACCCATTTCATCAGAAACTTTGAGATGTTGAGATATTTGCTCTCTGTCATGCCAGTAATTGACTGATACTGAGTAAATACAAAATTAGAAACAATAAACTGGCATTTATAGAATGAAATACTGAGTCACTTGCAAAGCAATAAATCGTTAGGATACAATACAACTATTGATTGGCTAGAAACCGGCATAAACAATGTAACATCCGCAGTGATGTTGCAGATATTGTCAGTAACAACGTACATTATCCTTTATCAAAATGTTGCAGTCATAAATACAAACCCAAGTTCAATTTGCAGAAGCTGATATTCATGGGGCATGGGAGTGGAGGGTAGTGAGTCCTACCTGAGTCTGTCCAAAGTGGTACCTGGTACTTTCAAATTTCACACCGACAGAGTAAAGCAACAAGGTACACTTTGGAAGGTTTGAGTTACAGTCCAGTAACATACTGACATGTTAAGATTGTGAAGTAGAGTTTACAAAAATACATCTCAGAAACAGACGGGCACAGATTGGAGTCGAGAGTGTAGTCCTGGAAAAGCGCAGCATGTCAGGCAGCATCCGAGGAGCAGGAGAATCGTTGTTTTAAGCATAAGCCCTTCATCTCGACGTTTTGGGCATAAGCCTCTGATCCCCAGCATCTGCAGTTCCCACTTTCTACTGGGGGCACAGATTGAAGGAATATTTCTAAGTGGCTGGCAAATAGTGTAACGTTTTACCGCTCACATCAGTGTTTGATGGTTACAGAATAAAACCGGTCTTGAAATAACACTGCCTATTAGATGGAGGACCAGAGCCTCATTGGACAGATGTTGAGTTAATGCGAAATGTGTAAATTAGGACATGACAGATATAAAGTTAAAGTGACACATATACGTATAGCATGCTGACAGTTGCTGGTTAACAGGCATTCGCGTAAGACGGAGAAAAGTTATAAATCCCTGCATGAAACTGCAAGACGCCTAATTGAAAAGTGCAGCAACGTGGTTCAGTACACTGCAGGTACTTTCAAAGCACCCAGTTATCGATACGTCTCTGGGCCCACAGTTATCAGTCAAGGTCTCAGAAATATATTCATCAATATATGACTCAACAAAAGTATTCCATATAAACTTTTTCTTATAATTTCTCCAACTCCGTGCAATTGGGAATGAGTTGGATCAACCCCAAGTGGAGAAAACATTCAGTCAGGTTCCAGTGGTATGTGTAACTTGACAACAAATGTAATCGCAATTTCGAATGGATGAGAGCTTTTTTTCACACAGTGCAGAGTTCTGTGTTAATTCCATCCTATACAGAGGAACAGAACAGACATGCGGAGCTAGAAACACATCAGCACAACAACGAGCAAAAGGAAACCGAGCCAATACCACAGTCACTTTCTGTATCGCAGACACAAAACAAATCTCTCTCAGTCAGACGGACAGGAACAGAATCACCATCCACTTCGCATTTCGTTGCAGATCCACATTGGATCTCACATTAACCAATCAGAGAGACTCCATGTTTGGGAATCACTCTTAATAAACTACCCAATCAGAAGCAAGTCTTTCCCCATCCCTCATTCGCATTGATGACGCCGTCAGTCTATAAAGAGGGAGCTCCGAGCCCGCTTTTCCTTATTCTGTTTTTGAAAGTGAGCGGCGCTATGGCAGATGAGAAGAAAACCCAGCAAACCTCCAAGAAGGGCGCGAAGAAAATCATTAAGAAGGCGCCAGCAAAGGGCAGCAGGAAGAGGAAAAGGACTCGGAGAGAAAGTTACTCCATCTACATCTACAAAGTGATGAAGCAGGTTCACCCCGACACCGGCATCTCCTCCAAGGCCATGAGCATCATGAACTCGTTCGTCAACGATATTTTCGAGCGTATCGCGGGGGAGGCTTCCCGCCTGGCCCATTACAACAAGCGCAGCACCATCAGCTCCCGGGAGATCCAGACCGCCGTGCGGCTGCTGCTGCCCGGGGAGCTGGCCAAGCACGCCGTGTCGGAGGGCACAAAGGCGGTGACCAAGTACACCAGCTCCAAGTGAAGGGCCGCACTGCGCTGAAACACACACATTCACAACCCAAAGGCTCTTATAAGAGCCACCCTCAACGTCCCTAAGATAGCTGAACCATTTCTTCAGTTCTTTGTTTTAGTTCGTGATTATTGATAGAGCAATTTAACTTCTCCCGCTATATGTTTCTGAGTTAATAACTACTTTTTTGCAAATTAGTCGGGAGTGGGGTGGACGAGAGCAGATCAGGCGCCAGTGAGTCGTTTTCTGTCTTGTTTACCTCTGGCAGACAAATGCCCACGTCTTTCACCCCCACGTTGATGCATTTTACCTTCTGATTTACTTCACCTTTCCAATGCGCGGGTTTGATCCGACTTCTCGCTCTGCAAAATAACACTTCATGCTGTTGGTGAGAACTTCCAAAGCGAACCAAGAGAACACCAACACAGATACCGGACAGAAACGTGGAGCTTTTGCTGAATCTGATCGAGATCGGTAAGGGAGGTCAGCTTTAAAATATCGCCTGAAAAAAGTGTTCGCCCTCGATGCTGAGCCGGAGGAATGCTGTGTGCTGTTTTATCAGCATATCGGGGTGGGATTGAAATGTGAAAAGGAAAGACAGGTTGCAGACTGGGGTGTTTGACCTGTTTTGTTTCAGCTGCTTCTTAAGGTTTAGAAAATAACCCACTCTCAAGATCAGAAATGGACAGATACAGATCGGCAAATGAGGGAGAGTAAGACCGTGTGAAGTACACATTTGTAAACTAAAAGTAAATAGCATGTGTATTAATATTTTTTTAACTTCCTCAGTTTTTTGTACTTCATTTTTCAGGTAAAACATACTGCTTTGTTTGGAATTTGGCGGGCTTTTCAAATTGTAAAGAAAGCGGTTGATGATTTGGCGCCGGTACTCTCCGCCCTCCTCCCCGGGCCCTCTCCGGATTGGGGAATGAGGCAGATATCTGATTGGGAATTGAAACAACATTAGGCGGGGCTGAACAATGGGACCAATCAGAAACAGCCGCCCCACCATTCCTCCCGAAGGAATAAGAGGCCGCAATGTGGGCGGAGTGTAGCATTCTCTGTGAAAGTGTTTGTGATCATGTCTGGGAGAGGAAAGGGCAGTGGGAAAGGTCGCGCCAAGGCGAAGTCTCGGTCGTCCCGGGCTGGCCTGCAGTTCCCGGTGGGCCGTGTTCACAGGCTCCTGAGAAAGGGCAACTATGCTGAGCGTGTGGGTGCCGGAGCGCCGGTCTATCTGGCTGCGGTGCTGGAGTATCTGACGGCTGAAATCCTGGAGCTGGCCGGCAACGCGGCCCGGGACAACAAGAAGACCCGCATCATCCCCAGGCACCTGCAGCTGGCCGTGCGCAACGACGAGGAGCTCAACAAGCTGCTGGGAGGGGTGACCATCGCTCAGGGCGGGGTGCTGCCTAATATCCAGGCCGTGCTGCTGCCCAAGAAAACTTCCGCTGCTGGATCTGCTAAAAAGTGAAGAGACCGTTCTTGAATCTGACAACCCAAAGGCTCTTTTCAGAGCCACTCACAGCATCTGTGAAAGGAGCTGAACTCTGTCAAGTTGAATTACTTTCCTTTTAATGTGTAAAGCCCTGGCCGTTATACCTAACATCGCTACATTTCTATCTCCTTTTTATTGGATATTGTTACTGTTGGTAGCAGCAGAGGGAGATTATATCCGAAAACGATTATGAGAGTGTCTGGAACTACTTTATTCCTCATTGCACGGTCACTGCCTGAGTAACCTTTGTTTGATCAATGAGTCTAGAATAGTGTCACGGATGTTCCCGATCGGGTTTGGCTTCACGCTTCCTTTAACTGCATCAGAGAGAGCTAAATCCTCCCGCTGTCTCTGCAGCATTTCCCACTTCAATTCATTCTCTGCTCGGTTCAATTCAACACCTCCCCTCCCCTCCCCTCCTACTGCACCTACACCTACACCTTACAATTACAAGGATGCGATTATTTACATGGAATAACCAGTTTGCACAAACTCGATTGGCCGAATAACCTCTCATGTACACTGCAGGTCTACTTAGAATTTTAAAATCATACACCATAGTACAAAGCAACAAAGTGAACAGTCCACTCCGAAAGCTCTCTGCCGTACCACAAAACACGGTATTGGTAAATTTTCGAAACCGAGATACTTATAAAAGTCGCGATAAATGTGAAATAACCAGCCACAATAACAGTTCCCTCAGCATGCGCTACCTCTCACGTCCTCAGGTCTCCGCTCTCTTTCGGAGGGTTTGGGTGGCTCTGAAAAGAGCCTTTGGGTTCGCTGGAAAAGGGTCGCTTTATGCTCAGCCGCCGAATCCATAGAGAGTGCGGCCCTGGCGTTTCAGAGCGTACACCACATCCATGGCGGTGACCGTCTTGCGCTTGGCGTGCTCAGTGTAGGTGACCGCATCCCGGATCACATTCTCCAGGAAAACCTTCAGCACCCCGCGGGTCTCCTCGTAGATCAAGCCCGAGATGCGCTTGACCCCGCCACGGCGAGCCAGGCGCCGTATGGCTGGTTTCGTGATGCCCTGGATGTTATCACGGAGCACTTTGCGGTGCCGCTTCGCTCCGCCTTTTCCCAGGCCTTTGCCTCCTTTACCTCTTCCAGACATCACGCTTCTTCACTCCAATCGCTGCCGAATGAGAGCCGAGCTGCCGCCCCTTCCTTTTTTATACAGCCCGGCCCGACCTGACTGAGAAAGAGCTGACAGAGAGGGAGAGGCGGGTCCGGAGAGGAAACTGAGTGACAGACAGATCATCCAGCTCACTCCCGCCCCAACTGTATCTGGGACTGATAGTTTTCACCCCAAAGCTGACTGTTCCTGAGTAGAGGAGCGCATGCGTGAGACCCTCCCCCAGCGCTGCCATTGAGGAGCATTTACTCAGTGAGTGCAAGAGGTTTGTGTGAAACAGACCGCAATGGAGAGATCAGCGCCCAGGGAAGCGAGGGAACAGCAGGCTCCTTCCAGCAGCACATCGGGATGGGAGCCTGGGACACAGAGGGGGCTCCAAGACCGGGATTGATTCGGGGTGAGTTCAGGAAGAACCGGGGGCAGTTTGTAAGAGGCCGAGCGGAGCAGGAACTGGTCCCGGAACTTGGAGTGAGCGGGCTGGGGGAAGAGAGAGGCCTTTCTCGGGCTGGGTGTGGGCCTGCTGAGGGAGATTCGTGCGGTTTACAATCCTCTGAACCCTGTTTTAATTTCAATCTGTTTCCTGCTGTTCCTTGAATTTAGGTGGACCAACTGAAGGAATGTGATACTCTTGTAAAAAGACATACATTGGAATCTTAGTAAAAACATTACAAATAGCGCCGTTTTTCTTCTTTCGAGCAGGTAGTTGGGGAGTTGGATATTGAACTGTCTAAGCGTGCTGGTGGTTGAGTATTCCCATTCATGGTACTGGGCAGTTGTTACTCAGTTTCTGGATCTCACTCAACTGATATCAAGTTAAAAATCACAACACCAGGTTATAGTCCAACAGTTTTTTTGGAAGCACTTGATGTGTAACGTTATGCACTAGCATCTCCAAATCAACTGGTATCGAATCACACGAAAAACAAACCCAATCCCCAGACAGAGAGCAGCTTAGGGCAACAATGGAATTAGATCCGTGGTTCTGGTTAAGTTGTTGGCTTTAAAAAAAACCACACATCCTACTTAATATGCAATAAATGTGTCAATGATCAGTTCAATATTGCCAGACTAGCCTCTTGTTGATTTGTAGGTGGTGTCCCTGTGTCTTCTTCCAGCAAAACACCTGAGGGACTAAGACGCTGTAAAACTTCCTCCGTTCAAATCACAGAGTAACCAGCTGTCTCCAACAAACGGAAGGTATGTAGCCCATTGGCATTTACACACCAGCGTTGGAGATAGATGAACTGAGTTCTCATTCAAAATAGATGTTCAGGAACAGCACTAAAATGTGCAGTTATTAAGAACATTTTCAAAGTTACAATGAAGATCGACAAATAGGCAACATTGAAACGATGCAACAACGACCATCTGTGAAGATGAGATGGAGGGAAACTGCTCACCGACGAGCAAGAGTTACTGAAGAGTCGTTGAGTCACAGAGACAGAGAGCATGCAAACAGACCCTTCGGTCCAACTTGTCCAGATATCCTAACCTAATCTCGTCCCATTTGCCAGAACTTAACCCATCTCCCTCTAAACCGTTCCTATTCATATTGTTAAAGTACAGATACGAGATGGCCAGGGTATCACTTGTGGACTCAGACCTATAAGCCTCGTCCTGGAGATCCTGGTTCGTCCTGGAGATCGTACTGTTTGGTAGTCTGGAATAAAAACCTCTTACAAACAGGTTAGCTCAATTTTAGCCTTGCTCTTTATTTACCAATAGAATCACTGTTACAACGTAACATTGACACCTAAAACCTTAGAAATGTACCATAACAGCTCTTCCTTTAAGAGCCCTCGCACACTACTCCACTCTTCTGTCTCAAATAGGCTTCCTTTTTACAAAATTTTACAATAAACGCTGCATGTTCTTAATTAGACAGAAAGGCAATCATTTGTAAGGAAAAGAAGTTAATTAACAGGTCTGAGCGCTTAACTGATCACTCCTGTAGGCCCTTAGCCATCCATCAGGTGGGAAAACAGATCCAGCCGAGTCAGTACCTGTTGGTGAGGTAAGTCCCTGTCATAAAGAGGTATCAGTCTAAACTAAGTGGGAGAGGTCATAAGGTAACCTTGCACAGCTTGCATGTCAGATATCACTGTTTTACAAAATGGCATCTTAGTGAGGAGGGCAAGCTTTGACCATAAAATGGCTTCCTGACAGATTGTGTCAGAATCTCTTCAATGATCAGTTTAGAATAATTTTTAAGCTAGGAGCAGACTCCTGCTTTTTATCTTAAACACAAAATCATTCTGTACCTGAGGCTGAAAGGTTACATTTTAGAGTCTGCATTTCATAATCAGCAATGGCTACATCTCACTCACTCTCACACACACAATAAGAACCCATTATAATTGACAGGACCTGACTGTTTATTACAAGGCTTTTGGCATGCTTCTGAGACGACACCGAGTTTCCGAGATCACGATCAAACATTGTCATTAATTTCATAAGCTAACATCCGTGAATGTTATCACTCTGTATCCTTTTTACACAGATTCATTGATGTTAAGGCAAATGTTCTTAATTGCTTTAGAGCACCCTGTTATCACTTGGTTAGAACAGATGTTTTTTATCTTCTGCAGGTCCTAGGTTCCCCCTTTTGTGGCCTGATGCCTCCCTGCCTGTCCTGTTTATTCTCTTGTGTTCTATAATTCAACATTAGATTTAATCTAAGTATTTAAGGACAAGTTTCAAGACTTTCTTATTATACCCACTCAGATGCCTTTTAAATGTTGTAATTTTACCAGGCTCCACCACTTCTCCGTGCGCCTTATGATTTTATAAACTTCTATAAGGTCACTCTCCAGGGAACACAGTTCCAGCCTATTCAGCCTCTGCCAATAGCTCAAATTCTCCAGCTGGGATGAATCATATTTCCACTGAGTATGTGTGTGACTGAGAAGGACAGAATTAATCCTTTACTGAATAGTTGTCACATACAGAGATGACAATTAAATAATGTGAATTTCAAACACACAATCTATGCAGGTAGCTCATGTGCTACTTGCAATATGTCCTTTCTATAACCCACTGGCAATACAACTTCTGCCCATTTCTCATCTGCCTGAATGTGATGTTCTCCATTTCCTCATTAAGATATCATTTTTAAGATAATAACAATCGGGGAAACATTTGGATTCATTTTGTGTATGCCTTTTGATACAATTGCTTTAAATTTGTCTTTTTGCTGTAACTCAGTTAATTTACCTGAGCTAAAGATGTCTGCTTTGTCGTCTCTGTTCCTGGTTTGTCTCAGCCATCTGATGAAACTAATTTGCTAATCTGCTAATTTCCCTTCAACTTCCTTATCTGTATTCTTTGATCTTTTCTGTTTCAACTGGTGACATTGTGACCTCGTAATCACAGAGTCAGGAAACATCCTGCAATAGTTCAGTTGCCTGAATTTCCATTGGCTTTTCAGCCACAGTCGGCAGCACTCCTACCGGTGAATCAGCAACATCACTACCAACAACAAATTGTATTCCTGGAGCTAAGCGTTTGTCTAGTACTCTGACTATGACTTTTCCCCTCTTCACTAGGCACTCTAACCTCACATCTAACAATTGTGTATTTCTTGTCACTGAATTCCTGTTACTCATACCTTTTCTGGCAATAGTCCTTCAGAGGTACATATATCCACATCTTTTAGCATCACAGATTGAGAGGATCCTTCTATCTCTTAATATTGTTACCTCTTTACCTGCTGCTTCTGGCCTATGTGAGTAAACTTTAGCTTCACGGTGTATGGTTTAAGAAGATCTGGCACTTCCTCTATAAGCAACCTCTGACCAGCTTGTACACCTTGGTACAGCTTTCTAGTCTCCACAGTGCTCTCTGTTACCACTCCAACAAAATTCACTGGCTTATCCTGTTTTCCTACATCTGGCTTCTCAGTGCATTTCCTAACCCACCAACACTGATTTCAGGTGGCCTACTTTATTGAAAACATCAGAGCTTTTTCACTTCTCTTTCCTTATGATCTTCACAGAGATCTACTTTTTACTTTCCACGTGAGAATTTCTCTTACCCACAATTATTATCCCTCAGAGTGAAATTGATTTTGGCAGCCCAATTTTGATTTATCGATCAACTCAATCATCAGCCATTTCTGATGCCAGTCTTGCTGTTTCAACACTCTGCTGTTCCACATGAGTTCTCATTAATTCAGGAAGCAAACTTTTGAACTCCTGTCTAAGTGCCAATTTCTGATGTTCAGACTCCCTCTTTCTTCCTTTTCTCTCTCTCCTTTTCTCTCTTCTCCCTCTCTTTTGCTTTTAATTGGAATTCAGCTGTTTCATTTCTGTTGCCCTTTCCTT
The DNA here is from genome assembly GCF_020745735.1 of Hemiscyllium ocellatum. NCBI lineage: Eukaryota > Metazoa > Chordata > Chondrichthyes > Orectolobiformes > Hemiscylliidae > Hemiscyllium > Hemiscyllium ocellatum. The sequence goes on along the minus strand of NC_083449.1, from coordinate 4,612,567 downwards.
GATTTTTGCCTCTAACTCCAGTTGCTTCATTTTTAATTGAATGTTAGCCATTCTAAAGATTCTGATGCCATTTCCAGCCATTACCTGTTGAGCTATTACTGTCATTATCACCCTTTTCCTTGTGGATGGAGGCCAGTTGAGTCCCAGCTTGTCGGCTAATTCCAGCAACTTGGCCTTAATCACTTTTTTGCAAAAATCTGAAGTCACTTCTTCCACCCCCTAGAAAACTCTTGATGACTCAAAGAGCCATTTCTATCCCTACCACTATTTCCTGATGAAGGGCTGATGCCCAAAACATTGATTCTCCTACTCCTCAGATGCTGCCTGACCTGCTGTGCTTTTTCAGCACCACATTCTTGTCACCGATCTCCAGCATCCGCAGTCCTCACTTTTTCTGAGCACTGTTAAAACCAATTAAATTTAACACCCAGAACAACACACCAAGACTTAGCACTCACTATCTTCCAGTCTAACAACCTGTATCCCAAATCAGAACTACACTGCAGAATAAAACTCTGCAAACAGCCCCCAATCTGTTATGGAAAAGGCCAGACCCCCTTTCAAGAAAGTAACCCAGACCTTGACTTTGCTAGTTGTTTTAAGTCGGTGTAATGAAGATATTCCAGGAGGGATGCAGCTGGTCAAACAACACAGTATTGATTTCAAAAATTACCAAATGATACACAAAAGAGAACAGAATATTGAATTACTTAACAAATCCAAAAACCCAAATGATTGTACCAACTTAATTAATGATGGTGTTTCCAAAATTTAAAACAATCCCCATAAGCACCCCTTGGCACAAAAGGTAAAATCAAACACAGGGTCTTACAAGGGAGATGTCAGAGAGAGAGAGAGAGAAAAAACCATCATGGACCTGCTTCTTTGGGTTCAGCAGCTTTTTCAACTGCCTGACCGCTTTCAGTCAATAGCAGACAGCCAAAAACCAAATCAAACCAGAGAAAAGCTGACAACACAACAATTGGCGATATAGAGGATAGCTGTAAGCTCCAAAACTATATAGTTGGTTTGGTGGAGTGGGCAGAAAAGTGGCAGATGGCGTTCAGGTCTGATAAGCATCAGGGAATGCAATTTGGGAAGTCAGACAATAAATGGGAATATACTGAGGGGACAGGTTAAGTGAGAGAACTTGGTGTGCAAGTGCACAGGTTCCTAAAGTGGATGGAGTTGTATGGAAGGCACATGGAAAGCTCTCCTTGATTGGCAGAGGGATGGAACAGAAATGTAGGGAAATAACAATGAAAATGTATGAGGAACTGGTGGCTACAGCAGGAGTATTGTCAGTTCATCACATCACAGCAAGGACGTCATTGCTCTGGAGAGAGTACAGAAAAGATTTACTAGAATGTTGCCAGGGCTGGTGAATTGTGACTATCAGGAGAGGTTGGGGTTGTGTTCCTTGGAACAGAGGTGCCATGATTAAGGAATACAGGATGACCCCCCCCATATCCCCAGGTCCGGTTATCCGAGTTTCACTGACCTGCGGTTTACTGTTGTTCGAGCATATAAAAGGGAATGTTTCAGATCAAGGGACCAGGAGGCTGCCGGGAACGTATATTTCCATTTAAATTAATGGGTTCACACCTGTCTACAGATTTGGGTTTCCTCCATAGGTCCTGGAATGTATCCCCCACGGGGACGGGGAGAGGGTCTACAGTACTAAATGGTGAGCGAGCTGATGAAGAAGGAGCACTCTGAAAGCGTGCATTTCCAAATAAACCTGTTGAACTATAACCTGCTGTTGAGTGATTTTTAACTAATTAGTGAGAGAGAGACATTAGAATAGATAAGAACCACCTATTTTCTTTGGCAGAGTGTTCAAACACCAGGGGTCACAGATTCAAGCTAAGTGGCTGTAGGATTGGATGATAAATGAGGAAAAATGTTGTTCATGCAGAGAGTGGTGGGTATCTGGAATTCGCAACCTAGCAGGAACAGACAGGTATAGATCAATAACTAAACTCACATATCCACATACTTGCTTGCCTCAGGTGGCCCCATTCATGGAGCTGTATGGGTGTTCTTTAGTTTCTGAATCTCACTCAATGGGTTTTAAAAGTTTTAGAAAAAAAATGGACAAGGAGCAGCTCAGAGCAGGAGTGGAATCAGACCTGTGGTTCTGTTTAAATTGCTGGCGTTGAACAAAAAAAAATCATAACGATCACTAACTGAATGTTACATTGATGTTGCCAATCACAACTGATGTTGATTTCCAGGAGGTATCTCCTGTCTTCCTCCAGGCAAGTACTCAAAGGACCAAGACAATGTAATATTCCCTCGGTACAGAGCCAAGTGTGACCAGCTGCTTCGAACAAACAGCAGGCTTGTTACTGCTATCAGAGTGAAGAACATCCTTTCCAGTCACATAGTGGATTGAGTCAGACTCACACTGAGCTCTATTTCCAGAGAGATATGTTCAAACCAAGAGTCAAACACCACCAAGGAAGTAGAAGTTTAGATTTTTAATCTATATTCTCAATGCATGCTACTCATGTCCCTCCAAACCCTTCCTATTCATATACCTGTCCAAATGCCTCTTAACTGTTGCATTTGTACCAGCCTTCACCACTTTCTGCCAGCTCATTTCATACTCGTACCACCCTCTGCGTGAAAAAGTTGCCCCTTAAGTCTCTTATATCTTTCCCCTTTCACCCTAAACCTATGCCCTCTAGTTCTGGACTCCCTGACCGCAGGGAAAAGACTTTGCCGATTTACCCTATCCATGCTCCTAATAAATTTATAAGCCTCTATAAGGTCACCCCTCAGCCTCTGACGCTCCAGGGAAAACAGACCCAGCCTGTTAAGCCTCTCCCCATAGCTCAAATCCTCGAACCATGGCAACATCTTTGTAAATCTTTCCTGAACCCTTTCAAGTTTCACAACATCTTTCTGATAGGAAGGAGACCAGAATTGCAGCGATGTTCCAACAGTATTAGTTTTGCTTGTTGTCTGTTAAGGTCTTTCAAGTTCATTAGCTGCTGTTTTAGTGTGTGTTGGGTTTATGGGCTATCATGATGCCAAGGAGTCTGCCTAGCCTGGCAGTAATTTCTGAGATACCTTTGATGTAGGAGACAGTGGGTGGGGTTTCTGGACATGTTTTGTCTGTTTGTTTGGGTTAGTTGCTGAGAAATTGGCGGACTGTGTTCAGTGGGTACCCATTCGTTTTGAACACAGTATCGGTGATTTTCCTCCGCTCTGCATAGTTCCTCTGTGCTGCAGTGTGTGTTGGCTCATTGAAATAATGTTCTGATGCAGCTTCGTTTGTGGGTGTTGGGATGATTGCTTCTGTAGTTCAATATTTGGTCTGTACATGTTTTTCTGGAGATGCTGGTTTGAAGCTCCCCATTGGCTGTTTGCTCTACTGTGACTTCAAGGAATGACTCTATCTCTCTGACTGACAATGAGTTTCAAAAACATACACCATCCTGACATACTTTCCAATGTCTAACTGCCTTGCAGTTCCATTGACATTGCAAGTAACAGAAAATGTTACATTCAAAATTATTTCTACCCACAGATCCTTTGTCAGAGAGAGAGAGAGAGGGAGAGAGAGAGGCCGTCAACACAGAATCAGGCCCTTCATAACTTTAGAGTCTGCACTAATCAGAAACAACCAGCTAACAGTTTTCATCATGATCAGCCAGCATCAATTTGCATAAATGTATCATGGGAGCAGAGGAGCTACTGCCCCATCTTTGTCACAACATCATTCACCGTTTCTTCATATTGAAGTAGAAGACTTTGTTTTGTCTGTTTCAGTCCAACCAGAAACTTTTTGAAAGATAATTGTGTACTACTTTCAAAATTAGTTGCAATTATCTACAAAGAGCTCGGCATTCGTCCTATCCTTCCCGAGGAAGTATCACACAAAAGCGTGAAATCTGACTGCAATTTCACAATTCATCAATGGAATCTAATAACCACCCTTCAAAGCAGTGGAGAAAGGGAAAAAAAGCCAAAATTGGTCGGTTTGTAAGGCTGCTCATTATATTTTCAAGCAGAGTTGAACAGTGTTGATTATTCCATAAACTGAATTTGACAGTTTACATATTCTGCTCTGCGTGAAAAAAAAATCCTTTTCCTTTCCTCCTTCCTACTATAGAGTAACACAAGAGTACTGTTAATGGTACATCATCGCACTACAGAGCAGGGTAATGTTCTGTCTACATCAGAAAAAAAGTTAATTAGCCACTTGTCTTTTCTGTACAAGGAACATTATGGTCAGTCAGTTCCAATGCAGTTGAATAGTTTGTCACCCTTTCACTTTGTTGCAAATGGATTCAGTTTACACTGACTTAATTCAGCAGTGTTCAGAAAAGTACATCAATATGCACTGAAACAAAATTAATGGCATTCTGAAGACGAACATTTTATACCAATGTTCGATTCTGCATTATACAAAATACAAAATGTTCACTGTGTATCCTACCTTGACTCTGAAGAACAACACAGAATCCTTTCTGTTGGAGTGTGTTACGTTTTCACTTACACGTGATTCCTACCGGCACTAATAATGAAAGATCTTAGGCTGTTTCCCATCCACTACAGGAGACGTGAACTGAGTTACAGAGTGGCAGCATAAGAGCAAACTCACTCTCACTCAGCCACTGAATGCTGAAAGGAAAAGAATCAAATTAGGCCTGAATTATTTCCAGATATGAATTGACTTTCAACATCGTTTATCACAGCTGAGGATATGCAATGCCCAGCAGCGCTTGATAAAATCTACTATACAGGTATGCACACACAATGTAACAATAATCTGAGACTGAAATGCAATACAATTAAGCATCATTGAAAAGAGTTTATTTACAGAGTTTATGCTACACAGACACAAACCCACAACTGAACATAAATGAACAAGGTCAAGTTATTCTCCAATGAACCCTCTCCAGAGCTTGAGAATCCTCCCTTTTAAAAAAAGTGCCCAGAACTGAAAACGAATGAGATCTGACCAATGATCTGTGATTGAGACTGTGGGAAACATATCAAAACGAGCACTATAGTTATTAAAAGTCAGGTGACAGCAGAACTGATGCCGAATTGTCCTATCCATAGAGACACTGACAATGAGTGGATGAAGTTCACATTCCCAACAATTACTGCAGAACCGATGCATAACAGGATGTCCCAGTACAGACACAATAAGCTGAATGGTCTGCTTCTGAGCTGTACCATATCAGTGACTCTGATTTTGATGAGAAAGGAGATGACATGTTGTTATGTTGCACATTGGTATGGAAAATATCAGGCAGAAATGGACTGACATGTAGAATAAAACTCTCTTTCACAAAGTAAACACCAACAATGTCTGGGTACAAATTAAAACTAAATGTCTCAGTGACACCACAGATCCCAGCCTCTCTACCCAAACAGGAAATACGTGACCATAATTCAGAATGGTTCTCAGGATAAAGCAGTTTCCCTTCTGCCAACGCCCTTTCTCCTCTCTCCCCCATCCACCCCGACAGACTGACAGTCAACTAAAAAAAAATCAGAAAATGTGGAAAAGATGAAGATCCAGTCTCAACACCCTCATAACAAATATCACAGAATGTATCACATAGACACAGAGAATATTACTAGCTTCCACTTTGATACACAAGAGTGGAATCTGACAAGTGCAGGCTGATAACTACACACTCATTCATGTTGCAGAAATAGACAAACAAATGATGATGACACAGTTACTGTGATGCAAATCTGTGTCTAATAGTCTCCATCGGTCAGTTTCTCTCAACTGAAGTCTCACACTCGCATTGCAGTAACTGTCAGGGACAGATTAATAACTGCACTCTCATTCACGAAGCTAAAACTGACAGGAATAGAATTCACAGAGCAGAGTCTCACAGGTACATATTAGTACCTGCATTGTTCACATTCATCAAACTGGATCTGACAGGTAGAAATTGATAAGTAAATTCACATATTGACAAGGCAGAGATTGAGGGGCATAGATTGGTAACTGCATTCACATACTGATAGGAGAAATTGACAAGTACAGATTAATATTGACAGTCTCAATTCACAGAGCAGGAACAGACTGGTAAGTACACTCACATTCACATCGGGGAAACGGACATGGAGAGATTGATAGTTACATGCATACAGAAGTAACTGACATTGATAACTACATTGGTTATATAAATGATTAGGAGTTGGGTATTGAGGATATAATTTCTGAATTTGCAGTTGATACTAACTCAGGGAGATGAGTGATTGGGAGGATGATGTTGAGTGACTTCACAGGAAGATTGTCCAGTTGGCCAAATGGGCAGATATTTGGCAATTAATTCCAATGCAGAGAAATGTGAGGTAATGCATTTTGCTAACAGAAACACAGAGCAACAATGCAGGGTCAATGGTACGTCTTTGGAGGGAGCACCGGAGCAGAGGGACCTCGGAGTGATCATTCTCTTAAGTTGGCCAGGCAAGCTGAAACCGCTGTGAAGGCGGCTTATAGGATCTTTGTGGTTATAGAGGCATTGAGTATAAAACTGAGGAAATGATACTACACCTCTACAAATCATTGGTCAGGTCAGTTTTGTTCAGTTCTGGGCATTTTATTTAAGATAGGAACTTCAAACTCTGGAGAGCATTCATTGAATATTTACTAGAATGATAGCAGGAATGAATAATTTTACATCCAAGGAAAGATTAGTGATATCAGGCTCCTTTTCCTTTGAGCAGAGAAAATTAAGAGGGGAACCTTATGGAGGTGTTCAAAATTATGCAGAATTTTGCCATGGGAAAGAAGAATATTTTTATTACCAATAGTTGGTATGTCAGGAACTCAGGGTTACAATTTCAAGATTGTCAGTGAGAGAGCTAGGTGTGACATGAGGAGAAACGTCTTTACACAGTTGTTAGAATTTGGATTGTGCAGCCTGGGATCATGGTGGAGGCCATATGAGGTATGAAAAGAGAGCTGGATATGTACTGGAAGTGATGTAATTAGAGGGCAATGAAGATAGGGCTGGAAAACAATCCTGCCTTGAATTATTTCCAGTTGGCCACAATTTAAACAAAAGATGAAAAGTACAGCATAAAATCTGAAATCTGTGTCTCACACCTGCACACACACACACACCATGGGTGCAGGGAAAAATAAGCAATACTGCAGTTAGGCGGTAATGTGGGGGTTAAAAAGGAAAGAAAAAAATAAATAGGAGTGTCTGTTTGATCACACAGCATAAAAAGAAAAAAAAAAATGAACAGGGATGTCAGGGGTTCTTGGATAAAAGAAAACATAAAATCTGAAATCTCTGCCATCAACAGTTAGATTGTGCTACAGCGGGATCAACTGACACACTGAGGGTTGTGGGAGAGACAATTATGCAGATGGTTTCTCAAGACAAGTCCATCTTTGGAACTGACATCTTGCTGAGTGAATTGAGACAAAGCCTAGCTGAGTCACAGAAACGTGACATTGCTCTGCCTTCACTCCCTTGTCCTCCTTATTTGCTGGAAGGTAGGATTGCTATTGATCGATTTGTGAAGCTTCACAGGCTTTCTTCTGTGCTGTCTCACAATGTCCATGGAAGGCTGGCATCAACTTTTCCCTCTTCATCTTGACCTGGTTCCTCATCCTCTCCTGTATCTATGTGCCTCAGGGTGGCGTATGTGATGCAGGGTGGTTGTTGTTCCACTTGGTCAGCCTGAACACAAGTCAACACTGAAACGTAGTAGATAGGAGCAAGACCAAAATTGGTGGCATTGTGGACAGAGAAGGTGATCGAAGAGTACAATGGAAATTTGATCAACTGGGCCAGCAGTTGAGTAGCAGAAGAAGTTTAATTTAGATAAAAGTGAGTGCTGCATTTTGATAAGGCAAACCAGGGCAGGACCTACACTGTTCATTGTACAAGTCTAGGAAGTCTTTCTGAACAAACAGACCTAGGGGGTGCATGTGAATAGTTCCTTGAATGTGGCCTTGCAGCTAGACACAATGGTGAAGGCGGCATTTGGCATGCTTGCCTTCATTAGTCGACAGGAGTTGGGGCATCATGTTACAGCTATACAGGATGTTGGTGAGGCCAGTTTTAGAACACTGTGTACAGTTCTGGTCAACCTGCTGTGGAAAGGATGTTCTTAAGCTCGAAAGGGCACAAATAACATTTACAAAGACCATATGATATAGCAACCATTCGGCTCATCAATCTGTTCCACCATTCCATCATGGCTGATATGTTTCTTAACCGCATTCTCTTGCCTTCTGTCTACTGATCAAGAACCTCTATCTTAAAGAGATAATGACAACCGTCTGCAGCAATGTTTTCCACAGATTCTCCACTGTCTGGCTGAAGAAACTCCTCCTCATTAAATGGTGGATCCAGGTCAAGGGGCTGAATGGCCTCCTCCTACTCCTTTATACGAATATTCCACATTAATAAATCTTGGAACCCCTGCAGTTACAAAGTGGCACTTTCACACACCAGAGCAATTAGTGATTTCAAATAGAAACTGCAAGTCCAAATGGTTTATTTTCACACATTCCAGATTCCCACCATCTTCTGGGGGAAACAATCTTCAAATCCCTCCTTAAGCCTCTTGCTCTTCACTTTAAAATGATGCTCCCTTGTTACTGATCTTTCGACTAAGGGAAATAGCTGCTTCCTGTCCCCCTGTCCATGTCCCTCATAACAGAGTCAGAATCACACAGCAAGGAAACAGACCCTTCAGTCCAACTACTCCATGCCGTCCATAATCTCAAACTAAACTAGTCCCACTTGTTTGCACTTGGCCCATATCTCTCCAAACCCTTCCTATTCTTGAACTTACTTAAATGTCTTTTAAACTCTGTAACTGTCCTCATACCTGCCACTTCCTCTGAAAGTTCAATCCACACATGAACCACTCTCCGTCAAAAAATGTTACCCGACATGTCATTCTCAAAAATGTTTCTCTTCTCAACTGAAAAATATGTCCCCTGGTCTTGAAGTTCCCCCACCCTAGGGAAAAGACACCTGCTATTCACCTCATCTAGGACTATCATGATTTCATAACCTTCTATATCCCTCAAACTTCCACCCTCCAGTGAAAATAGTCCCAGTCCTTATAACGCAGACACTCCATTCCCAACAACATTCTGGTATATCTTTTCTGAATCCTCTCCAACTTAATAATGTCCTTCTTCCAAAAGGGCAACCAGAACTGGACACAATACACCAGAACAGGCTTCACCAGTGTCCTGTACAACCACAACAGGGTGTCCGAACTCCGATACTCAATTGTGTGAACAATGGAGGCAATGTGTTCTAAACACCTTCTCAAACACCCTGTTTACCTGTGACACAAAATACGAAGAATTGTGTACCTGAAACCCTAGGGTTCTTTGCCCTACACACTACCGATCTTTCACACCTCTATCATGTCCCCTTCCCCCATCAACCTTCTCTGTTGTAAAGGAAACAACCCAAACTTCCCTCCAATGCTTCCAGGAAGAGATTTGTTTTTGCGGATCTTACCAATCAGACAAATACCAGCATGAACGCTGACCAATACGTGACGGTGTAAGATCAACAGCTCACAGATTCATACTCACCGTTCAATTGAATTGACTCGATTTCCCACCGTCTCCCTTGGAATGAAATATTTCCAGACCATTACCCAACCAAGTTCCAATCCCGCTCACAACAACAATTTGCTGCTGTTCATGAATGAAAACCCCTGGCAACAAGGTCACTCAGCCATGGTCCCAGGGAATTACCTCTTGGAATTGTCCAGAATGTGGCTCAGAATTTCTACGTTCACAGAATCACAAAATGTTATTGCACAGAAGGAGGCCATTTGTGTCTGTACCAGCTCCTGAAAGGGCAATCCAGCTAGACCCACTCTCCAGCCCTATCTCCGTAGCCCACTACCATCATCCCTTTCAAACTTAAATCCAGTTCTCTTTTTGAACTTCCTGTGGAATCATCTGCCACCACTCTCCCAAGCAGCACATTCCAAACCCAACAACCAAAATAAATTTCTCCTTATCTCACTCTCTCACTGACAATCTTGAAATTCTGACCAGCCAGTTACTAATAGACCAATGAATGAGAAACAATAACTTTCTTTCCGAGGTCCACCACTGTCTTGTACAAGTTTAACATCACCTCCTGTTCTTTGACTCTTAAACCCCTATTAATAAAGCAGAGAATGCTTTGTGTTTTATTAACTGCTCTCCCCCTGTTATGCCACCTTCTCTGATCTGTGAACATATAACCCCAGCTCCCTCTGCTCCTGCACACCCTTTAGAATTTTACCCCACTACTTTGTATTGTCTTTCTATTTCTATCAACCATCGTTTTTCACCAAATTTCTGTTGAATCACTGTTGTCTTTATTTGACTGTTCACTTACTAAAACCTATGTTGTGAAATCAAACTTCATTTTCTCCCTCCGAGTAGATTTTATTCATTTCCTTGCTACTAACTAACAAGAACATGCAGGCTAGGATCAGGATGAGTCCATTTGGCCTGTCAGGAACCTGCTCCACAATTCCATACGATTGCAGCTGATCCCATCTCAGCCTCAACTCCACTTTACTGCAAACACTCCCTTTGATCCATCACTGATTAACAATCTGTCTGTCTCCTCCTCCAATTGATGCAGTGTCTTAGGTGGTGGGGAATGGAGTGGGGTGTTCCCATTGATGTACAATCCCCATCTCATTTGAGAGAATTAATTCCTCCTCATCTCTGTTTCCAATCTGCCCAGCTCCTTATCCTGAAATGATAACCTCTCATTCTAGATTCTCACACATGAGCAAACATCCTCTCTCCATCTCCTTTGTCAATATTCCCTTTAGCATCTTATAACCCTCAGTTAAATCGCCTCTCTTCCAAAATCCAGAGAAACTGTTCAATCTCTCATCTAAGACAAACCCTTCATCTCTGGAAATGATCGAGTGAACTTCTTCTGACTTGCCTCTGTCCTCAAGTAAAGAGATCAAAATTGTACCAGTCTGTTCTCATAAGACAAACCTTTCATCTTGGCAATCAATTCAGTGAATCTCCTCTGAAGTCCCCCCAATTCAACTACATCCCTCCTCAAGTAAGGGGACCAAAACTATCTGCAGTAGTCCAGATGTGGAAAACCCACACTGTCCAGCTGCAGTAACACTTCCCTACTTTCATACTCCATTCTTTTCGCAATAAATGCTGTCCTTTATGACCTGCTCTAGCTGAACACTACTTTCTGAGATTCATACACAAGGACATCCTCATCCCTTTGCACCAAAACAATTTGAACTTTCCCTCCCATTCAGATTACAAATTGACTTTTTCGGTTCTTCCGACTACAATGGATACCCTCAACACTGATGGGACTGAACAATGTTCAGTTTAGTGTCTAACGGAAATCGAGATTGTATCCTCGATTTGAACTGTTGTTCTTTAGATTTGCAAATGAGTCGGACACAATGGGTCCATTTGCTCCAATTTGTCTAACAAATGTAAAATTTCTGGGTTTGCACCCCAGAGGGATTTTTAGACCATTTGGACAGTGTTTGAATACTGTTCGAAGTTGCTAACCACCTCAATAACTTACCTGTGCTGCCGGGAACAGCTGGAGAAAATGAGAGAGAAAGAACATGGGAAAGTTTTACTGTAAATATTCAGCTTCACCCGCTAGCAAATGAATCGGGATTCTTTGACTGGTGCGCAAGCAACAATTATTCCAATTTTAATCTTTAGTTTACATTTGGGCTAACCATTCCTCTGAACACAACACATTACATTGTATGGCTCCCCAAGTAATTTCATCTGCCACTTGTTCAGTCTGCCCACATCCTCACAAAAAACATTCCCACAGTGTTTTACTGTTTGTTTTTAAATTAACGTTTGGATTGTGGGAATCACTGGCTGGGCAGAGAATTTATTATCCATCCCTCGTTGGTCACTTGAGAAGGAGGTAGTGAGCTGCCTTCTTGAACCACTGCAGTCCCTGTGCTGTCAGTAGACTCACAATACCATTAGGGAGGGAATTCCAGGATATTGACCCAGCAACACTAAATGAACAGCTAATATATTTCAAGTTGGGATGGTGACTGGCTGAGGGGGAAACTTGCAGGAGGTGGTATTCTCATGTATCTGCTGTCCTTGCCCTTCAAGATGGAAGTGATTGTGGGTTTGAAAGGTGATACCTGAGAACCTTTGGTGAATGTCTGCAGTGAACCTCAGGTGGTACACACTGCTGCTACTGAGCACAAGTGATGGAGAGAGTGGATGGTGTGGATGTGGTGCCAATCAAGCAGGGGCTGTGTTGTCCCTGGATGGTGTTCAGCTTCTCAAGTGTTGCCTACAAGGTGCACTGCAGAAGTGAGTGTGTGCATGTAAACGTAGGTGTGAGTGTCAATGGGAATGTGTCTCTTTCTCTCTCACACACATGCACACCTTCATACTGTCACCCAAACACCCTCCCATACTCTCTCATACATACACCCTCATACACTCTATGTGAGCAACATTAGTTTGAAACCCAAGTGGTGCAGGATGGCCAGGGTTACCTGTCGGAGTGTCTCACCCACCTTGTTTCTTGTTCTGGAGTTTAATTGGAAGCAATGTGACGAGAGAAAGGATCAGAAACATTGGGACAATGAGTACTCCCATCTCAGCGCTGTGTTCCTGTGCTGGAATCAGAGAGGGATTTCTTGTCAATAACATAATTCCTTCAGCAAACATCAACCCCAGTGTTTTCTGTTCCCTGTTGCCCTGACCCCCTGCCAACACCGGTCCATTTGGAGGGAAACCCTTGTGTCTGTGAATGTCATTCCAAACCCTCACCATTGCAATGACATCACTGTTGCTGTTCAGCCTGTCTCAATAACAACATCCCACCAATCCAAGCCAGAATATTCGATGCTAAACTCAAAAGATCACTCTGCATCCACTCTCTCTAAATTGTTGACTGGAAATTACTGTCCCTCATTTTCACTGCCGAGACATCTCGAGGCAAAACTTCCCGTGTTGTCCACCTGTCAGCGGCAACCGGGCTATTCACAGAGAAACATTGAAAATATCATCGGGAGGAGGCCATTCTGCCCCTCCAGCCTGCTCTGCCCATTCAATGGGATCATGACTGATCACCCAACTTCGTCCTGTCTCCCCCCACACTCTCCCTTTCGTCCCTAAGAACGTTATCCAACTCCTTCCTGAATAACATTCAGTGTTCTTGCCCTGACTGCTTTCTGTGACAGAGAATTCCACAGGCTTCCCACTCTCTGGGTGAAGACATTTCTCCCCATCTCAGTCTTGTCACGTCTCCTTTAGACAGTGACCCCCTGGTTCTGGACTCTCCGCCTGGCACCGGGAACACCCTCCCTGTGTTTACTCTATCTTGTCCTTGTTCAAATTTAATAGATTTCTATGAGATTTCCCCTTAGTTCTTCTCAACTCCAGTGAATATCGTCCTAACCTATTCCGTCTCTCTCCACCCGTCAATCTTGCTATCCCAGGAATCGCTCTGGGAAACCTTTGCTGCATTCCCTACATAGGCACAATGTCCTTCCTCAGATCAGGAAACGCCAAACTGTACACAGGTCTCCAGGGTGTGGTCTCACCCTGTTCAATTGTAGCAAGCCATCCCTGCTCCAGGACTTGAAACATCTCTCTGTGAAGGTCTCCCTTATCTGAGCAAGGATATTACACACTCTCTCTCTCTTCACAGCTGCTGCCCGATCTGCTGAGTTTTTTCATCACTTTCTGTGTTTATAACTCTGTCTCTCTCTCTGTCTCTCTCTCTCTTTCCACAGATGCTGCCAGACCTACTGAGTGTCTGAGGCAATTTTTAGAGTGTTCATGTTAAGTCTTCAGCTGCACTCCAGTGAAGAACAAGCATGGATCATGGATGAAGAATGGATTACCTAGCACCGTGAGGCAGATGAAATTACTGGTCACATTAAATATTATTCCACTGGGACCCCTGTTGATCACGAGACACTGGTACCAGTCTTTGTACTGGGACTGGAAGGATCCAATGGCCTTCTGTCCTGTCTGAGCTCGAGTTGTAATTCCCACTGGAATTATTTAAGGCTTTCTGTTGAAAGTACCATTGAAAGTACGGTCTAGTACCTTGGCTCAGTACACACTCTGGAACGAGACAACTCCCAATCAGAACCTCCATTTTCTTGGCTCTGGGGGTGAGGAAAACCCCAGCAACAGGAACTGAAACAAAACAAGACAAAGAGGAAATGAAAGATCGGACGCTGAAATTCTCTCTCTTGTCACAATGTTACCTTTGATGACTGGATAATAATTGATGGAAAGGAGAAATAAAACAAGTGAGATTTCACATCATCACAAAGTCTCCCTATATTGTAAAATCTACACTTCGAAAGATTTGTGTTAACTATGGATGGCCAAATGGGACATCATCCAACCATGGCCTCTTGATGTCCAATGGTGTTACCATCACTGTCTCCACCACCACTCCACTATCAATATCCTGAAGGTTCCCGTCACTGCCCCCACCCTCTTCCAATGATCAACATCCTGAGGGTTACTGTTGGGAAAGTTGACATGGTTTGCCTGGAAGCCATTTACTGTCACTGTCCCCATCCCCGCTATCAACACTCTCCTGAAGGTTATCGTCACTATTCCTATCCCTACTATCAACATCCTGGGGGTTACTGTCACTGTCCACCCCTACCCTACTGTCAATATCCTGGGGTTTACCATCAGTGTCCCCAACCCCACTTTACTATGAACATCTTTGGTGTGAGCATCGGCCTCCCCCAGCTTGTATTGTCTACCTTTCTCGGGTGGATTGCTTAATAAGAAATTGTAGGTCAGAGGTCTACAGGACAGAAACAGGAACTTCAGCTGACTGAATCCATGCCAATTAAAAGCAACCAACTTTATTCTTGAATATAATTTTCCCAGTCATAGGGTCATACAGTACGGAAATAGACCCATCGGCCCAATGCGCCCATGCTGACCAGGTCTCACAAACAAAACTAGCCCCATTTGTTTGCATTTAGCCCACATCTGTCCAAACCTTTCCGATCCATGTAACTTTCCAAATCTCTTTTCGATGTTGGTATTGTACCCACTCCCATCACTTCCTCTGGCAGCTCTTTCCAAATATACACCTCCATCTGTGTGAAAATGTTACCCCTCTGGTCGCTTTTAAATCTTTCCCCTCTCACCTTAAATCAATGCCGTCTAGTTTTGGGCTCCCCAACCCTGCTGAAAAGAGCTTGGCTATTCACCTTACTCAAGCACTCATTTCTGCAGGAAAATACAATGTCAAGGACTACTTAATCTGACTCTAGCCTGGCATCGCATGTGCACATCTAAATCCTCCTTCAATGTGATGAGGATTTCTGCCTCTCTCACCCTTTCAGGCAGTGAGTTCCAGATTCCCCAGCACCCTCTGGGTGAAAATGTTTTCCCTCACATCTCCCTCAAAACTCCTGCCTCTTACCTTCAATCTATGCCCCTCCCCCAGTCATTGATCTCTCCATCAAGGGGGGAAAAGTTTCTTCCTGTCTATCCTATCTATACCCCCCATTATTTTATACATCTCAATCATGTCACCACACTCAATCTCCTCTGCTCTCAGGAAAACAACCACAGTCTGTCCAATCACTCTCCATCACAGAAACTCTCCAGCCCCCAAAGCAACATCCTGATAAATCTGCCTCTGCACACTCCACCAGTGCTCATTGCTCAGATAATGTGGATTTGTACAGAGTCACTTACAAACTTACTGATCACTGAAACAGCGAGGAATGTGCAGTCCAGGAGAGACTCTGCATGCTGGTTAGAAACAACACAGTGATAATTGTCCTCTTGGTGTTTGCTGATGTTGATGATTGTGTGTACAGTTCTGCTGTGGTTGGAGTATTCCCAGTAAATCTCCTCACCATCCTTGGAGAAAATATATTGAATTGGAATCAAGCCAAGCGGTTTAAAAGGGTGCTGTCTCCCTCCACTACCGCGTTTCCAGGTGGGCACTCAGCTCTAGGACTGACACAGGAATGCCTGTGATTAAACCAAACTGTTCGGCACTTTTCTAAGACAGGAATTGTTGTTCTCAGCAACAAACAGTACTCCCACCATACAGTCAGAGAGAATCAGAGGGTCATAGACCATAGAAAAGTACAGCACAGAACTGGCCCGTTGGCCCACAATGTTGTGCCAAGGTTTAATTCTAATGTAAAATATAGTAACTTAACTTATGCACCCCTCAACTCACTGCTATCCATGTGCATGTCTAGCAGTCGCTTAAATGTTCCTAAAGATTCTGCTTCCACTACCACAGCTGACAACGCATTCAATACTCTCTGCGTAAAGAACCTACGTCTGACATCTCCTTTACACCTTCCCCCTATATCTTCAAACTATGACTTCTCATACCAGTCAATCCTGCCCTGGATATATGTCTTTGGCTACTGACTCTATCTGTTCTACTCATTATTTTGTGCACCTCGATCAGGTCTCCTCTCTTCCTCTTTCTCTCCACAGAGAAAAGTCCGAGCTTATTCAATCTTTCTTCACAAGACAAGCCCTCCAGTCAGCATCCTGGCAAATCTTCTTTGCGCCTTCTCCAAAGCCTCTGTATCTTTCCTATAGTAGGGTGGCCAGAAGTGGACATAATATTCCAAGTATGGTCTCACCAAGGACTTGCAGAGCTGCAGCAAAACCTCGCGGCTCTTAAACTCGATCCCCCTGTTAATGAAAGCCAAAACACCATATGCTTTCTTAACAACCCTATCCACATGGGTGGCAACTTTGAAAGATCAATGTACTCGCACACCCATGATCCCTCTGTTCCTCCACACTGCCAAGAATCCTGTCTTTAATCCTATATTCAGCATTCGAATTTGACCTTCCAAAATGCATCACTTCGCATTTATCCAAGTTGAACTCCATCTGCCATTTCTCAGCACAGCTCTGCATCCTGTCTATGTCGCACTGCAGCCTGCAATAGCCCTCTATACTATCAATGACACTTCCAACCTTTGTGTCATCTGCAAATTTACTAACTCACCCCTCAACCTCCTCATCCAAGTCATTTATAAAAACTAGAGCAGAGGCCCAAGAACAGAACCCTGTGGTACCCCACTCAACACTGACCTCCAGGCAGAATACTTTCTATCTACAACCACACTCTGCCTTCTGTCAGCTCGCCAATTCTGAATCCAGATAGCCAAATCTCCCTGCATCCCATACTTCCTGACTTTATGAATGAGCCTACCACAGGGAACCTTATCAAATACTTTGCTGACGTCCATATACACCACATCCACTGCTCAATTGTCATCGACCTGTCTTGATACCTCCTCAAAGAACTCAATAAGATTGGTGAGGCATCACCTGCCCCTCACAAAGCCATGCTGACTGCCTTAAATCACACTAAGCTTTGTCAAATAGTCATAAATGCTGTCCCTCAGAATTGTTTCCAAAACTTTGCTGACCACAAACGTAAGACTGACTGGTCTGTAATTGCCAGTGATTTCCCTATTACCCTTATTGAAAAGAGGAACAACATTCGCCTCCTTCAAATCCTCCGGTACAACTCCTGTGGATAGGGAGGAGGCAAATATCCTCACCAGCGGCTTAGCAACCTTCTTTCTCGCTTCCCGGAGCAGTCTACGATAAATCTGGTCTGGCCTTGGGGACTTATCAATCTTAAATGTTTTCCAAATGTTCCAGCACATCAACTTCATCAATCTTAATCTGGTCAAGACTGTATCCCATCTCCTCTAAGTTTTCATTTACAACAAGTTCCCTTTCCTTGGTGAAAACCAAGGTGAAACACTGATTTCGAGCTTCCCCTATCTGCACAGATTCCACGCACAAGTTCCCTACGCTATCCCTGATCAGACCTACCTTCTCCCTGATCATTCTCTTATTCCTCAAGTATGAGTAAAATGCCTTTGGGTTATCCATAATCCTTCTTGCCAAGCCTTTTTGTACCCCCTCCTGGCTCTCCTCAGTCCTTTCTGAGCTCCTTTCTAGCAAGCCTGTAATCCTCTAAAACTGTGCTAGATCCGTGCTTCCTCCACCTGTCATAAGCTGCCTTCTTCCTTTTAACGAGAAGTTTCTCTGTTCTCGTCATCCAAGGTTCCTTAATCTTACCCCTTTTTACCTGTCACAGAGGAACAAATTCGTGCATAGTCTCCACATGACTGCTGTGCCCTTTCTGTGGAACAATTGCTCCCAGTCTGTACTTCACAACTCCTGTCTGATAGTGTCATAATTTCCTTTTCCCCAATAAAATATCTTCCCTCGGTAACTGCTCCTTTTCCACTCCAAGGCTTTGCCAAATGCGAGGCAGTTGTGATCACTTTCACCAAAGTGCTCTCCCACCCCGAGAGGTGACACCTGCCCTGGCTCATTGCCGAGCACCACATCCAAAATGGCCTCTCCCCTTGTCATGCTGTCTACATACTGAGTAAGGAAACCCTCCTGGATACACCTAACAAAAATGGCTCCATCCAAACCATCTGCACTTAGTAGGTTCCAGTCGATATTGGGAAAGTTGAAATCACCCATAACAACAACCCTGCTACCTCTGCATTTTTCCAGAATCTGCCTGCATATGAGATCTTCAATCTCTCTACTGCGATTAGGTAGTCTGTAGAAACGCCCCAACGTATTGGCTGTTACCCTACTGTTCCTAACTTCCACCCACACTGACTCAGTAGACAAACCTTCCTCAACAACCTTCACTTCTGTAGCTGTGATGCACTCTCTGATTAGCAATGCTACACCCCTCCTCTTTATTCACTCTCCCTGTTTTGTTTAAACGTTGTAAACCCTGGAACATCAAGCAACCATTCCTGCCCCTGGGGAACCCACGTCTCCATTATGACCGCAATATCGTAGCCCCAAGTACAGATCCATGCTCTAAGTTCGTCACTCTTATTTCAGACTCTCCTTGCATTAAAGCAGACACACTTTACCTGATCCCTTTGTTTCAATGTGTGAGAAACCTTCCCGATAAATTCAATACATCCTGTCACTGCCCCGTCTGCAACCGACCCCCTCTCAGACATGTGGCTCTGAATTTCCACCCGCCTGCCAAACTAGTTTAAAACCTCCTGAATCACACAAGCAAATCTCCCAACCAGGACATTTGTGCCCCTCCAGT